>NC_080163.1:161560868-161921672 GCF_950295315.1 Erinaceus europaeus
GCTCATCTGTCAGACTCCCATTGGTATGCCAGCCTTGTGGTGGAGTGAGATGTGGCTAGAATATGTTGGGGAATTCCAACCTTCTTATTAGCCTCAACACATCACCCCACCCCCTCCTCCATCTGGTGGGCTTCGCCTTCTTTAAATGTCTATTTCCCCATTCCTGCATCACCATCTATACCTTCTCACTGTCTTGCTTTCTTTCCCTTATAAGGAAATATTGGTCTCATTGGCCAGCTTGGCTACTTCCCCTGCACAGCTACCCCTTTATAAACTTGTAACTGCGACAATAAAAGGTCCTGTCCTCTGCCATGGTACCCTGAGGAGGTTTGTGTATTGCTGGGAAATTATGCAGATGAGGTCACATCCACCATGTTGTCCCCTCAGGGCACTATCAATGCCCCTCCATAGTTGATAATATAATCCTGGAGTGCCTTGTTTACTCCTCCCCCTTCTCATTCCCACGAGAGCTGTTATCCTATCATGGAGTGCCTTGTTTACTCCTCCCCCTCCCAAGAGAGCTGTGATCCTATCCCCAAGGGCCTTGTTTCCTAGCCAATCAGGTCCCAACTTTCTCCCATAAAAGCCCTAATTCTTCTGCCCCTCTCTCAACCCATTCACCTGTGGATGTGGAGGAGGGTTGCTGTCTGTAGTGGGAAGCAGCCATTTTGGTAGCTCCACATGGCCAGAACCACTGTGCTCTCACCCAACTCTGAGGTGCCCGCAAGAATAAAGATTTGTGTTCCCTCTTTGCCCCTGATCTCCTCTATCTCTTCTCCGCAGCACATCCCGACAGTGTATCGTCCGCTATCAAGGTATGTTGGAAGACCCCTTAATGAGCTCACTCCTGCCTCTGCTAACCCAAGGTTCCCTGCTCTCTGTCTGTCTCCTGGTGGCCAAAAGGCCAGACTGGGAAGTGGGAGCTGGGCTGGCTCATTCCCCCCAAGGAACCCGACAGTCTGTTTTTTTTTTCTAGAGGGTTCATGATTTTATTAATTTTTGCCTTTGCCCGACATCTAATATGCAAGTGGACCAAGGTTATTGTCTGGAGAGATGGTGTAATAGTTGGAAAAATTACTGAAAAGCTGGATCAGGGAAGAGAGTAGCACCAAATATGGGGAAAGTATATAAATACTGTTAATTGTAAACCCCATCAATTTGAACTGGGACCCATATTCAGCGCAAGAGCCTGTATAAGCTCTGCATCCCTGTAGATCTGAGCTTGCATTATGTGGTCACAGCTTGGAGCATTCCAAGCTGCACTAATTTTGGGACCCATCTTCCTCAGGTGGTAGAGTATGTTGTTCAACCTCCCTTCGGAGAATGGAATATTCCTTAATATTATTGATCCACAGTGAGGGCAAGGTCCTATGGGGGCCCACAGAGGGGCCCATTATATTGTTCCTGATGGAGATGACCAGTGATAGTGGTGAGAGGGATCTGTTTGAGGACTAGTATTAGGACCATAATGTGTGTGTGGGAATCCCAAGGATTCCTGAGAAGGGCCCTAGGTGATGGGTTGGCCTGGTAGTGACCAAAGAGTCCATTAAAGTATGCCTGTCTCTTGCCCTTTTTCAGCTTTTGTAGTCCTTACTTTGTCTGACACGGTTAGCTTTGGAGTGATTGGGGGATGTCTAATAGGAGGTAGGTGAGGAGGGTATCTAGGTCTAAGTAAAAACTGTTTCATTGGGTACTTTGTGGTGTGTTTTTGTTCTTTCTACTTTCTTGCTTCATTTTTTGACTCACTGCAAATTAATGTGCACTTTTGCTTTAAGGTATATATTTGTCCCTTACTTATGGATACATGTACATATGCCCTATCTCATATCTATATCTAGGTTTTGTCAAGAAGTGAGCCCGAAATAGAGTTAAGGAATCCGTGAGCTAGGAATGATTTTACCCAAGTAATGAAGATGAAGAGTTGACATGCCATGCATGACATAGTCCAAAGTAAAACATGCTGAGGTGGTACTGGTTGCATCGATTAGGCTGGGATTAGCAGATCTGGTATCAGTTGCAATGATTTGAGAGAAGCATGCAGAGAATGAGACCTATCCTAGAGGTTCTGAGACTGGGAGATGAATGAGCTTTATAGAGAAGGGGAAGGTTCCTGCTGTCTAAGAGTTTAAGAAGGCAATAGACAGTTATTGCTGTAACCAAATTAGTTGGCAATTGGGTTATCTTTGAAAGAATACCAGCACCTTTGAGATGATATATACTTATATACATACACAGACACAGACACAAAAACATATACATGAATTAAAATCTGAAGTAGTGCTCACATAGGATGCAGAGAATAAGCAGGACAGGTTTGGCATTCCTTTAACTTTATCTTTTCTTGAATGTTTCACACTCTTATCACATTAGTTAAAGATTCCCTAATGTGTTTGTGACTTCTAAAAGCCATAATCTTTTAAAGTTCTGGTTATGAAAGAATAGTTTTGCTGTTGTTTTCTTAATTTTATTTTTCTTGCCTTGTGCACTAATAATGTGGTAGGACATTTGTGCCAAGCAGGACTCCTCATTCTTTTAATATTTTATTTATTTATATTGGATATATATAGAGAGAAATCAATAGGGAAAGGGGAGGTAGAGAAGGAGACAGACACCTGCAGCACTGCTTCACCACTTGCAAAGCTTCCCTCTGCAGCTGGGGATCTCTGCACGTGTTAACATATGCTGTCTACCAGGTTAGCCACTGCTCAGTCCTCACCAGTAAGAACACTTTATGTAAATTTGACAAAATTCAAACTGTTGTACAGTCTGTTAAATAAATTGTGGCCCCTAATCACGGTGTAAAGTTAGATTGTTATAAAAGTGCCAGAATGCTTACTTTTGCTTTCTGCAATGATCTCGCTGCCTACCAATAACAAGAAACTGGCAGAGTGCTATGACACCTTGAGTAGCATTGCTTAGCATCCATTGTCTCATATTTTCCTGATCATATTATGGGGAGGCAGGAGAGCAGAATTATGGTTCACAAATTAGTGCAACTCTTGTGGAAAACAGTGTATAAAATCCTCTCTAAATATCTCTCTGTCCTATCTAATAAAAATTTAAAAGGGGAGGGCACCAGGAGCAGTGAGATTCCAGTGATAACCCTGAAGGCAAAATAAATTACTAATTTGAAAGTACATATGCAGCTCTACATATTATAGTTGCATTGTTCACAAGAGCCAAGGCATGGAAGTAACATAAACATTAATTGACAGATGACTCGATAAAGAAATTATAGGAGTGTGTACTCAGAGGAATACTACTTTGCAATAAAAATAGAATAGTGTATACTTCAGGACAAAATGGGTAGAACTGGAGGCAATGATGCTTAGCAAAGTAAGGAGGTGAAAGACAACTATCATATAACTTCAGTCAAATGTGTAATATAGAAAATAGAGAACTGATATACATGAACTTGCACAAAAAGGAGGAAAGAGTCAAACTGATCTTGTGAGAAATATGGTTATTGTGGACAGGAGGTGGGTGGTCACAGAATTTTGGTTACAGGTGCAGTGTAGAGCTACCCTCTGTTATCTTACTATCTTGCAAAACATTATTAAATCAATAAAACATAAATATTCACACTTTGGTTATATTTAAAAAAATAACCATGGAGATGGACATGGTGCACCTAGTTAAACCCAAGCTCAAAGACCTGGGTTCAAGACTCCATCTCCCCACCTGCAGCGGGGAGCTTCATTACTAGTGAAAAAGGTCTGCAGGAATCTATCTTTATCTCCCTCTCTCATCTTCCCTCTCTACTCTTAATTTATCTCTGTCCTAGCTGGTAAAGAGAGAAGCATGTTGGGAGTATGGACTGATCTGTCAATGCCCATGTCCAGTGGAGAAGCAATTATAGAAGCCAGATCTTCTGCCTTCTGCACCCCATAATGATCGTGGGTCCATACTCCCAGAGAAATAAAGAAAAAGAAACTTTCCAATGGAAGGGATGGGATATGGTGCTCTGGTGGTGGGAATTGTGTGGAATTGTACCCCTCTTATCCTATGGTCTTTATCATTATTGAATGAAAAAAAAATTTTTTTGAAAACAAAATAGGAAAAAAATGGCCACCAGGAGTTGTGGATTCATAGTGCTGGCACCAAACCCCAGCAATAACCCTGGTGGCAATAAAAAATAAGGGGTTGGGACCCAGGTGCTACCCCCTAGTCCCCACCTACAGGGGGAAAGCTTTGCAAGTGTTGAAGCAGTGCTGCAGGTGTCTTTCTGTCTCTCCCGCTCTCTTTCTCCCCTTTCCTCTTGACGTCTGGATGTCTCTATCCAATAAATAAATAAAGTTAATAAAAATTAAAATAAATAAAAGTAATAAAATAAAATAAAATAAAGATCAGATAAGAAAGCCAAGATTTTGAAAAGCCTTGCACTTACTCAAGATGACACAGGGCAAGGCTAGGAGCAGCACAACTTGTCCATTGTTCACTCTTCTCATCTGCCTCCTTCAACTGTGATTACCTAAGATAGAAAAGCTACTGAGACAAAGAAATTAAGTTTCTCTTCACATCCCACATCCAAGCTCCACCTGATTTACTGAGGTAGATGAAAGTTTATTTTTTACATCTGGGATTTATGCATTATTTACATAATCAAATCTCCCCTCCCACTGCCAGGCTTGGAGAAACCGATTCAAATTGCATTACATGAGATTTCACATTTAAAGGCCTAATGGGCTCTCCATCATTCCTCTAGGTGCATGAGGCTCTTCATGTAGTGATAGGTAGTGTCTCCCAAAAGCTTCACAAAGGAAAGCTTGCTGAGGCAGCAGATCCACAAGCCCAATTTACATGCAACCTGTGGCTGCCTTTTCCTTGGCTGACACACACAAAGTCATAGCACTGGAAGTGGAGAATCTAGGAGGATAGTGGGCCCACACCTGAAGAGGTCTCAGTCCCCTTCTGCTCTCCTGGAGTATGGAATAGATGGGATAGGGGTTCCCTTCCCTGACACACTTTTCTTAGTCTAGGGTTTAACAAGGAGCAGAAGGGCCTTGTTGTTCTTCACAGATACCAATATTTCCTTTAAGCAAAAGTTTCACCAATATTTAAAAAACACAAATGAGGAACTGGAGAGTGGCTCACTAGGTTGAACATATGTGTCACCATATTCAGGGACCCACATTCCCCCAGTTCCCACCTACAGGGGGAAAGCTTCACAAGCTCTGAAGCAGTACTGCAGGTGCTTCTCTCTCTCTCTCTCTCTCTCTCTCTCTCTCTCTCTCTCTCCCTGCCTCTATCCAATAAATAATAAGTAAATAAAATCAGTATATTTTAAAAGGCAAACAGAAACCACTGTGTTGGTTCACTCATCTCATTTCTAAATGAGGAAACCGAGGTCTGGCATAGGAGATCATCCAGCTTACAGAGAGCAGCAGCAACCCAGAACCCACATCCCAGTTTCCCCTCTGGCCAATGCTCTTTCCATTGTATCCTTCCTTCCTTCCTTCCTTCCTTCCTTCCTTCCTTCCTTCCTTCCTTCCTTCCTTCCTTCCTTCATATCTTCCTTTCTATCTTCCTTTCCTTCTTTCTTTTCTTTCTCCCTTTCACCAGGGCTATCTTAGTGCCTGAGGATGAATTCACTACTCCCAGAAGACATTTTTTCCTCCTCCCACCCACCGCTTATTTTTGCTTTTTGATAGAAGCAGAAGAAAACTGAGAGGGGATGGGGTATTTAGGAAGAGAAAGAGAAAGAGATCTGAAGCACTGCTTCACTGCTCTTGAAGCTTCCCTCCTGCAGGTGGGGAGTGGTAGCTTGAACCCAGGTTCTTGTGCATGGTAATTTGTACACTTCTTAAATGAGTCACTGCATACCCCAACCCACTCCACACTCTTCTGATACTCAGTTCTTCTTGATTTTCAAAGACTTTCCTGGCCTGGTGGAAGATGGAGCTGTTCACATTGGAAGTTTGGGGAGTCCTCATTGCTACTTCGAGATCACACACCTCCCCTCTGTCCTGAACATTGTTCCTTCAGATACCCATACGACTGACTCCCTTGGGACACTCAGCTCTTCCTGGTAAATAGAGTTGTTCTCTGCTAGTACTTTATAAAGTGGCTTCTCCTATATGACAAACACACACATCAGCTTTCTTCCCTACCCCTATGCTTTATTTCTTCCATTACTCTTATTAGCAACTTGACGTCCCCTGTTTCCTTGTTTGTTGATTTCTTTGTCTTTCACAATAGAGTGCAAAGTCATGAGAATAGGAACTTCAGGGACTTTGGTTTATCTACCATCTCATCCCCTTCTTATCCAGAATACTGCTGCCTGTCACCTAACAGGCACTTAATTAATCTTCAAGTGATTGAACTTCTATCTTCATTTTGTACACTAAGGAACACAATCTTCAGCAATATGACATTTCCCCCTAGTGTTTAGTGGTATTTTTCACCACAAATTGCCCCTTATCACACCCTTCACTCGAGTTGGTGGATGAGTCTGCATGAAGTCTCCTGTCTCCAGAACGCAGAGCTGCTCTAGTAGCATCCCATCTGCAAAACTCGAGGACCATAGGAAAGGCATCCAGACCCATATAGCCTTGGTTTCCTGGGCAACCAAGTTTGTGTGCTCAGATTCACAGGACCAAGGAGGACTCAGGCATCAGTTGTAGTTGTTGTTGTTGTTGTTTTGGTTTGTTTCATTTTTTTTTCTTTTACTGTTTCCAATAATTATTGTCTGAGGATGACAACCAGTCCACTTACTTGCTTTCTGGGGCCAGATCCAAACTTTCAGTGGATCAAGGGCTCTGACCCAATATTGTATGTTCACATTTGAGCCAGAGAAAGCTCAGGCTCTGGACTGTATAAGACTTAATTGTGCATTAATTCACATTCTGTTGCATATGCATTGTTACTTGACAAGTATCAAATGTGCAACCATTTATGCATGGACCAAGTCCTGTCTAATACGTTTCTTACATCCCCTTTCATTTCACCTTTCTCTTTGCTTAAGAGGAGGGAGAAGGTCTGTTGAAAACAATTCCTTTTAGTCTACCCCTTTGATTTAATAGTTTATGCTGCCAATGTCTCAGGTTCCAGGTCATAAAGAACTTAGTGCATGACAAAATTTGTCACTGGTGGTTCATGGGAAAGAGAATGAAAATAGATGTTTTGGAGTTGGGCAATCTAACATTTTTATTAATTAATTAGTTACTGTTATTTTTGGAAACAGAAGTTTCTCATAGAAATCCAGATTTCAAAGATAACTTTAAAAATTGTCAGACTGTGGCTGAGGTAATGACTCAGAGGCCAGGCAGAGGCACACCTGGTTAAGTGCACACATTACAGTGCACAAGGACCTGGGTTCAAGCCCTGGTCCCCACCTGCATGAGGGAAAACTTCTCAACTGGTGAATCAGGGCTGCAGTTGTCTCTCTGTCTCTATCCCTCTCTGTGTTTCCCCTTCCTCTCTCAATTTCTCTTTGTCTCTTTCCAATAATCAAAATAAATTAAAAATATTTTAAAAAGAAAGAGGGAAAGAAAGAAAGAAAGAGAGGAAGGACTCACAAGCAAAGTACCTTTCTGGTATGACTGGTACTCTGGGTTCAGTCCCCAGTCACAACAAAGAGAATATCATAGTGTTGGAATCTCCCTCTTTCTCTATTCTTTTCTCTTCTCTCTCTCTCTCCTGTCTCTATCTCTCAAAATGAAAACTGGACTGGGGTCAGTGGCTCAGTGTTAAGCAGCTAAGAAACCTGCATTCTTTCAGAAGCAAGACTATGTCAATTTGAAAAGCAGGGAACTGTGTGGAATTGAACTACTGTTATCTTACAATCTTGTAAATCATTATTAAATCACTAACGACTATACACAAATGAGAGTAGGTAACCAAAACAGTGTATTTGGAAAGGTCTATAAAACTATAAAATAATATTATTTGAACATTTGTGCTTAAAAGTCAAAATATATTTAGCACAGGAGCCTGTGTAACATTTGAGTAAGTCTGAACTTGCAGTTCATGGTTACAGATGGGAACATTTTAGGCTCCACTCATTTCAGGACCAGTCTTTCTCGAGTGGCAGAGTACCTCTAAATTGTTTTTTATAGTCCACCCAGTCCTTCAGTAGTCAACAGTTACTGATCTGTTCAGTAATGCTGGTAGTCCCTCAGTGTACACCTAACTGTATGGAGACAGACATAATCTCTAGGTCCTCCCAAAGAAATAGTCACAAAGAAATAACCCCAATCTAGCATTATTACTTCACTAAACCATATTACTCACTTCACAATATTCTCTCATACCCAGCTAACATATTAGAGTCCATTATAATTCTCAAGGCTCAAGAAACCATACCAACTTTTCATTCTATCCCACCTGATTCAACTCCATTCATGCTCCTCAGGTTTCTACTAGTAAATACTATCAGTGTCCTCTTTTATTGAACAAGATTTCTTTACTATGTAGAGGAGTTACAATCATTGAATTTACCCATGTGGCAAAATGTTGTTATCTAGTTATTATCATGAATGCAAGAAGAAGGGTGGACCTTTTGGAAAACAGCATTATTTTGGAAAACATCCAACCCAGGAAAGATATCTTGAATAAAGAATGTTTTCATACTCTAAAAAGATCAAAAGGATTGAATTTATTGCCAACAGAAATTTATGAATAAACATTTAAAGTCTTGTAGACACATCTACCCAATTGTTCAGTTTCACACAAAACATCCCATTTCTTTAACATGAGGTGACAAATAGGTAATCTTTCACAGTTACACATAACACTTCTATAGACACCTTTTTACATTTTTCAGTATCATAGTAAATTATTAAGATTTCTGTTAAGGTTCACTTCCATCCTGGCACCCAAATCATGTCTGCTAAAAACATTTATCAGAAAGATGAAAGGCTGAAGCATCTATTTTTGACTTCCCATCACCCATTGCATCAAAGTTCGACATCCTTGAGGAAACACTCACGAAAGACGTGTCTCTGATATCTGATTACTGTAAAAAATGGTGACTAATTCCTAGCACTGCTAAAACGGTATCATCTGTTTTCCATCTACACCATGCCTCGGCCTCGCGTGAGCTTAATGTGCAGCTTGGCGATACGAGAATCCGGCATGAAGCCCAGCCAGTCTATCTTGGCATTACTCTCGATCGCACTCTGTCATTTCACGAACGTCTCATAAAAACTGCAGCAAAGGTGGGCGCGAGGAATAATATCATTGCAAGACTGGCCAGCTCCTCATGGGGTGTGAGCGCTTCCACACTACAATCATCATCTCTGGCATTATGCTATTCCACTGCAGAATACTGTGCCCCAGTATGGTTCCGTAGCCCCCATGTCCACTTGGTCGATTCCAAATTATATTCCTCTATGAGGATAATTTCTGGAACCATCTGTTCCACCCCGGTTCCATGGCTGCCAGTTCTTAGCAACATCGCCCCGCCAGATATTTGTCGGGATGTGGCATCATCTAAGTTCATTTCCCACGTCTACGCTCGACCGGACCTGCCAATATACGCGGATATCTTCGCCCACCCTGTCCAACGTTTGACGTCTCGTCACCCAATATGGTCCCCTACGCCTACACTGAACTTCTCTGTTCCAGTCTCTTGGAAACAGAGCTGACAGTCAGCTGAAGTAAAGAACAAACACCTCATCACAGACCCCTGCAAGCTCAACCCGGCTTTGACCTAGCACGTTATGACTGGGCCCTCCTCAATCGCTATCGAACAGGCCATGGTTGGTGCGCCGCTATGTTCCATCGCTGGGGAGCCAGAGACAACTCAAACTGCCCCTGCGGCTACAGACAGACTATGACCCACATAGTCAACGACTGCCACCTCTCCAGATTCAAAAGAGGTCTCGAAACTTTACATCAGGCTCAACCTGATGCTGTTGACTGGCTACGGAAGAAGGGCAAACGCTAGAAGAAGAAGAAGATTGTTAAAAAAGTATCCCTAGGGAGTTGGTGGTAGCACAGCGGGTTAAGTGCACGTGGTGCAAAGCGCAAGGACTGGCGTAAAGATCCCGGTTCGAGCCCCAGGTCCCCACCTGCAGGGGAGTCGCTTCACAGGTGATTAAGCAGGTCTGCAGGTGTCTGTCTTTCTGTCCTTCTCTCTGTCTTCCCTTCCTCTCTCCATTCCTCTCTGTCCTATCCAACAACGACATCAACAACAATAATAATAACTACAAAAGCAAAACAACAAGGGCAACAAAATAAAATAAATAAATAAATAAATAAATAAACTTTAAAAAAGAATTAAAACAAAAAGTATCCCTACTTGAAGGAATCATGTTAAGTGAAATAAGGCAGAAACAGAAGGATGGATATGGGATGATTTCACTCACAGGCAGAAGTTGAAAAACAAGGTAAGTAGTTTATGGATACGTGTGAACATATGCTCTCTCTCACAGAAACTGGTGTATATCTAGGTTTACAGAAGCCAGACCTTCCACTTTCTGCAACCCACAACGACCCTGGGTTCATGATCCCAGAGGGATAGAGAATGGGAAAGCTATCAGGGGAGGGGGTGGGATATGGAGATTGGGTGGTGGGAATTGTGTGGAGTTGTACCCCTCCTACCCTATGGATTTGTTAATTTATCCTTTCATATATATATATATATATATATATATGGTAAGAAGTGAAAATACTGAGCAGAACTTGGACTGCAGTTGGTGTATTGCACCAAAGTAAAAGACTCTGGGGTGGCCGGAGGGGAGAGTTCAGGTACTGAAACATAATGGCAGAGGATCTAGTGGGGGTTGTGTTGTTATATGGAAAACTGAAATGTTATGCATGTACCAACTATTTTATTTGGTGTTGACAGTAAAACATTAATAATCCAATAAAAAATTAAAAAGTATTCCCAGGGGTAGTAAGTTGTCCACACTTTCAGACATCATTTAAAAAAAAATTTTTATTTATAAAATGGAAACACTGACTATTACACTGGGGAAAGTGTAATAGGAAGTAGGTGAGGAGGGTATCTAGGTCTAAGTAGAAACTGTTTGATCAGGTACTTTATGGTGTCCTTTTAGGTCTTTCTACTTTCTTGCTGCATTTATTGGCTTACTGCAAACTATTGTGTACTTTTGCTTTAAGGTATATATTTTGCCCTAATTTATGGATACATGTGTACATATGCCCTATGGCATGAGACCTCAAACACAATTTGTATATAATCCAACACATCTGATAACTTTAGTTAAGGTCTTGTGGTAGAAAAATAACATAGAATCACCCCCAAGTAATTAAAGCCTCACTATTCTCTATAGCTGAAATAAGAAGTGAAACAAGAGGAAGAAACACCTACAATTTAACACATCTTCTAATGTCTAAGTTTTCATGTAACTATAGTTATCCAGAGATTAGAAGTAAAAGTATGAACTCCATCTATTATGAACTCTAGATGGAGATAAAGTTGAACATCCACTCCAAATTTTCATGGTTTCAACATGGTCAGCTTCATTAATTTAGGGAGGGGGAAAAAAGCCAAAAATCTTCCTTGTTTCTGCAGATGTTAAACTAAGTTGTTAAGACTTAGATGTTGAGCTAAGATGTTAAGTCCTAAGTTAGAACAGCTAGCAACACATATAGTTTAGGGAACAGAGATACAACCTGAATCAATACCTTTTAAAATTATTATTATTTAATAATTATCAGTAAGTCCATTGGATAAGAGGGTTACAATTCCCACCACCAGAGTTCTGCATCCCATTCCCTCTACTGTAAGCTTTCCTATTCTTTACCCCTCCGGGAGTATGAACCCAGGATCATTCTAGGGTGCAGAAGGTGAAAGATCTGGTTTCTGTAATTGCTTCTCCACTGGAAATGAGTGTTATCAGGTTGATTTATAACCCCAGCTTATTTCTATATTTCTCAACTGGGGTAGGGCTTGGGAGAGGTGGGGATCTGGGACTCATTGGTGAAGTTACCTGCCCAGGAAAGTCAGGTTGGCATCTGCAACTTGGTGGCTGAAAAGTATTAAGATGTAAAGCAGAAAAAATTGTTTAATAATCAGTAACCTAAAGGTAAGAATTTAGTAGATGAGATTTAGAGTCTCCATTCTGGAAAATGCTAAGAAATCTATTTTAGGTATATTCCAAGGGGGCCATAACTTTACCAATTTTTGCCTGAGTCTGACAGCTAACATGCAGGTGGGATAAAGGTATTGACTGGGGAGATTATGTCATAGTTGGAAATAGAACTAGAAATCTGTATCAGGGCCTCCCAAATACGGGAAACGTATATAAATATTTTTAACTGTAAACCCCATCTATCTGGTCTGTGGCCCATATTCAGCCCTGGAGCCTGTTTAACCTCTGCATCCCTGTAGGTCTGAGCTTGCATTCTGTGGTCACAGTTAGGAACATTGTAGGCTGCACTTATTTCAGGACAAATTTTTCTTGAATGGCAGAGTATGTTGACCCAGCCTACCTTCAGAGAGTGGGACAGTCCCTTCCACTGTTGTTCTACATTGAGGGTAAGCTCCTATAGAGGCCCACAAGAAGGTATATGATGTTGCTTTTGTTAGAGATGACCAATGATGGTGGAGAGTGGAACCTGTTAGAGGTCTAGGCCCATCATATCTATGTGGGAATCTCACGGTTCTCTGACTAGGGACCCAGATGTTAGGGTGGCCTGGTAGTGATCAAGAGAGCCATTATTTGATTGCTAGTCTCTTGCCCTTATTCAGCTTTTGTAGCCCCTATTTTGTCTCATAATGTTAGCCTTAGAATGATTGAGAGAAATGAAATAGGAAGCAGGTTAGGAGAGTATGTATGTCTAAGTAGAAACTATTTGATTAAGTACTTTGCGGTGTCTTTTTTAGGTCTTTCCATTTGCTTCCTGTGCTTCTTGAGTCACTGCAAACTATCGTGCACTTTTACTTTAAGGTATATATATTTCCCTCTAACTTATGGATACATGTACAGCTGTCTTTTATCTCATAGGCCTTGGTTTATATCTAGGTTCTGTGGCTTTGTTAGGAAGTGCACCACCTGAAATGGAATTAAGGAATCATATGAGCTAGGAAAGGTCTCACCAAAGTAATGGAGCTGAAAGGTTGACATCCCATGGCTGGCATCTCTGGACACTGTTCAAAGTTAAACTTTTCAAGGTGATACTGGTTGCAAACCTTTAATCTGTATTAAAAACCTAGATTACTAACATGAACACAGACTAATAGAATTTAGGCATTCTAGTTATCATACTTTTGAGGCTGTTCATACCCTGCTAATTTTCTTTATTTTTTTTTTTAAAGATTTTATGTATTTATGAGAAAGATAGGAGGAGAGAGAAAGAACTAGACATCACTCTGGCACATGTGCTGATGGAGATTGAACTTGGGACCTCATGCTTTATCACTGCGCCACCTCCCGGACCACCCCTGTTAATTTTCCCACAAGAGACAAAAACTTACTTCATGAAGTCCCTAAGTATTTTTGGAAACAAATATTACTCCCTAGTTCCTTTACTGTAGTGTTTCACTGGCACTTTACACTCAAAGTTATCTCACAATAAACCATATTTTCAAAATAAATCAACATCTACTAAACTTTTTAAACATTCATTTTTTAAATATTAACACCATTCCCACCATTAAAGGTACGTTTCCCTCCCCCCAAACTTGTTTTAATTATATATGCACTCTTACTTATTACCTGCTGTTCATATGTCTTTTAAGTATTGTGTCAACTTTCTTTTTAATTTTTTATTAGGGGGATTGATGGTTTACAGTGAATATAGCTATTGATACATGTGTAAAAATTCTCAATATTCTGTAAAAAATTCTCACCCCCAACCTAGGTTCTTCTACATAACCATGACCAGAACCTGAAATCTTCCTCTTCCCCAGAGTCCTTCACTTTGGTGCAAAACACCAAATCCAGTCGAAGTTCTTCATTGTGTTTTCTTTTTCTATTCTTATTTCTCAGCTTATGACCATGAATGAAATCATCCCATATTCATCCTTCTCTTTCTGGATTATCTTACTTAGCATGATTCCTCAAGTTCCATCCAAGATGAGGTGAAGATGACTTCATCATTATTAGTAGTTGAGTAGTATATGTACATATTATCACAAATTTCTTAGCCACTCATTTGTTGTTGGACATATAGGTTGCTTCTAGGTTTTGGTTATTACAAGTTTGTGTTGCTATGGATATAGGTATACACAGATCTCTTTGGACGTGTATTTTTGATTCCTTAATATATATCTCCAAGAGAGTATTTGCCAGGTTATTTGGTAGGTCCATTTCTAGCTTTCTGAAATTTCTTTAGACTGCTCTCCACAGGGGTTGGACCACTTTGCATTGCCAGTGCAGGAGAGTTCCTTTACTCCTGCAACCACTCTCCAACATTTGCTGGTACTATAATTTCTGGTGTATATTATGTCAATTTTCATCACCTTTTAATTGTGTTATAACAGGTCTTCCTTCCCTCTAGTCTATCCTACTTAGGTCTGTCAGAATGATATAACATGAGAAACAGCAAAAATTTACTACTTCTTTTAAAAATCCAAAGGCTTACTGTCAAAATAAGCATAGCATTATGTGTTCATCCAACAAATAAATTCTGAGCCCATACCTACTTCCTTGCTAGGTGCTCTGTTTAAGACTAAAAGCACAGACAATGCATGACAGTTATGGAGCTTTAAATGTCATATAGCTTCAAAGAGCTTTATTCTCCTCTGTATGGCTCACAAATACATCCATGTCCTATTTTCTGCTCACCTCCTAAAATTATTTCTTGAAATATTTCCACCTGTGCAAATGATTCCAATCATATTGACTTGCAGTTCCCTGAAGGAACAAAACCCCATGAGGAGAGGAACTGTTTTATTAGTTTTGCCAGCTTGTAGAATAGTGACATGCACTTGCTTGGAATTCTGTTAAGTTCCACTGAAATGAACAAATGAACTACAGACAGCCATAGGGGTAAAACCAGGACAAAGCAAGCAAAACACTTCCTGCAAAAATTATGAGGAGGCTCACAGTCTTGGAATGTGCCCTAGATATTTTATTTACCTCACCCTAATGTGGGTCTAGCACAATAATTAGTAGCTTCATATCACAAAAACTGCCCCTTGTATGAGTTATCCATCATACTGGAATCTGTAACCCTTACAGAACGTAATTTATGGTGACGTCTTGTATGATACAGCAAATTTTAACAAAGGGATTTTCTTTTTTTAATTTCTTTATTGGGGAATTAATGTTTTATATTTGACAATAAACACAATAGTTTGTATATGCATAGCACAACTTGCTAAGCCACTCATCCGTTGTTGGACACCTGGGTTGCTTCCAGGTTTTGGCTATTACAAATTGTGCTGCCAAGAACATATGTGTACACAGATCTTTTTGGATGTGTGTGTTGGGTTCCTTAGGATATATCCCCAGGAGAGGAATTGCAGGATCTATTTCTAGCCGAGAATCTCCAGACTGCTTTCCACAGAGGTTGGACCAATTTACATTCCCACCAGCAGTGCAGGAGGATTCCTTTGAGCAACAATGGGATTTTCAAAGGTAACCCAGTTCTCAAATAATTTAGTTATAGCAATAGCTACCTATTGCTTTCTTAAACCCTATGACAGCAGGAACCTTCCATATTCCCTACAAAACCCATATTTCTCCAAGTCCTGGAACCTCTGGGGTGGGGCTCACTTTCCTGAGTGCTTCTGCCAATTCATACCAATTGATACTGCAACTGCTGACCCTAGCTTATTCAATGCAACTTACCATCTTGACAATTCAGTGCAACTGGCCACCTTGACAATTCAATGTATTGACCACTTCAACATATTTCACTTCGGATTGTGTCCAGAGACATCAGACATAGAATATCAACCCTCCATTTATTACTCCAGTGAGACCTTTCCTAGTTTGTAGACCTCCTTAATTCCATTTCAGGTAGTGCACTTCCTAACAATGCCTCAGAACTTAGATATAGACCAGAGTCAGTGAGATAGAACCTATGTACACATGTATACATAAATTAGGAGAAAATATATACCTTAAAGCAAAAGTGCACAATAGTTTGCAGTGAGCAAGTAGAAAGATCTAAAAAGACACCATAAAGTACCTAATCAAGTAGTTTCTACTTGGACCTAGATACCCTCCTCACCTACTTTGTATTAAACTTCCCCCAGTAACTCCAAAGCTAACAGTGTCAGACAAAGTAAGGACTACAAAAGCTGAATAAGGGCAATGGAAAGGCATACTCTAATGATGACTCTTTGGTCACTACCAGACGACCCCATCACCTGAGGCCCTTGTCAGGGGGTCCTGGGATTCCCAATATAGAAATGATGGACCTACGCTTCTAATAGATCCCTCTCTCCACTGTCATTGGTCATGTCCACCAGGAACAACATCCTTTTGTGGGCCCCCACAGGACCTGCCCTTAATGTGGATCAACAATAGTAGAGAATGTTCCATTCTCCGAAGGGAGGTTGGACAACATACTCTACCACTCAAGGAAGATGGGTCTTGACATTAGTGCAGCCTGCAGTGTTCCTATCCATGACTACAGAGTGCTAGCTCAGACCTACAGGGATGCAGAGGTTACATAGATAGGCTCCTGTGCTGAGTATGGGTCCTAGATCAAATCAATGTGGTTTACAGTTAACAATATTTATATACCTTTCCCATATTTGGGAGCTACTCTCTTCCTTGATCCAGCTTTCTAGTCATTTTAACTATGACACCATATCCCCAGACAATACCTTGAGTCCACCTGCATGTTGGCTATCAGACTCAGGCAAAAACTAGCAAAGTCAGGGGCTCTTTGGAATATACCTAAAATGGATCTACTAGCCTTTTCCAAAATGGAGACCCCCTCAAATCTTCATCTGCAATATTCTTACCTTTAGGTTCATGATTAGTCAACAACGTGTTTTCCTTTATATCTTAACTCTTTTTCACCCACCAGGTTCCAGATGTTATCATGATGCCAACCAGATTTCCCTGGGCAGATGACCCCACCAATGTGTCCTGGAAACCTGCCTCCCCAGCTCCCTGCCCCATTAGGGAAAAAGAGAGGCTGAGAGTATGGATCAACTTGCCAATGCCAATATTCAGTGGGGAAGCAATTACAGAAGCCAGACCTTCCACCTATTGTACCCCATAATGATCCCGGGTCCATACTCCCAAAGGAATAAAAAATAAAAAAGCTTTCAAGGGAGGTTATGGGATAGGGAGTTCTGCTGATGAAAATTCTGTGGAAATGTACCCCTCTTATCCTATGATCTTACCAATATTTCCATTTTATAAGTAAATAAAAATGTTTAAAAAATTTTAATTATTTTGGCTTATACTTCCAGCTGGAGAGAAATGTTAGGAAAGATGACCAGAAGACTCTGAGCTCCAATTCCATCAGGATCCGAAGAGAGAAGGAAAACTGAAAGACACTTGGAAGTAGTAACTGGTGTAGCCTTCATTTAGGAAGTGAAGGCAGTGCCATAGAAAGAAAATGGGAAAATGTATACAAATATAGACAGATACTTATAGAACTAATAGCTAACCCATATCTGCAACCTTGAGAGAACTTCTGTAGCTTCCAATGGAGAGATAGACATATTGAACTCTGGTGATGGGAACAGTGCAGAATTATACCCCTGTTATCTTATAATTTTGTAAATCAATACTAAGTCACTAGTAAAATTTAACATATAATAATAGCAAAATAATAAAAATAAAAATAAGTAGGTTTGACTTAGAAAGGAAGGCAAGACCATAGAAAAAAATGGTAATTACATATATAAATGTAAGCAGATAGTTATAGAAATAATAGCAACCCATATCTGTGATCTTGAGAGAACAGAACTAATGCAGATTTCAATGCAGGGTATGGGGATGCAGAACCCTGATTGTGGATAAGGTATGGAATTATGCCCCTGTTGTCTTTTAATTTTGTAAATCAATATTAAATTACTAATAAAAATGTTTAAAAGGTAAAAAAAAATAAAAGTCAGTCTTGATCTATCCAATAGACTTAATCTCATTACTAAGTAAACCCATCATTTATTTAAACTAGTAAACAGTCTACTATCTAAAACAGTAAATCATTACTGTCTTATTACTAATTATTATTTTATTACTATCTTTACTATTTATTCTATATACTATTTTACTGTTGGAATTTTTTTTTTTTTTTTTGCTTCCAGGGTTCTCACTGGGGCTCAGTTTATGCGCTATGAACCTACTCCTCCTGTGGCCATTTTTTAATTTTTTGGATAGCACAGAGAGAAATTGAGAGGGGAGTGGAAGACAGAGAGGGAGAGAGAAAGATAAGATACCTGCAGACCTGCTTCACCGTTTGTGAAGCGATCCTCCTGAAGGTGGGGAACCGGAGCTCGAGCCTGGGTCCTTGAGTGGGTCCTTACACTTCATACTATTGCACCTAACCTGGTGCACCACTGTCTGGCCTCCCTTTGTGATTTTTTTCTTTTCTTTTTAATGAGTAAAGTAAATATGGCAAAGGGTGCATAGGTTTTTGTTAATCTTTCAGATTGTCTCTTGCAATACAGTGGGAGGTCTCAAGTAGCAGATGCACAAAATCCTCAGTTGACAGATCTGATGGTGGAACTTACCTGGCCTCACTTTCACATTTAATAAATAAAGAAATTGAAGTCAAGTTATATAAGAAGCTGAAGGAAGTTCTGGGATCAGGGTTCATGTTTCCCCTGCTGCAAAGCATGCATTCTCTCCTCTACCAGCACACATGAAAATCCATCCTTCCCACAAATCCAGGTGATCAGATACTGAAACTAGTTAAGCTAATATATAAAGGAAAATAAGATAAAAGTAAATAGTATTAATAATACTAATGCCAGCTCCAGGCTTTAAACAATCTATCAAGTTGATATTATTATTGTATATTGTTGTTTTGCTGTAATTGCTGTTATCATCATCATCATCCCCCTTCACAGTAGCAATTTATCCAACATCACAGAAATAATAAATGACTACACATAGGGATTTTAGATTAGAATAGACTCCAAAGCATTTGCTACCTTCCCCGAACACTGTGCTCCCTTCCTATCTCCTTCTTGCTTTCTTTGAAAATATTTAGTTTTCTGTTCAGCTACATGAAATGTACTAAATCTCTGGTGATGACCATGTTTACCATGTCTAACCAGATGCAGCTGAGCAGATCAATGCATGAGGTAAATCACAAAGTAGAGACTGAACTTAATGAGCAAGTTATTTAGGTATCTTATTATCTATAATTACATAAGCTCTGTAGAATTAAAATGAATGATACTCACATTGTGATGTTTAGACACACCTGGCCAAATAACTTCTTCTGTTATTATTCTTGTTACTATTATTAACAAAATTAATAAGCACACATCAAGTGTTTATTACATACCAGCTAATTTACAGAACTAATGTCACATAATCCTCAAAATAATTGTACAATATAGGTTCAACTAATTTCATTTTGTGGATTACGAAATCAAGGTCTAAGGAATTTATATCACTTGTGTATCTTTTAACATCATTTGGTTGACTTTCATGTTACCAGGATGTGGACAACTTCAAATGACAAGCCAACTCCTGGTGAGACCATGTCTCACATTTTGCTAATTCTGTCAGGATGGTAAGTGCCTGGCTCAGTTATATTTTTGTTCATGTATTTCAGTGTATATTGTGGTAGCTTCTCAGCAGAATTAGATGACTTGCACACTACCAAGCATATCTCTCATTATCCAATCCCTGAGCATTTTCTTGTCCCAGAAAGCTATTCCTTTTATCTGCAAGTAACTTCAAACCTCAGTAATCAAGGCTCAAATATCAACTTCTCCATGTTTTGCTCTCTGATTTCTGTTTCAGAGAAATAATTTCTACATCCTCTTAACTCCCATCGAATATCATTTAAAAGAAGTCTTAACTCCATGTGCTTGTTAATTCAATCATTGAGCAAAGAGACTACTCCCTACTGGGTATTGAACTTAATAGGTTGGTTGAACAAACATACTACTTATTAAAACATTTTATGGCATTTATTATATTTTACCTTTTGTTATGTTTATCCCTTTTCATCCTGATTTTCTCCTAGTATATGCTAAAAGCTTATAAGGACAAAAATGTGACTCATTTGCTTTTATATTATACTCTCAATGTCTAGAATACTTTATGCATGGGATTAAGATAACAAACAAATGCTGAATTAAATTAAATATTAAGAAAATGTGTTATTTGAAAAAAATGAGACTATAACCTTTACATTTTGCATATATTACCAAATCATTAATTTTCATTATAATTGGTCGAAACACATGCAAAGTGACCCAGTAGCAATATCATTATAAATAACTGAGAATGAAAAGGGAATGGTTCTCTACATTTCATCTACTTCTGGCTTTCCTTCAAAAATGTTTTGTTTTATTTTATGTTTCTGTATGGCCTGCCCTAAATCTCTAGTAAAAGTGCATGTTAAGCAAATTTGATGTTGAGGGAAAATTGCAAAGCACAAATGGAACTTGCAAACAAATGAGGACATTCCTATCACAATGACCCATTGACATTCTGCCCCCTCTCTAAGTCTTGCCTTGCAAGAAAGTCAATAAAAGAGCTTATTCCTAGCCTGACTTCACTTTCTAGAGCCACCTGGCTCATATGGATCTTTTTTTTTTTTTTTTTTGACCATGTGGCTTTCTGGCAGCAGGCAGTCTCTTCCCTCAGTTGATGACTTCACTCTCTGCCATCTGTGAGCTCACCACCTGCATCTAGAATCTATAAAGCTCAGTAGGTGAAGTTCTTGTTTTTGTAATTGTTTTTGGCTTTTTTTTCCTTCTCTTAAAATTTTCCTTTGCAATATTAAAGAGACTCTGTGCAAAGTGGACAATCTCTAGGACCGAAGGAAAAGACTGACGATACCACCTAGTCCACTTCCATTTCCAGCCCTTGGGGTTGATTATTTTCAGGTTTGTTTTACAAAATTTTGGAATTTTTCTCTTGTAATTTACAGCAGTGTTGTCATCTTCAGTGTGAAGGGGATTCTTTAAGGCAGATCCTAAATTGGCTGTGAGCTTCTGAATACCCTCCAATGGAAAGAGCATAAGAGAATCATTTAGAGAAGAGGACAGCACATTTGATATGAAAGAATACTTGCAAAGAGTTCAATTTTAGTGAAGTAAATTTTGATTTGATATAGCAGGGCTCTGCTACATAGATGCTACATAGATACATAGATGACACAGTTTAGAGAATCATTTGATAAGAAAATTTCAAAG
This sequence comes from Erinaceus europaeus, assembly GCF_950295315.1. Classification (NCBI taxonomy): domain Eukaryota; kingdom Metazoa; phylum Chordata; class Mammalia; order Eulipotyphla; family Erinaceidae; genus Erinaceus; species Erinaceus europaeus. Next base: position 161,582,077 of record NC_080163.1, read on the forward strand.
GCTTATCAGCAGCCTAATGAATATACTTTCCATCAGTAATCTAGGAAAATATCTAGCATTTTCTTTTAATTTTTTACCTTTGAGAGGCCTTTACTCCTTTGACGCTTAAAAAGCCTGCACATTAAAAAAAAATAAAAATTCTTGCCTGATTCTTTGCCCCTCTGGAGCCACAAAAGCTGTGTTGTTATAGAAATGCAGAAAGATGGGAGGGGTTCACATTGCACATTCTGTCTTTGTTATAGACTTCTCTGTTATAGAAAGCTCTCAGTTACAAGGCCACTATATTTAATCTCATTTCATAGACAATCATTACAGTAACATCTCTACTCCCCCTGAAGGACTCAAAGGCCATGGCGAATGGTTTTCCATCTGGGATGGAGGGTCAGCCTCACTGAATAAAGCCTTGTGTAAACTCCAGATGTGATTATCTCCTCTATTATGATGAGAGAAACCATGACTCCAGACTTATAGCAATGCTCTCTAACTTGGGGAAGCAAAGATAAACTGCTATGTAGATAAGAAATATTCCTGGTCATTTAGTTTGCCATTTGCATGGTAAACATGAGGAACATAGGGGCACAGCCCCAAAATTGGTTGCTTCAGCTGAAATTGGAAAATGTAAACCTGTTATGATCAGAAAACAAGAAGAAGGGGAAAATGAAAAAGCACACTGTGTGCTTTAGTAAGAAATGTTGTAGGGAACCAAAACATTGGCCCAGTTTCCCATTTTGGTAAAACAATTCATTTGTTTTGTGGCACATTTCCTTTTTTTTTTTTTAAAGATGGCTATTTTGCAATATATGTTTGCTGCACCTCTTTTACATATTTAGCCAAAGAATGTCCTACAAAGTACCATAGACCTTAGCTTTCAGATCAGGTTTGAATTATGACTTGTCATGTTTCCTTCCTTGGAATAAAGGACTAATAATAATTCCATCACTGAATATTATTGTAAGGCTATCAATTATTCTATCCCTTACACAAGGAAAAATGTCTACAGACCTGAGTTAGATTGCTGGTGCATGTGCTACTAATAGTGAGATTTCAAACTGCCATGGAACTCAAACTCCAGTCCAAAATAAAAGCCAGTCACTGAGACACCAGGACCAGAGTCAAGAAAGGTAGATTACTATGATGTGGGTGGATTTACCAGGAAGACAAAGACGGGGCTGTGCCACAAATCAGTCTTTCAGCTACTAGGTTACACTTTTATTCGAGCCAACAGAAGAATTGAGGAGGGTCCTCAAGGGGAAAGCCTGTGATCAACCAGACTTCAATAAAGCAAACAGTCTGACTTTGTGGCACTGAACGAATTGCCTTAGTCATTTATTATCTGATGGCCAAATGATCACTGTTCTTGCTGTAAAAGAACTTGTAAATTATCTGGTGCCAGTCATTTAATTCATTTCAGTTGACAGACTTGGCAGCAGTATGTAGATTGCAGAAGAAGGAATAAATAACTTAAAGTCCTATCAGTATATAAAGTACCCAATCTGAACAATAGAGGAAAAAAATAAAGAAAACAAAAAGAGCCTTAGGAAACTATGACACATGACCAAAATATTTAATATTTGAGTTATTAGGGTTATAAGATTATGAAATGGAGCAAGGAATAATCTGACACAGAAAAATATCTGGAGAAATATTTTTTCAAATGTTCCAGTTTTGTGAAACATAAATTTAGACATTTAAATGTTTCATGGAATTCACAATAGTAAAAACTCAAAAATTCCACACAAAGATATACTATACTTCAACTGATAAAAGATGAATGAGAACAGCAACAAAATAGTGAAAGCACTAGAGGGAAAAAACAGCATAGCATATAGGAAATAGTAATTTGAATTACTAATAATATCTCATGAATCAAAGAAGCTTTAAAGTAATGAGACTTTTTGAGCTGTTGTTTTCATGAGGACTTCACTGCTCTGGGTTGACTTTTCCAGACAGAAACAGAAAGAAAGAGATAGCACAACCTGAAAACTTTCCCTAGTCCCATGGTGTCTGGGGATTCAAGTCCCATAAGTAATGTAGGAAGCTTTCTTTAAAATATTTTCACTACTATTTGTGCTGCTATGAACATGGGTATACACAGATCTTTTTGGATGTGTGTATTTGCTTCCTTATATCTCTAAGAGGAATCGAAGGAACATAGGGTAGGTCCATTTCTAGCCTTCTGAGAATTCTCCAGACTGCCCTTCACAGGGGTTGGACAAATTTACTTTTCCACCAGCAGTGCAGAAGGGTTACCTTACCCCTGTCCACCACCCTCGCAACCTCTCCAGTACTTGTTGTTGCTATCCTTTCTGATTTATGACATTCTTACATCTCATTGTTTTTAATTTTTTTTATCTTTATTTTGTTTGAAAGAAACAGCCAGAAATCAAGAGATAATGGGGTGATAGAGAATGAGAGAGGCAGAGAGACACATGTAACACTACTTCACCACTTGCAAAGCCTTCCCCCTACAGGTGGGGACCAGGGACTTGAACCCAGGTCCTTGCACACTGCAATACATGCACTCAACCAGGTGCACCACCACCTGGCACCTATCTCATTGTTTTTATTTGCATTTCTCTGACAGTAAATTAGTTGGAACATTTTTGCATATGTTTGTTGGCCCTTTGGATAGCTTCTTTGGTGAATATTATGTTCATATCCTCTCCCCACTTTTAGATGAGGTCATTGTGTTGTTGTTGCTGGATTTGGTGAACTCTTTATGTATTTTGTTTATTATCCTTTTGTCTGATTATAGCATGTAAAGATCTTCTTCCATCCTGTAAATAATCTCTTTGGGTGGTGGTTTCTTTTGATGTGTAGAAACTTTGCAAATTGATGTAGACCTACTGAAACCTAGATGCCCAACAACAAATGAGTGGTTAAGAAAGTTGTGCTATATATACACAATGTAATATTACTCAACTACTAAGAATTATGAAGTCACCTTCTTCACTTCATCTTGGATGGACCTTGAAGTCATGTTAAGTGAAATAAGCCAGGAAGATAAAGATGAATATGGGATTATCTCACTCATGGACAGAACTGAAAAATACAAACAGAAAGAGGAAACACAGAAATTTGTGTACCCCTTAAAATGAAACTTAACCTATTTCTCCCACCTTATACAAAATTAATTCATCCATCTAAATATAGCACTACAAAACCTCTAGAGAAATAGGGAAAAATTTTGAGATCTTGTAAGTAGGCTAAATTTTCTTATAAATAGCACCAAATGCATGATTCTTGTGGAGAAAATGACAAACTGAACTTCAATTGAAAACTCAGTAAGAGGACTTCAAGCCTTGATTGCTCAAGAGAAGACAACAGGACTCCAACTCTCTTTCTCCACCCTCCTCTCCCTCTTTCTCTCTCTCTTTCTCACACACACATACACTTAAATGAGTACAACGATTTTTAAACTTTTTTAAATAACTGATTAAAAATAAGCAAGATATTTGAATAAATACTTCACCCATGAAAACAGTGATATCAAAATAAGTAGGTGTAATGACATTCTACACATTAACTAAGCAGACTATAGCAAGTGTTAATTACAACACAGAGAAGCTAGAATTCTCCTAAATAACTAGCAAGAATTTCAAATGGTCCAGGTACAGTCACTATGGAAAACAGTCTTCTGTAAAGCTAAACATAAGTTTGCTTACTCAGATCCAGACATCCTACCCCTCTTGTATTTGCTTGGGAGAAATAAAAACATATGTCTACAAGAATAGTTACACAACTGTTTGCAGCAGTTTATTCATAAATGCTAAAAATGAAAAACCAACTAAGATCCATTAAGAGGTAGATGAATAGAAGGTAGCACATTCATACAATAAGATGTCTGTACAATGGATTATAACTCAACCATCACAAGGAATAAATTGCTGGTGTACACAGCAACATCCGTGGATCTCAAAGGCATTGTGTGGAGAAAGAAAAAAAAAAAACAATCTCAAAGCTTAAATGCTGTGTGATTCCATTTATATGACAGTCCACGAGAGGTAAATTACAGGGACAGAGAATGGCCTTGCAGTTACCAGGAATTTTGAGTAGGAGACTACAAAGGGGGCAGAATATGAAAAAAAAATTTTTTTTTGGCTTGTGGTTACTGTTCTGTGCTGTGACCATGAGAACTATTCAATCCTGCACGTAGTCACATTTGATGAACCTTCCCCCCTTCAAATCACTAACATAATTAGTGATTTCAAGATATACAGCTTCATTACTCGGGTGAGACCTTTCCTTTCATAGTATACTCTAATTCCATCTCAGGTGGTTCACTTTCTAACAAAGTCCCAAAACCTAGATATACACCAGTTTCTGTGAGAGAGAGCATATGTTTACACGTATCCGTAAACTACTGCAAAATATATGCCTGAAAGCAGAAGTACACTAGAGTTTGCAGTGAGTATCCCCCTAACAGTTCTTCTCCACTATTCCAAGCTTTGGGTCTATGATTGCTCAACAACTTGTTTGGCTTCACATGTTAACTCTCTTTTCAGTCACCAGGTTCCAGATGTCATCAGGATGCCGGCCAGGCTTCCCTGGACTAAAGACCCCACCAATGTGTCCTGGAGCTCTGCTTCCCCAGAGACCCACCCTACTAGGGAAAGAGAGAGGCAGACTGGGAGTATGGACCGACCAGTCAACGCCCATGTTCAGCGGGGAAGCAATTACAGAAGCCAGACCTTCTATCTTCTGCAACCCACAATGACCCTGGGTCCATGCTCCCAGAGGGATAGAGAATGGGAAAGCTATCAGGGGAGGGGGTGGGATATGGAGAATGGGTGGTGGGAATTGTGTGGAATTGTACCCCTCCTACCCTATGGTTTTGTTAATTAACACTTTCTTTAAAAAAAAAATTAACGACAAAACAAACAAACAAACAAAGAAATATAACCAGATGTGGTCCCTCACTATAGATTATTACAGATATTACAGTCTGGGCTATTTTGGTTATTTGCAATGGCTCACATAGCACAAGCTTCTATCCCCTCCCATTCACCAATCTAGAATTTGTTATAAAAAGATATGTTATAAAGAGAATCAATTTTGCTTTTCCTGAGATAGTGCAGTAAAGTGTTGGACTCTCTAGCATAAGATTCCAAGATAAGTCACCAGCTGCACTTAGGTCATAGTAATATATGGTTCTCTCTCTCTCTCTCTCTCTCTCTCCTCCCATCTTTCTCATTAATAGGTTAATAAACTATGTTTAAAGACTAACTTTGGTTAATTTAAGTGTTTTTAGTAATAAATTACAGTACATTTTTTTAGAAAGCTGAAGCCTTAGAATGACTTCTTTAAAAAAATTGTTTACAGGCTGAGAGTATGGATTGATCTGCCAATATCCATGTCCAGTGAAGAAGAAATTACAGAAGCCAGACCTTCCACCTTCTCCACCCCACAAGAATTTTGGTCCAGTGGTCTGAGTAGTGGTGCAGTGGATAAGGTGTTTAACTCTCGAACTATGAGGTCACAAGTTCAATCACAGACAGCACATGTACCAGAGTGATGTCTGGTTCTTCCTCTCTCTCCTCCTATCCCTCTCATTAATAAATAAATAAAATATTTAAGAAAAATAATTTAGGTCCATATTCCCAGAGGGATTAAAAAATAGGGAAGCTTCCAATGGAAGGCCTGGGACATGAAACTCTGGTGGTAGGAACTGTACAGAATTGTATGGCTGTTATCTTATAACCTCGTTAGTTATTATTAAATCACTAATAGAAATTTTAAAATATTTTTTTACTTATTTAACAAGATAGTGAAATCAAGAGAGAGAGTTGCAGAGCATCAGCCTGGCACACATCTTCCAGGGATGAAACTTGGGACTTCACACATGAAAGTCCTGTGTACTACCATGAAGCCACCTCCACCACTAGAATGATTTTTTAAATTATTAATTAATAATGATCAACAAGACTGTAAGATAAGAGGGGTATAATTCCATAAAATTCCCACCACCAGCGTTCTTTATCTCATCTCTTCCATTGGAAGTTTCCCTATTCTTTATCTCTCTAAGAGTATGGACCCAAGATCATTTTGGGGTGCAGAAGGTGGGAGGTCTGGCATTTGTAATTGCTTTTCTGCTGGATATGGGCATTGGCAGGTCAATCCATACTCCCAGATAGAATAAAATTTTAAGGTCACTTTATCCCCCAGGTTGACAAGCGTTTATTCTGTTACTCGGGTCTCCATTAGATGGTGAATACAACAGACAAGATATTTGTCTTTACAAGGCTCTAATACTAATGAAATTGAAAAAGAGATAAGGCATAGATATAAATCATGACTGAAGAAAGACCAGGATAGGAAATACAGAGAGAACCAGAGCATGAGTCTCATACCACCAAGTAGTTTGTGTGTGGGTGAGGATACTAGTCAAGATGCTATTTGTAAATTAATGAAACACAACTTGGCTTGGATTATGAAACGGAGTATCAGTGACTCTGTAACTAAAAGTTCAAGACTGTATAGGGCTTCTGAGTAAGTTTCATCCATCTTCTAGCTCACATCTCCACTTTCCTGTGTGTGACTATCCTTAGCCAGCCTTTTTTGTCTTGTTGACAAGACGGCCACCAGTGCCTTCGTGCTTACCTCCTACTTGCAAGGAGGAAGGTTTCCTCTTCCAGCTTTCTCACAAATCATAGGGATGACCCTTCTTGTGACAGGTCAATCATAAATTATCTCTCCATCTCTGAATCAATTCCAGAAGCAGGGAGTTAATAGTGAATTGAGGGTCAGACCACAAACTCACTCTTGAATGCAGAGGCTACAATCATTCAAATTTGAGCTGAGATTGACAGAGGGGAATATTTGCCAACCAAAACTGAGATTGATTTTGTATTTGGATGTAGAAGAAATGACTGATAGAAGGCATCCATACCAGATTTATTAATAAGATTCCAGAAAGGCCTTAAACTGGGAGGGGTTTATTTCAAAAGCACATGCTATAATAATCTTATTTATTTATTTAAAAATTATTTTATATTTATTTATTCCCTTTTGTTGCCCTTGTTGTTTTATTGTTGTAGTTATTATTGTTGTTATTGATGTTGCTGTTGGATAGGACAGAGAGAAATGGAGAGAGGAGGGGAAGACAGAAAGGGGGAAAGAAAGATAGACACCTGCAGACCTGCTTCACCACCTGTGAAGCGACTCCCCTGCAGGTGGGGAGCCGGGGGCTCAAACCCGGATCCTTATGCTGGTCCTTGTGCTTAGTGCTATGTGCGCTTAACCCACTGTGCTAACGCCCGACTCCCTCTTTTTATTTTAGTCCAGGGTTATCATTGGGGTTGATACCTGCACTATGAACCCACTATTTGTGCTTGCTGTTTTGTTTTTCCATTTTATTTTATATAGGATAGAAACTGAGAAAGAAAGGGAGAGGGGAAGAGAAGACAGATACCTGCAGACCTGCTTCAATGCTTGCAAAGTGACACCCCCCACACACACCTGCTGGTGGGGGGCAAGGGGCTTGAACAGAGATCCTTGCATGGGTCCTCGCACTTTGCACTATGCACGCTTAACCTAATGCACCATCACCCGACACCCCCTGTGAACTCTAATAGTTTTATTGAGAGAAATAATGATTGACTAGTCCCTCATCACATAGGTGTAATCTCTTTTATTTCTGTGATAGGTGTATGCACACTATTCCTGCCACCAACCCAGATCTTCCCCCATCATCATGCATAGGATCTCCAATGCCCTATCAACCACCTCCCACCTCCCACCTCCTACTCTCTGTACATATTCTTGGCCTTGCTACAGCAGACCATATCTACCCAAGTTTTACTCTATGCTTGCCTTTTCCTCGTTGTGTCCTCATCTTTACCTATAAGTGAGGTCTTTTGGTATTCATCTTTCTTCTTCTGGCTGATCTCACTTAACATAATTTTTTCAAATCCCATCTAAGATGAGGCAAAGGAGATGACTTCATTATTTTAATACCTTGGTAGTATTCTCTTGTATGTATATGTACCTCAAGTTTCTTTTAAGAATATATTTTATTTTATAGAACGTACAGAAATTGAGAGGGGAATAAGAGGTAGTTGTATAGGGAGAGGGAGAGACACCTGCAGCACTCCTTCACAACTCATGAAGCTTCCCCCCTGCAGGTGGGGACTGAGGGGGTTGAAACTTGTGCCTGGTAAAGTGTGCATTTAACCAGGTGAACCACTGCCTGGCCCCAACCACAAGTTTATTAACCATTGGGCATCTGGGTTGTTTCCATGTTTGGACTAATACAGATAGTGCTCCTATGAAGACAGGTGTACATAGATCTCTTTGGATAGGTGTTCTTGTTTTCTTTGGATATATATTCAAGGGAAGAATTGCCAACTCATAGGGTAGATCAATTCCTAGGCTCTTGGTTATCTCCAGACTGTCTTCCACAGAGGCTGAACCTGTTAACATTCCCATTAACAGAGAAGAATTTTTTTTTTTTCCTCACATACTTACCAGTACTTATTTCTGTCCTTTCTAATGTATGACATTGTCACAGGTGTGAAGTGGTATCTCATTATGGTCTTTATTTACATTTCTCTGATAATCAGTGACTGAACTTTTTTTTTCTCTTCATTTCAGTCAGCAATCTGGATATCCTATTTGGTTAAAAAAATCCTATTCATGTCTTTTCCCCATTTACATTAGGGTTATATGTTTTGTTTTTACTGAATTCAGTAATTTATATATTTCCTCTTATAAGCCTTTTGCATGGCATGTAAGATCTCCTGCTACTCAGTAGGATGTCTTTCTATTTTGATGATGGTTCCTTTTGTTGTGCAAAACAGAAGTTTTTCAATTTGATTTAGTTCCATTGGTTGCTTTTTTTTTTTTAACTTGATTCTTCAAATATGTTTTCAAAACAAATATCTTTGTGTTCTACCAATGTTTTATTCACTGTATTTGACAGTTTCTGGTATAAAATCTATGGTATTTTGCTTGTTTTGTTTCATTTTCATGTTTACTCTTAAGGGAGAAGGTACCACTCAGAAAATAGGAGTGGTTACAGGTATAGGAAGGACTTTGGTTTTAAAAGGCTTCATCTTTGGGGGCTCACTCTTTCCAGACTACCATGTGACAATGTAAGTCTTCTTACCCTTTTCTTTCTCTATCTCTCTCTCTCTTCATTTTATGCATTTATCCATTATATGTTTCCTAATACAAGGTATAACTTACCTGGATTTCATGCTTTTTACTTCAATTCTTTGCTGAAAAAAATGAACGACAGACCTTCAGAATGGGAGACAGATACTGTCCCCTATTTCCCTTTAACATTTACCATAGGCTGTAACTCATTTCAGAGATTAGGCACTATTGTGCTTCAAAATATCAGAGTTAAGATCTTTCCTGGTGATTGGGAAAGGGGGTTATTGTTCAGGGAAAAGGCTGTGACTTGGAGATGGATGGTTTGCATGTGAATTCTGAATATTTCCACTTACCTGACATTCAGTCCTTCTTAATAAAATTCAGTAGTATCAGAAGCAAGTGATATATTGAAAAACACACTTGTTTCATATAAATTTCTTATATGAAATTGGAGATATCTGTATATGATATATATATATATATATATATATATATATATATATATATATATATATATATATCTGTATAGGGTTTTTCCAGTCCTATTAAACATTCTTTGTTCTTTGGTGGATTGAAGAGAATAGTTTTGCATCCCATGTGGTATCCTAAAAGGCCTAATATAATCCTGGGCAGATTCTTCCTAATTTTATATTTAATAACTTAGTGCATAAATGAAGGAAGGAAGAAATGACTTTGAGCTTACATTCCAATATGAACTCCTTAGGATAATCCATTTTATCATGATAAAGTTTTTAAACATCAATTGGTAAAAGATAAAAGCCTGATTCTCTGATCCTTGGAAATACTGTGTGCAGTTCTGGGCATATCTTTAAAAGACATAAAGGAGCTGGAGGAAGTGAGGAGGAGGACATCGAAAATGATCAAGGAGATGGGGGTAGAAATGCCATTCAAGGATAGATCAAAATGGGCCACTTTGTTCTGGCAAGATAAAGACAGAGAAATAAATGATCAGAGTCTTTGGAACCTTGTGGGGGATGGATGAGGTGGAGATTTACCCTTCCCCCAATGTCCCCTAATACCACATCAGAAGGAATTGAGGGGTCAAACCAACATTGTATATCTCATGATTTTAAAGTAATCTGCAAAATGAGAACCACTTTTGAAGAAGGCAGTTTCAAATTCATCTCATGAATGGAACTATTTGAGTTACTTGGGCATCTAGAATTTATTGAAGACCAAGTCTGAAGAAGAATGTTTTCACAAAGCTATTCATTTAGGGAGGTAGAAATTTTGCAAGAGCTAATGGAAATCTGAAAGTATCCTAAAACTTTAGATAGTATCTCAACAAAAATATCTAAACTAATTGTCTAAACTAAATATCTAAATATCAGACCATAATATAAGCACCAGTTTCACAACTACATTAGTGAAGTTAGATGTCCTTTTGTTGCAAAAAATAGGTGGTCTAATTTAAAGTATCATAAGCACAAAAAATATCAAATCAATTTCATGTAATTATAAAGACTAGGCAAGACTCTGAGCTCTTTCTTGCTCTTTCTCCCTCTCTGTACCTCCTACCTTAAGCTAAAGAATGCTAGAGAGCTGGTAAAAATGTTCTTTCGGATATGTCTGTCTGGCTGTTTCCAGAAAATATGAGCAGTTAAATTGGTGAACTTAGTAAAGCAGATGGCCCTTCCCACTGTGTGTGGGCATTTTTTAATCTGCTGAGGGCCCAAATAGAACAACATAGTAAAGGAAGGATAGATTCAAACTCCCTTTTTGAGCTGAAATATTCATTTCTTTTGACTTCAGACATCAGTGCTCCTGGTCCTCAGGCTTTCAGACTTAGATCAGAACCTCTACCATTAGCTCTCTAAAATATCAACCCTTTGGACTTGGATTAAATCACATCACTAGCTATCTTGGTTCTCCAACTTGCAGATGGCCTCTATAATCACATGAGCCAACTCCTGTGGAACATCTCCTCTATATCTGTATCTATCCCTATCTTTATACACATATACATCTTTATCTGTATCTATATATTCTATTGCTTCTCTTTCTTTGGAGAAGACTGACTAACATATTCTGCTTCCCTCCCTGTTTAGCAGAAGCTTGAGCTCTGATATAACATCTTTGCAATAGTAACAAAATTAATAGTTCTGTCCCAGACACTCTAGTGTAAGTCTTGGGACACAGAAGCATGAGACTATGTCACATGCCCCATCTCTATGGTCTTCACACAAAGAGAAACTGACAGGCCAGGCCTATGTCACAAGTTCATCCTTGAAGTTGAGTTAATATGACCACTTGATCTAAATCATATGGAATAAGAGCTGAGTTCTCCAAAAGAAGGTAAGAGAGCTGTTAGTTAAAGAAAATGAAAGCATGCAGGGAAAAAAGCAAGGGTCACTTCAGTTGGTGAGCATGCCTTGCACTGCCTCTGAAGAGCATTTTCTCATTGTACTGTGTAAACTTGACACAACTTTGCAAGCCTGGTTCAAAAAACCTCTCCCACAAAGCCATTCCATCACTAGCCTCAGGGCTCAATCCTTTTGACAAATCTTCATTGTGCCCATTTGGGCAGCCTGTCTTCTACCTCGCAGGAAGGCCCTCTGGGATAAGAACTCTATTTTTTACACATTTACTTACATGTGTAAAATAATGTCTGTTACCTCATACTTGGTTTATACTCTCTATACTGATCCAGATTTCTAGTCCTCTTCTCAACTCTGATACCATGTTCCAAGACATTACTTTTAGTCCATCTGCATGTTAGCTATTGGATACAGGCAAGAATTACTAAACTCATGGGCCACATGAAACATACCTTAAAAAAACTTCTTAGCTTCTTTCCACACAAAGACACCTAGTTTCACCTGATCTATTCCTACCTCTGGATTCCCATTTATTAAACAATTTTTCCTGCTTCATATCATACTGCCCTTCAGCCACCAAGTTGCAGATGCTACCAAGAAGCCATCCTTCTCTGAGCGACAACCTCACCACTATGCCCTGGAACCTCACTTCTCCGGAGCCCTTCTCCACCAGGAAAAGATAGAAACAGTCTGGAGGTATAGATCAACCTGCCAACATCCATGTCCAGTGGAGAAGCAACTATAGAAGCCAGACTTTAACCTTCTGAACCCCATAAAGAATTTTGGTCCATATTCACAGAGGGGTAAAGAATAAGGAAACTTCCAATGTAAGGGTTGGAATACAGAACTTTGGTGTAGAAAATATTTGGAATTGTATTCCTATTGTCTTATACTCTTGTTAATCATTATTAAATCACTAATAAATTTTTTAAATACTGTCAGAACAAATCAGAATCCAAAATGAGTGCCTGTAAAATCAGCTTCTTTTGTCAAAAAAGGTAGATTTCAACTCAAACCAAGGAAAAGGATATCTACCAACTAGAGCACTTGACCAGCCTGAGAATGGAGTGCAGTAGTGAAAGGCACTAAGTAACTCTTACTGGAGAAAGATGCAGGGGTGGACGTCTTCTTGGAGGCAATAATGGGGAGTTCTGCACTAAGTGAATAACTAAGCCTGATGAAATTCAAGTTTTTGTTTTAAACTTGGTCTCAAGGAACGAAAGTTAATTAGTGAGTACTATGTGGAGAATTACATGTAAAAAAGAAAGAAAAGAAGGTTGGTTTGAAGTATGTTTTTAGCTGAAGACTCAGTCAACCCTAATGAGAATTTTGGAACCGGGTGGTTCTCCAGTGTTGCTCCAAATATAGACAAGATGCTAGCATACTATACTAGTTTGTTACTGAGCAGGGCTCACACACCCACCTCACCTTGTTTCCCACCCTGCAGAGAACAATTCCTAATGAGAATTGCAGCTGTGAGTAAATTCATCTGATATTCTCAATCACTGGGGGATGGACATGCTGGTCTTAAATAAGGGATCCAATAGTCTCTATGTTCCATCCAGTCAAATATATCATGAGATGGCTACTTGTTTTTAAATCTTAATGTGAGTTAATTGGCATTCCAGCATGTTGCTGCCAGCTCTTACTACCAGATGTAACTAAAGTCTGGTTAAATGGTCAGATGCTTTTCAATCAGAGTGGAAATATAAGAAAACAAATGGAAAATTTGAGCTCAATCATTTTTCCTACAAGAGTTGTTTCTACGGCAATAACTCCTTCCTCCCCAACTTAAATTCCTTCTAGTTACTCCCCCAGTGTTTCTAGCACCCCCATAGCAATCATAACAGAATTTTTAAATACTGAGAGATTTGGAAACAGTCAACAGTTTGTTCACTGCTGGAGTCATTATCCAGTTAAGAAGCTTCTTCTTCTAGCATTTGCCAGTTAAGAAGCTATAGTGCCCTCTCTCATACACGTATGTATTATACTAGTATAAGTCAGTAGCAATCTTTTTATTTTATTTTATTTAAGAAAGGATTAATTAACAAAAACATAGGATAGGAGGGGTACACTTCCACACAATTCCCACCACCAAATCTCCATATTCCACCCCCTCCCCTGATAGCTTTCCCATTCTCTATCCCTCTGGGAGCATGGACCCATGGTCATTATGGGTTGCAGAAGGTAGAAGGTCTGGCTTCTGTAATTGCTTCCCCACTGAACATGGGCGTTGACTGGTCGGTCCATACTCCCAGTCTGCCTCTCTCTTTCCCTAGTAGGGTGGGTCTCTGGGGAAGCAGAGCTCCAGGACACATTGGTGGGGTCTTCAGTCTAGGGAAGCCTGGGCGGCATCCTGATGACATCTGGAACCTCGTGATTGAAAAGAGAGTTAACATACGAAGCCAAACAAATTGTTGAGCAATCATGGACCCAAAGGTTGGAATAGTGGAGAGGAAGTGTTAGGGGGGTACTCACTGCAAATTCTAGTGCACTTCTGCTTTCAGGCATATATTTTGCAGTAGTTTAAGGATACGTGTGAACATATGCTCTCTCTCACAGAAACTGGTGTATATCTAGGTTTTGGGACTTTGTTAGAAAGTGAAACACCTGAGATGGAATTGGAGTATACTATGAAAGGAAAGGTTTCACCCGAGTAATGAAGCTGAAGGTTTGTCATTCCACACATGAAGTCTCTGGACACAGTCTGAAGTGAAGCATGTTGAGGTGGCAATCGTTGTGTTGGTTAGGTTGTGATCAGCAAATGCAATATTATTTGATATGGATTGGGAGAGGCATATGGGAAAGTGGGCCCTATCCAAGGGTTCCAGGACTGGGGGAAGTAGAGGCTCTATAGTGCAGATGTGAGGTTCCTTCTGTCTTAGGGTTCAAAAAGACAATTGATAGTTAATGTTATCATCACATTATTTGGTAATTGGGTTAACTTTGAAAAGTCCTTTTGTTAGGGTTTGCTGTACAGTACCCAGTATCTTGTATATAGCTGTGCTGTTGGTTGCTTCTGATCTACTTGGTCTAGGCTTTTGCGAGAGTCTGCATATCAATTACACAGCCTATATATTGAAAAGATTCAGTTTGTGCTTTGAAAAACTTCGAGACATACAATTAATTTTCCCTCTCTCATATTAACTAGTGATTTATATGACTACATTTTACTAGGAGTGTACATAAACACCATTCCCACCACCAAAAGACTGTGACCCATCCCTCCCACCCACTCCCACACCCCACTGGCCCAGGAAGCTGCATGTCTACCCCTCACCACAGGGCTTTTACTTTGGTGCCCTACTTAAAATTTGATCAGGTCCTGCTTTTAGTTTCCCTTTCAGATCTTCTTACTCAACTTCTGTTGATGAGTGGGATCATCCCATACTCATCTTTATCTTTCTGACTTAGTTCACTTAACATAATTCCTTCTAGCTCTGTTCAAGATGGGTCAGAGAAGGTGGGTTCATTGTTTTTGATAGCTGCATAATATTACATTGTGTATATATACCACAGCTTTCTCAGCCACTCATCTGTTGTTGGGCACCTGGGTTGCTTCCAGGTTTTAGCTATTATGAATTGTGCTGCTATGAACATAGGAGTACACACCTCTTTTTGGTTGGGTGTTATGGAGTCCTTGGGGTATAACCCCAGGAGAGGAATTACTGGATCATATGGAAGGTCCATGTCTAGCCTTCTGAGAGTTTTCCAGACTGCTCTCCACAGAGGCTGTACCAATTTACATTCCCAACAGCAGTGTAAAAGGGTTCCTCTGTCCCCACAACCTCTCCAGCATTTGTTGCTGCTGTCCTTTTTGATGTATGCCATTCTTACAGGAGTGAGGTGGTATCTTAGTGTTGTCTTAATTTGCATTTCTCTGACAATCAGTGACCTAGAGCAGTTTTTCATATGTTTGTTAGCCTTTTGTATCTCGTCTGAGGTGAATGTTTTGTTCATATCCTCTGCCCATTTTTGTTTGGGGTCATTTGTTTTTTTGTTGCTAAGTTTGCTGAGCTTTTTATATATTTTTGTGATTAGTTTCTTGTCTGATGTATGGCATGTGAAGATCTTCTCCCATTCTGTGAGGGGTCTCTTTGTTTGTGTGATAGTTTCTTTGGATGGTCAGAAGCTTTTCAATTTGATGTAGTCCCATTGGTTTGTTTCTGCTTTAGTCTTCCTTGCAATTGGATTTGATTCATCAAAGATGTCCTTGAGATGTAGGTGGGAAAGTGTTTTACCAATGTTTTCCGCTAAGTATTTGATTGTTTCTGGTCTGACATCTAGGTCTTTGATCCATTTGGAGTTGATTTTTGTTTCTGGTGAGATAAAGTGGTTCAATTTCATTCTTCTGCATGTTACAACCCAGTTTTCCCAGCACCATTTATTGAAGAGAGCCTCCTTTAGCCATTTAATCCTTTGGAACCCCTTATCAAAAATTAGATGTCTATAGGTGTGGGGATTTATTTCTTGGCTTTCAATTCTGTTCCACTGGTTTGTGTGCCTATTTTTGTTCCAGTACCATGCTCTTTTGATGATGATGGCTTTATAATATAGTTTATATAATAATAGTTTAATTCTGTGACTTTCAATAATTGTTTGTTGTTAAATGTTAGTTTTACTCCACTGTGGTCTGAGAAGATACTTGGGATGATTTCAATGTTCTTGAATTTATTGATGCTGTCTTTGTGGCCTAACATGTGTCTATCCTCGAGTATGTGTTATGTGGATTTGAAAAGAAGGTGTATTCCAGTTTTTTGGGGTGAAGCACTCTGAAAATGTCCAAGAGGTCTAGTCTGTCCATCTCTTCATTCAGTTCTCTTGTATCTTTGTTGGTTCTCTGCTTTGTTGATCTGTCTAAGTGTGAGAGTGGGGTATTGAAGTCTCCCACTATTATTGTATTACTATTGATGTATTTTTGAAATTCTTTCAGTAAGTCCTTGACATATTTAGATGGTCCCTCATTGGGTGCATAGATGTTAATGATTGTTAAGTCTTCTTGGCTGATTGACCCTCTAATCATTATGTAGTGTCCTTGATTATCTTTTATTACTTTATTTTTTTAAAATCTATCGTGTCTGAGATGAGAATGGCTGTTCCGGCCCTTTTTTCTGGTCCATTGGCCTGTATGATAGTTTTCCATCCTTTCACTTTAAGTCTGTGTTTATCTTGTTGTGACAGATGGGATTCTTGCAAGCAGCATATGGTTGGATTATGTTTTCTGATCCATCCCCCAACTCTGTGCCTTTTGATGGGTGAGTTTAAGCCATTGACATTTATTGGTATTATGGATTTAATGTATTTTAGAGCCATTGTTCAAAAAAAAATTTTTTTGTTTGCTCTGATATATTGCCAGTATTATAGTGATGTTCTTGTTTATAAGAGGTCTTTTAGAACCTCTTTCATGGCCAGTTTATTGATGGTTGCCTCTTTTAACTGTTGTTTGTCTAAGAACGTTTTGATCCCTCCATCTAGTTTGAATGAAAGTATAGCAGTATATATTATTCTTGGTTGAAACCCTTTTTCATTCAGGGCTCTATAGATATCTTACCATTCTCTTCTGGCTTTTAGAGTTTGAGTGGAGGAGTCTGCAGATAGTCTTATGGGTTTTCCCCTGTATATGACTTTTTGTTTCTCTCTTGCAGCATTTAGGATCCTTTCTTTATCCTTACTTCTTCTCATTGTGACTATGATATGTCTTGGTGTCTTCAGGTATGGGTTGATTCTGTTTGGTACTCTCTGGGCCTCTTGAATCTTGATGTCCTTTCTGTTATTCAGGTCTGGGAAGTTTTATTCTATTATTTCCTCTAGAATGTTTGCTTCTCCTTCCTCTCTTTCTTCCTCTATGGTTACTTCTGGCTGATTTGTAGTTTCTTCTGGGCTCTTGTCTTCATTCATTGGAGTAGCAGTTTTATTTGTTTTTTATCTACCCATTTTTTGATTTATGTGTTTCTTTTTTATGCTCTATTGTTCCTCAGCTGTTGTGTCTTGAGTCCAAGCAACACTGTACTAAATACCTTTATGACAATTGCACTCACCAACCTCAGGAGTTACAGTAGCAACTGAAGCAAGTATTGAAGCAGTTTAATCACTACCTGTTAGTCAAATAATGTCTCCAGTTTGTGAAAAAATAGTAACCAAATCCCAGTGAAGAAGAAAGAGAGAAGAAAGAAGGGATAGCAAGAATAGACAGTTATGCAAATCTACTATCCAGTGTATATTCTAGGGGTAACAGGAGGGCAAAGGGAACTATAGCAGAGATACACACATAGAGAGTCCCCTCTGAGTCAGATTTCATCCCCAAAATAATTCACAAATTCAGAAAGGCAAAGAAGAAAAGGAAGAAGTGTATGACAAGATAAAAAAAAGAAAAAACAGAAAAAAGAGACAAGTGAGAGAAAAGGGAAAAGATAATAAAAAGAGCTGTAATTAAAGAGCAGTGAAAGGAAAGGTTTTTTTGATTACTTTATTTTTAATTTAATTTAATTTAATTTTTTTAATTAGCTACGAGGAGGAGGGAGGGGAGAGTCTGTAGAGGAGGTAGGAGTAAGGAGACAAGTTCCTCCCACAATAGATAATATGTCCACTACCCTAGCAATGAAAGATACCCTAAGAGTTAATTCTGATCAACCTAAAGGGGGGGAAGATATATGCCTTTATATAATATTAATAATAAAATAGAGCAGGTTAAAAAAAAAACCCTCTCCCAGATTACCTCAAACCTCGTGATCAGAGGCAGCTGATTGTTAAGTATGAGAAAAAAAAAAAACAAACCTCAGGACCAGACAAGGATAGCTGAAATAGACAGTTATGCAAATCTACTATCCACTGTATATTCTAGGGGTGGCTAAAGGAGGAAGGGAAGTTGAGCAGAGACACTCGCAGTGAGAGTCCACACTGAGTTAGAATTCTTCCCCAAAATAATTCCCAAATGTGTATCAGTGAGTTCAAAAAAGCATAGTGTTTGGTGGTGTGGGGGCTGGGGACTGTGGCTTTGTAAGCTGTAGGGTTAAGGAAGAAAGGATGACAAGAATGAGAAAGAGAAAAAAAAGAAAGAGAGAAAAATGAAAAAGATAAGAAAAAGAACAGTCATAAAAGAGCAGTGAAAGAAAAGAGTTTTTATTTATTTATTTTTAATTATTTAATTAGCTATGCGGGGTGAGGTCGGGGGGTTGGCTACTGAGACAGAAAAAAGGCCAGAGGTTTCAGAAGGGTATAGACTTAGAATGTATGATACTCCCTGGTGGGATAGGAATTTGGAAAAGACAGAAGCTCAGCAGGGGAGCCTGCTAGGAGCTGGTCCTCAGGGATTGGTCATGGGGGGGGGGGGGAAGAGGGAGGAGGTGTGCTTAATAATTAAAAGTAAAAAAAAATTGTTTTCCCTTTTTTTATACTCTATTTCTTAACCCAAATTAAATTATAGTCATATCCTTGGTGTCACCGCTAGGACCCCTTATTGACTGGCCTCCTAAAGGCAGAAAATCCTACCGTTTCCAGAAGATGTGGTCAGAGCTCAAGTCACTAGAAGCTTCTCAGTCTGCCATCTTCTGGGAACCCTCTCAGTAGCAATCTTGTGGGGGGAACTTATTTATATCAGTCACCTATTCTCTGGCTAGCTGTTCCCAGCATGCACACTTTCAAACCAGCAACGTGACAATACTGAACGCAAAGCTGGGGAAATTTGAACACAACTCAGGATAATCTGTCTACTAGCTAGGACTAATTCTAGCATCAAGTTTACCAGAAAATGAATTAAAATGTCACAGTATGAATTTGAAGGATTCTCAGACCTGTGCAAAAGAATTATAGAGAAAATATGATTGATTTGCTATATGGTAAAGACAAAGTTATCTTTTGAGAGTTAACTTTTTCAATACCAGCCATACCTTCAACATTGTAGTGATGGGTGCAGGTTAATTTTGTGAAATACCTACCTAAGCTAATTTAATGTTTCTAGGCTTTTGGCCCCAGATTTAGGTGAGATCATATGGGCTTACAGAAGACACTTATTGCTCTCTCACCTTTCTACCTCCCTTTTCTTGCTAAACTTGATTTCTCTCTCCCAATCCCTTACTGATATCCATTCTATTGCTTCATACCAGCAGTTTTGAATTGATGCTCAAACCTGACTAACTATTTGATTCTTAAACACATAGTATTTCCTGGGTCTTTTAAGTGGTTTGTAATTCTATACCTTACTGCGTTTAGCAGTTGGTGACTTAGTACTTTATTCAATTAAGGACAGTTTAAGAAATACCAGCAGACAAGGCTCAGTCTTGCCTGTTAGGACATATTTGAACAGCCTTGAGGAAACATAACACAATGTTTCTATGGGCTCCTATAGCAGAGTACCATAGACATAGAAAGCATAAGAGCTTATTACTCACAATATTGGAGGCTTTGAGGTCCAAGATAAAGGTAGAATCATGGCTGGGTCAGAGACTTCTCAGTGATGGACTGTGTTAGGAAACTTTATGGAATCTCTATTGTAAGACTACTAGTCCCAGTCATGAGGTTTCCATAATCATGAAGTAATCATCACCAAAAGCTAAGGTCAAATTAAAAATGAAACCCAGCGAGGGTGGAGCCAAGATGGTGACTTGGAGACAATACATGGCGTGAGCTCCAAAAGAAGTAGCTTTCAGTCAGGGATTCTCTGGAGAGGATATCAAGTTCCAGATGCTAAGATGATACCAACCGGACTTATTTGGGCAGACAAAGCCACCAATGTGTCCTGGAGCCCCACTTTCCCAGGGACCAACCCACTAGAAAAAGAGAGACACAGGCTGGGAATATGGATCGACCTGTCAGTGCTCATGTTCAGTGAGGAAGCAATTAGAGAAACCAGACCTTCTACATTCTGCACCCCATAATGACCCTGGGTCCATACTCCCAGAGGTATAAAAAATAGGAAAGCTATCAAAAGTGTAGGATAGTCTGCAGTGAGTCAGTATCAAGTCCCTAATGAAATGGTATCTAATTAGTCTTAGATACCCTCCTCACCTATTTCCTATTACAGTTCTCTCACTCACTCCAAAGCTAACCTTAACAAAGCAAGGACTGCAAAAACTGAATAAGGACAAGAGACTTACATACTTTAATGATGACTCTATAGTCACTATCAAGCCACCCCATCAGCTGGGGCCCTATTCGGGGAGTCCTGAGATTCCCAAACAGACATGATGGGCCTAGACCACAAATAAATCCCTCGCTCTATTGTTACCGGTCATATCTATTAGGAACAACAAAAGAGAACCCTTTTGGGGCCACCTTTATGACCTTGCCTTCAACTTGGATTAACAATGGTAGAGAATGTTCCATCCTCCAAAGGGAGGCTGGATAACATACTCTATGCTACACCTGAGGAAGATGGGTCAATATTGGGACAGCTTGGAATATTCCTCATTATGACCACAGAATGTGAGCTCAGATCTACAGGGATACAGAGGTCACATAGGCTCCTAAGCTGAATATGGGACCCAGATCACACCAAATCAATGGGGTTTACAATAAACAATATTTATACCCCTTCCCCATACTAGGGAGCTACTCTCTTCCCTGATCCAGCTTTCATCTTTCTGTCCTTTTTCCAGCCATGACATCATCTCCCGAGACAAAAACTTGGATCCACCTGCATATCAGATTTCAGGCTCAGTGGGGAAGAAACTGGTATAGCCACAGGCCCTTTGGAATGTAACTAAAATATGCCTATTAGTTATCTACAAAATGTAGGACCCCCCAACACTTCATCTGCATGATTCCAGCCTTTAGGTTCATGATTGGTCAACAATTTGTTTGGCTTTGTATGTTAACTATCTTTTCAGCCACCAGGTTCCAGATGCTAGCATGATGCCAACCAGACTTCCCTGGACAGACAACTCCACCAATGTGTCCTGGAGCTCTGCTTCCCCAGAGCCCCTCCCTACTAGGGAAAATGAGAGGTAGGCTGGGAATATGGATCTACCAGTCAACACCCATGTTCAGTGGGGAAGCAATTACAAAAGCCAGACATTCAACCTTCTGCATCCCACAATGACCCTGGGTCCATACTCCAAGAGGTATAAAGAATAGGAAAGATATTAGGGAAGGCGATGGGATATGGAGAGCTGGTGGTGGGAATTGTGTGGAGTTGTACCCCTCTTATCCTATGGTTTTGTCAATGTCTCCTTTTATAAAAAAAAATAGGAAAACAATCAGGAGAGGGGGTGGGATATGGACTTCTGGTGTTGGGAATTTTGTGAATTATACCCCTCTTATCCTATGGTTTTGTCAATGTCTTCTTTATATATATAAAAAAGAATAGGAAAACTATCAGGGGAGGAAATGGGATAAGGAGTTCTGGTGCTGGGAATTGTGTGGAGTTGTACCCCTCTTATCCTATGTTTTTTTTTTGTCAATGTTTCATTTTTATAAGTAAAAATTGAAAGAAGACAAAGGAACTATAAAAAAATGAAACCAAGTATATTTTGTCTTCCAAATATTTCCATTCCACAAATGAGAAAGAAGGACTGAAAATTCTCAAGCAAGTCTAAAATCCAGCAAAGCAAATGCATTTTTTTTTGAAGAATAAGATTTGTAATGAAGGTCCTCATCTTTGTAATTCCTTTTTAATAATCTCTAGTAGGAAGACTTCCTCAACTCCAGATAGTCGCTTGTCTCAATTTCTTCAAAACTCTGGGAAAACTAGAACAGACCTCTGCCCCCATGTCTCTTCTACCTCTTGAGGAAAAAAAATGTTTTACTTGTTGCTCACCTCATGTGTCCTACAGCTTTTAGGACAAGACTTGGAATGTGGTTGTCATTCCCTGAATCCTTACTGAATCACATAACAGCATTCTTCTGAGAAGGAAACGAAAGTATTATATGAATTTCTCATAATGAGGTGGCCTTTCCTGATGTCTTATTGACTACCAACAGAGACTAAAAACAGATGGAACACCTTCCATATGCATGTCCCTGGGCAGAGCACTTCCTCCTACATGCAAGGCTCCTGGGGATAGAAGCAACACAGGCTTCCAGGAGAAAGTTCTCTTTTACTTAGTTCCCAAACCTGACCCACTGCTCACCTGTAACCAGATGGTAGTGTCCTGGTGCTGGCCTGCATGAAATTCTGGTAGTTCCTCATAACAGCCTTCCTTCTTAGTGCATTTACACCAGTTCTTACTGAGGGACAGGGAGTAAGCCACAGTTCCCAAATACTTCTCCATTTTATTCTATCTTTGTCATAAACAAAGTCACTCTTTGATTATTTCTCATTGGCTGGTCCTTGTGGCAATTGAATTTCTCTTTCCTATAACCTCTGTTTGTTTTCACTTAAATGTGAAACACTCCAGAAGCTTGTAATCTCAGTTACTGACAGTAGCTGACATATACACCACAGTGCTAGAAACACGGTCAAATTCTTGCTTTGAAAGATTTCCCAGGAAGTACTTCAGGAGGGGCCAGAGAGAGTACCTCAAGAAGATTTATAATTGTGCAGTTTCTTAGGCAAGACTGTGAAAACTAGTGGCTTGCAAGATGGATTTAACTCTTAGCTCTGTGTGGTTGACTTCTCTAGTGACATGTTTTTCAAAAAAATTTATTTCCAACAAGTAAAAATGTAAAAATTTTAATCTTTCCCTTCCTTCAGCTTCTTTCTTCAGTTCAGTTATAGTATTAGCTTTTTTTGGTAATTGGCCTTTTAGCTCAGCTATTTCAGCTTTCAGTTCTCTAACTACCTTGAGGTAGCTAGTATTTTCCTTGAGGGTCTCATCTGTTGTTTCCCTAATTCTGATAATCCTTTCCTCCATAGTTGCCTTCATTTCTGTGATTATTAGGTTTATTATTGCTTTCATGCTTTTATTACTTATGGTTACTTCTGACTGACTTGGAGTTTCTTCTGGGCTCCTGTCCTGATTCATTGTGGTAGCAGTTTTATTTGCTCTTGATTTAACCATTTTTTAAAATTTATATGGTTTTTACTTTTGTGTTCTGTAATTCTTCAGCTGTTGTGTTTTGAGTACAAGTCATGCTGTCCTAAAGACCCTTCACAGTTGCAGTTACCAACCTCAGAAATTACAATAGTAACTGAATCAAGAATTGATATGGTTCAACCAATACTAGTTAGTCAAACAACACCTCCAGCCCAAGAAAAAATAGCAACCAAAACTAAAAGAAAAAGAAATAGAAAGTAACAAAGGGATTGCAAGAAAAGACAATTATGCAAACCTACTGTCCACTATAAATTCTAGGGATAGCAAGAGGAGAAAGGGAAGTAGAAAACACATACACACACACACACACACACACACACAAACACACACACACAAACACACACACACACTCCACTCCCAGTCAGATTTCTTCCCCCAAATAATTCACAAGTATCAGTGAGTTCAGAAAGCAAAAGAAGGAGGGGTCAACTAGGAATACCAAAAGAGACCACCTGGGACAGCAACAAGATAGGAATAGAATGACTTTGGGAACCCACCAAATCATCGGTAAATGCAAACTCCTGTTCATGGACAGAGGGGAGCCCAGGGAGAGATTAAGTGGCTGGTGACAGTCCAGCAGTTTATCAAGTGAGACACCACCTCCATTCATTTTCACCAACAAGGGGACAGCTGATGGTAGGAAAGGACTCCCCTAAGACTCACCAAATGCAACTGTGAGTCTCCATTGCTACTGCCCTCAGAATCTGGAGCAGCAGCGGGGAGACCCTGTTCTGACAACAGGGGACAGAGAACTAACCAGGAAACTCAGGAGAAGATATATACCTCAGTGGCCTAGTAGTGGGGCTGTGAGAGTCTCTTTGCATAACCACTGAATTATCTCTTCTCCAACCTGCTTTATCTCTTGGTCAGGAGTCAGTGATTAAGCTAAGAAGCCTACTTACAGTTTGAAACCCCTCAGGCTCCCATAGCCTACAGGGAGGGAAAAGAACAAAAGAGGCTTTTAAGGCACTGAGCTCCAATTCAGGGATTAAGATGCTATTGAAACAACTGTCAAATTCCACAATTGTGAACCCTTTAATTACCTTACTTAGACACAAGTCAAGTCAGGGAAGAGTGATCAGTAATTTGAAAAGTACTGAGAGAGGGACCTCATAAAATACTATATAGAATGGATAAGCCAACAATAAAAAGCAGTGAATAAATGAACCAGGACAAGAGTCCAGCTAAAAGACCCCCAAAGGTTGAAGCAAAGATAATACGGTCAACATCCAAACACTAGTTAAGGAAATAATCACAGGAGTGAGTAAAGAGTTTGAAAGAATTGTCATTAGAAATGCAGATACAACCAATGAGACTCTGGAAGAAAATACTAATTATCTCAAGGTTATTAGAGAGCTGAAAGCTGAAATAGCTGAGCTAAGAACACAACTAGCTGAACAAGCTAAAACAATATCAGAACAGGGTTACAAAATAGATGAACTACAGAAAACAGTAGAGGGGAGAGACAATAGAATAAATGAGGCTAAAGACAGAATTAGCAATATCAAAGACAAATTAGAGACTAGTAAAAAAGAATTAAGAGATCTCTAAAAGAGGTTAAGAGATACTGAAAACAACAACAAAGACCTATGAGATGACTTCAAAAGAAATAATATATGCATTATTGGCTTACAAGAGGAATAAAGAGAGGGAGGGGAAGAAAGCATTCTTCAGGACATAATAGCTGAGAACTTCTCTAGTCTAGACAACATCAAAGACGTAAAGGTTCGAGAAGCCTAGAGGGTTCCAAACAGAATTAACCAGGACTTAAAGACAAAAAGACATATCATATTTAGAATGGAAAGGTATAAGGATAAAGAAAGGATCCTGAAGGTGACAAGAAAAAAACAAAGAGTCACCTACAGAGGAAAACCCATAAGATTAGCAGCAGACTTCTCAACACAAACACTGCAGGCCCGAAGAGAATGTCAAGATATCTATTGAGTGTTCAATGAGAACAGCTTTCAACCAAGACTACTGTATCCTGCTAGACTGTCACTCAGACTAGATGGAGGCATAAAAACTCTCAGAGAAGCAACAGTTGAAAGAATCAACTATCACCAACCCTGCCCTAAATGAAGTTCTGAAAGGTCTCCTATAAACAGTCAGATCACCATAAATATGCCATATATCAGAACACTCTAGAAATCTACAAGAATGGTATTAAAATATCTTCAATCTTTGATATCAATAAATGTCAATGACCTGAATTCACCTATTAAAAGGCACAGAGTAGGAAGATGGATCAGAAAACACAACTCAACAATATGCTGTCTAGGAAACCCACCTAAGTCAACAAGACAAACAGACTCAAAGTGAAAGGATGGAAAACTATCATACAAGCCAACGGCCCACAGAAAAAGGGCCGGAACAGCTATTTTCATATCTGACATGATAGATTTTAAAATAAATAAATTTAAAAAGGTAGGGATGGACACTACTTAATGCTCAGAGGATCATTCAATCATGAGGACTTAAAAATTATTAAAATCTAGGGAGTCGGGCTGTAGCGCAGCGGGTTAAGCACAGGTGGCATAATGTGTCAGGCTATAAAATTAGCATTCAAAAGTCAGTGGCATTCCTCTAAGCAAACACTAAGTTAGAAGAAATTGAAATCAGTTCCTTTTTCTATAGCAACAAAAACAATAAAATATCTAGGAGTAAACCTAACCAAAGAAGTGAAAGACTTGTATACTGAAAATTATGAGTCACTACTCAAAGAAATTGAAAAAGACACAAAGAAGTGGAAAGATATTCCATGTTCATGCGTTGGAAGAAGTAACATCATCAAAATGAATATATTACCCAGAGCCATCTACAAATTTAATGCTATCCCCATCAAGATCCCAAGCACTTTTTTTAGGAGAATAGAAAAAATGCTACAAATGTTTATCTGGAACCAGAAAAGACCTAGAATTGCCAAAACAATCTTGAGAAAAAAGAACAGAACCGGAGGCATCACACTCCCAGATCTCAAACTGTATTATAGGGCCATTGTCATCAAAACTGCTTGGAACTGGAACATGAACAGACACACTGACCAGTGGAATAGAATTGAGAGCCCAGAAATGAGGCCCCACACGTATGGACATCTAATCTTTGACAAAGGAGCCCAGACTATTACATGGGGAAAGCAGAGTCTGTTCAACAAATGGTGTTGGAAACAATGGGTTGAAACATGCAGAAGAATGAAACTGAATCACTGTATTTCACCAAATACAAAAGTAAGTTCCAAGTGGATCAAGGACTTGGATGTTATACCAGAAACTATCAGATACTTAGAGGAAAATATTGGCAGAACTTTTTTTCCACATAAATTTTAAAGACATTTTCAATGAAACGAATCCAATTACAAGGAAGACTAAGGCAAGTATAAACCTATGGGACTACATCAAATTAAAAAGCTTCTTCACAACAAAAGAAACCACTACCCAAACCAAGAGACCCCTCACAGAATGGGAGAAGATCTTTACATGCCATACATCAGATAAGAGTTTAATAACCAACATATATAAAGAGCTTGCCAGACTCAACAACAAGACAACAAATAACCCCATCCAAAAATGGGGGGAGGACATGGACAGAATATTCACCACAGAAGAGATCCAAAAGGCCGAGAAACACATGAAAAAATGCTCCAAGTCTCTGATTGTCAGAGAAATGCAAATCAAGACAATAATGAGATATCACTTCACTCCTGTGAGAATGTCATACATCAGAAAAGGTAACAGTAGCAAATGCTGGAGAGGGTGTGGGGTCAAAGGAACCCTCCTGCACTGCTGGTGGAAAGGTAAATTGGACCAACCTCTGTGGAGAACAGTCTGGAGAACTCTCAGAAGGCTAGAAATGGACCTACCCTATGACCCTGCAATTCCCCTCCTGGGGATATATCCTAAGGAACCCAACACATCCATCCAAAAAGATCTGTGTACAAATATGTTCTTGGCAGCACAATTTGTAATAGCCAAAACCTGGAAGCAACCCAGGTGTCCAACAACAGATGAGTGGCTGAGCAAGTTGTGGTATATATACACAATGGAATACTACTCAGCTGTAAAAAATGGTGACTTCACCGTTTTCAGCCAATCTTGGATGGACCTTGAAAAAATCATGTTGAGTGAAATAAGTCAGAAACAGAAGGATGAATATGGGATGATCTCACTCTCAGGCCGAAGTTGAAAAACAAGATTAGAAAAGAAAACACAAGTCGAACCTGAAATGGAATTGGAGTATTACACCAAAGTAAAAGACTCTGGGGTGGGTGGGTGGGTGGGGAGAATACAGGTCCATGAAAGATCATGAATGACATAGTGGGGGTTGTATTGTTAAATGGGAATCTGGGGAATGTTATGCATGTACAAACTATTGTATTTACTGTTGAATGTAAAGCATTAATTCCCCAACAAAGAAATAAATTATTTTTTTTTAAAAAAGCAACTTGTGCTAGGTTTTAGAACTAGGCAAGGACTTAACTAGAATCAGTGGGAGGCCAGTCTGAGTGCAGGAGGCTACCCAAACACGCGTACATCACCGCATCTGCACAGGCACTTACACCAGGGGCAGACCAGTGGTACCCACAAAAAAAAAGTGCAGGTGGCGCAAAGCACAAGGACCAGCATAAGGATCCCGGTTTGAACCCCAGCTCCCCACCTGCAGGGGAGTCGCTTCACAGGCGGTGAAGCAGGTCTGCAGGTGTCTATCTTTCTCTCCTCCTCTCTGTCTTCCCCTCCTCTCTCCATTTCTCTCTGTCCCATCCAACAATGACAACAACAATAATAACTACAACAATAAAACAAGGGCAACAAAAGGGAATAAATAAATAAAATAAATATTAAAAAAATATTAAAATCTGTGCACCCAATGAGAAGCCATCTAAATACATCAAACATCTACTGAAAGAACTACAGCAATATATTAACAGCAACACGGTCATAGTAGTGGACTACAACACCACACTCTCTCAGCTTGACAGATTGTCCAGGCAGAAAATCAATAAATAAATTGAGGGCCTAAATGAGGAGATAGATAAACTGGAACTATTGGACATTTTCAGAGTCATTCATCCCAAGGAACTGGAATACACATTCTACTAAAGTCCACATGGGCCATTCTCAAGGATAGACCATATGTTAGGCCACAAAGACAGCATTAGTAAGTTCAAGAGCATTGAAATCATCCCAAGCATCTCAGACCACAGTGGAATTAAACTAACACTTAACAATCAACAAAAGATGAGTAAGAGTCCCAAAATGTGGAAGCTCAACAGTACACTATTTAACAACAACTGGGTCAAAGAAGAAATAAAGGTAGAAATCAAAATGTTTCAAGAGTTCAATTAAAATGAAGACACAAGCTGTCAAAATATTTGCATTTGGGATGCAGCTAAGGCAGTTCTAAGAGGGAAGTTCATAGTCATAAAAGCACACATAAGAAGAAAAAGCACAAATATACAGCCTGATTACATGTCGTAAAGACCTAGAAAAAGAAGAACAAAGGAACCCTAAAGCAACCAGAAGGACATTTTAGTCAAGTCCACATAGGTCATTCTCAAGGACAGACCATATGTTAGGCCACAAAGACAGCATCAGCAAATTCAAGAGCATTGAAGTCATCCCAAGAATCTTCTCAGACCACAGTGGTATTAAACTAACACTTACCACTTAATAATAAACAAAAGATTAGTAATAGTCCCAAACTGTGGAAGTTAGAAAAAGTTGAAATCCAGAAATCAATTCCTTTTACTATAGCAATAAATTCAATAAAATATCTAGGAAGAAACCTAACCCAAGAAGTGAAAGACTTGCAGTCAGTCAGTCTGCTGCTTGGACTGCTCTGGAATGTCTGCAGGCAGCCTGAGCAAAGACAGCCAATTATAATAATTATCCAAAACCAAAAACAAACAAAACAAAACAAAACCTCTAATTAGTCTTTCCCAGGCTGAGACTCTCATTTGGCAGTTATTTTGTCACTCAAATACAGCTCTAGCCACCTAAAAAAAAAAGAGAAGGAAAACAAAAAGAAAAAGGTTTGGAATGACACCCTTGGTGAGCCAGGAATCTTGGTAAAGGAAGCCTGCTAGGAGTAGATGTCCAGTCCCCTGGGGACTGTTTCTGGGTTTGGGGTGGGGTGGGGGGGCTTCAGAAATAATCAAGCCAAATATTTTCCTTTCTTTGTCCTTTTGGTCTCTGTTTGCCTGCCAAAGAGTGTGTTATAGGACTCTTTTTTGGTATCACCCTTACCACCTCTTGTTGACCGTGCTACTGATGGCCCAGTAGCCTACCCTATCCAGATAATCCCAGGTTATAAATTGCTTCTTTTTGGAGCTCATGTCAGCTGTTGTTTCCAAGTCACCATCTTGGTTCTGCCTCTTCCTGCCACCTTTTATGAAGCTAACATCACTCTGAGATTAAAAGTAGACAGGGACACAACAAAAAAAAAAGAAATAATATCTCTAATGAACATAGATGCTAAAATATTGAACAAAAATCTTGCAAACAGGTTAGAACAGTGTATTAAAAAGATTGTTTATCATGACCAAGTGGGGTTTATCCCAGGGATGCAAATTTGGTTTAATATAGATAAATCAATCAATGTGATCCACTACATCAATAAAGGTAAATACCAAAAACCACATGGTTATCTCAATAGATGCTGGTATATATAAAGAAGTAATTGAGCTAAACTGAAGCCATTAGGATAGGCCCTCATCCAATACACTAATGTTCTTTATATGGAAATCTGAACGCAGACACCGAGAACAGACCATATGAAGACATAGTGAGCAGACAGCTCTTAGAATCCCAGGAGACCATTCCTTCATGATTCTTCAGAGAAATCAACACTGTCAATGTCTTAGTAATGAACTTCTAGCTTCCAGAATTGTGAGATGATATATTGATGCACTACAGTCACTCACTCTTTAGTACTTTGTTATGGTGACACTACTAGGCAGAAGACTAGTGGCTGACTGTTTATTAACTAATGTGCCACTTCTACATAGAATCTGTGGATTTCAACAGAGATATTTCAATGTGCTTTTGCTACTATCTTATTGGAGTGGACTTGTGGGTAGTGCCACAGGTTGGGGAGATATATTTTGGGGTTAGCAATTTTTTTCACTGCCCCCATACCATCTCTGTGGTATCTATCCAGACAGTCTTAGAGACTGCCTCATTTCTGGCCATATGCTGCCATTTATTACCACATGCATTTACTAAGTTTTGTTTTGTTTTTCTCCTAATCTGAGGCATCTTACCTCCTTTCCTGGGGGTTACCTTAGTTACAAAATCAACATGCAGCATACAAAACACATCGCAGGAGCCTCATCTATAACACAGAGCCTGAACTGTAAGAACTGAATAAGCAGGTGATTCAGGTGATATATCATGTTTCAGTGATATTATGCATCACTTCAAATAAGTCACCTGTGCTGCTTTAAAGAAGGCTCCAGGACCTGTAACACTCTAGGACATAACTGGATCTTTTTCATCTTGTTTAGGGCCAAGAAAATCAGCAAGGTCTAAGCCTACACTTCAAATTTTCTTAGAGCAAGCCTGCAAGGACTGACCTTGAGACCTTATGGCAAAGCTGGGAGAAAAATCACAGTGGATGAGAAACCTCTGCTGTGTATTGGCATCCTGTGACGAAAGCATAGCATCTACTTAAAAATCCAGTCTTTTTTTTTTTTTTTTTTTTTTTGCAGTCTAAAGTACTTAAAGTGCTCTGAGGAGAAGAAAGTGTTTTGCTCCTTTTCAGAAGCATTTTTCTTTACTTTAAAAATTTTTATTATCTTTATTTATTTATTGGATAGAGATAGCCAGAAATGGAGAGGGAAGGGGAGATAGGGAGAGAGACATAGAGATACCTGCAGCCCTGATTCAACACTTGTGAAGCTTTCCCCCTGCAGGTAGAGAGCAGAGGCTTGAACCTGGGTTCTTTTTTTTTCTAAACATTTTATTTATTTATTTATTTTCCTTTTTTGTTGCCCTTGTTTTATTGTTGTAGTTATTGTTGCCATTGTTAGATGGGACAAAGAGAAATGGAGAGAGGCTCCCCTCCTGCAGGGACTTGCTTCATAGGAGGTGAAGCAGGTCTACAGGTGTCTATCTTTCTCTCCCCTTCTGCCTTCCCCCTACTTTCTTGATTTCTCTCTATTCTATCAAACAACAACAACAATAATAACAACAACAACAATGATGGACAACAAATGGGAAGAAGATAGCTTGCAGGAGCTGTGGATATGTAGTGCAGGAACCAAGCCCCAGTAATAACCCTGGAGACAAAAAAAAATGATAATAAAAAAAAAATACCCTATTGCTTCAGAGAAGTCAAGCCAGAAGTAAAAATGAGTAAACAAAAGCTAAGTGTGAGTCTTGAACACAGCACTAAACCCACAACCTCCCTCTAGTGGAACATATTCCAGTGGAGAGGCCAAGGAACTTCTCAGGTCAATGTCAATGAACTTAAACTTGAGTCATTAAAAGAAAACAAAGCTTTAGGTCCATAATTGTCCAACAGTTTGTTTGGCTTAACTCTCTTTTCAGCCAACAGGTTCCAGATGCTAACAGGATGCGACCAGACTTCCCTGGACAGACAACCCCACCAATGTGCCTTGGAGCTCTGCTTCCCCAGAGCCTTTCCCCACTAGGGAAAGAGAGAGACAGGCTGGGAGTATGAATCCATCTGTCAATACCCATGTTCAGCGGGGAAGCAATTACAGAAGCCAGACCTTCAACCTTCTGCATCCCACAGTGATCTTGGGTCCATACTCCCAGAGGGTTAAAGAGTAGGAAAGCTATCAGGGGAGGGGTTGGTATACGGAGGTCTGGTGGTGGGAATTGTACCCCTCTTATCCTATGGTTTTGTCAATGTTTCCTTTTTATAAATAAAAAAAGAAAACAAACAAGCAAACAAACAAAAGAAGTTACCACAAAACCAGAGAATATTTTGGTGGCAGATTAATCACAAGTCTCATATCTGGAGATGTTAAAGGTGGATTTCTTTATTGTAAACTTAGGGAAATTTGACTTAAGTGAAGAATTGCACAAAACAACATACAAATTGGAAATAAGTTCAAGGAGTTGGGGAGATAACTCATCCTTTTAGAACACCAACTTTCATGTCTGAGAGGTCACAGGATCAATCTCTGCAACCCCTATATGGCAGAGGGGAGCAGTGCTCAGTTCTTTCTCCTTCTTCTCGTTCTCTCTTATACTAACAAAAGAGATGAATAAATCTTAAAAGCCATATATTCTAGCTAGGTTTTTACATTTATGTAAAGTTACTTATTGGAAAATAATAAATATTCATACTGTTTTTCTAGTAAAATTCCCTAGTTTTAGAAAGAAGGAGAATTTTACTGGGGCAGAGTCCCCTTACTCCACCTGCTGCTCTCTTTATATCGTGGGTGAGGGTGACCTAGGCTCTCATGCTAACTGACTTCCACTGGGGTTCACCAAAGGCTGCACTGTTGGCTAATCAGATACCTGGAGGGAAAGAGAAACCAGGCTACTTCATCTCTACAGACTTAGACAACTTTCCTAGTCAGAGGTGTGTCTCTTTTGAGGTTCTGGTTATCACCAAATAATCTACCACAATTCCAGATTTTGCTGGGTGACCACTGATGGAGTTTTGCAAAAACCATTATGCCATCCACCCTCTGCCATCTTATCCCATTCTATTCCTACCTTTATGAGGGTTAGCAGCTTCTTGCTTTTACTAACCTTCTTTTCCATTTTTGTCTTCTTTCTTTCTTCCTTCTGTTATTTCTATCTTCTTTCTTCTTTACCTTCTATAACCTTTATATTACCTCTTTATGTTATCTCATAGTTGTTTCTTTCTCTCTGATTGTATTCTAACTGATGTATTCATTCAATGAGCAACTTTTAAGATACATGACCATCAAGGGGGATTGGATACAGAGTTCTGGAGGCGGAAATTGTGTGGAATTGTACCCCTCTTATTCTATGGTCTTGTTGATATTTCCATTTTATAAATAAAAATAAAATAAAATAATAAAAAGGTATATGACCATTACAAGTATTGATCTTATAACTGAATAGCATAAAATAACTTTAGGGAGAAGACTCTGTAATAAAACAAAAAATGGCTGAGAATAACACCCTGGTACATTAGAGACAATATTAAACTCAGTCATTAACAAATAAAGGTACTCGAGGAGAAAAAAAGTATTGTGGATGGAAGATCTGTGTTAATGAAAAAAAGGCATGATTAATAAGAATCCTAGCTTGATTGTAAATAAATGAGACAATGCAGGGAAAGTATCCAAAATTATGCATAAAAGTGTTATTTAAAATATTCTTATTTATTTATTATTGGCCAGAGACAGAGAGAAGTTGAGAGGGGGTGTGATAGGGAGAGGGACAGAGAGACACCTGCAGAATTGCTTCACCACTTATGAAGCTTTCCCCCTGCAGGTGGGGACCAGGGACTTGAACCTGGGTCCTTGTTCACTGTAATGTGTGTACTTAACCAGGTGCACCACCACCTGGCCCCATAAAAGTGTTTTAATCAAGGAGCGTCTGAAGAGGGAGATGAACAGGAAGCCCACAGGCAGTGATTGAATCTAGAAAGCTAGGATGCTTGGAGGGGTAATCCAAGAAGAATGTATATATCTATATCTTCTTCCTTTTTCTCTCCTGTTGTTATGAGGATGCATTCATGTGTCTGAAAAACCACTAGCTTAAGAGATGGACTTCATAGTTATACACTCCAGTGAAAGTGTTCATAGAGCCCATCCCAACCCCCCCCTCACCAGGAAGCCCAATGGCCACCCTCCCCTTCACCATAGGGTTTTTACTTTGGTGCCCTGCTCTTGATTTAATCAGATCCTGCTTTTAGTTTCCCTTTCTGTTCTTCTTTCTCAACTTCTGTTGATGAGTGGGGACATCCCATACTCATCTTTATCTTTTTGGCTTAGCTGACTTAACATAATTCCTTCTAGGTAGGAATGGTGTTTATGTACACTCCTACTAAAGTTTAGACATATAAACCACTGTTTAATTAATATGAGAGAGGAAAAATTGATCATATGTCTAGAACGTCTTAAAACACAGACTGAATCTTTTTAATACACAGGCTGTCTTTGATATGTTGACTCTCTCAAAAGCCTAGACCAGGGAGAACAGAAGCAATAGGTAGCACAGCTATATACAAGATGCTGGGTATTATACCCCAAACCCTAACAAAGGGACTTTTCAAAGTTAACCCAATCACCAAGTAATGTGATGATAACAATAACTATCCATTGTCTTCTTGAACCCTAAGACAGCAGGAACCTCACATTTCCACTATAGAGCCTATATTTTCCCCAGTCCTGGAACCTTAGGGTGGGGCCCACTTTCGTGCATGCTGCTCTCAATTCAAATCAAATAATATTGCATCCGCGGATCGCAATCCAATCAATGCAACAAGTGCCACCCTAGCATGCTTCACTTCAGACTGTGACCAGAGACTTCAGTTGTGGAATGACAACCATTCAGCTTCATTACTCGGGTGAGACCTTTCCTTTCATAGTATTCTCTAATTCCATTCCAGGTGTTCCACTCCTGAATAAAGTCCCCAAACCTAGATATAGTCCAGGTCCCCTGAGATAGAGCATAGGTTCACATGTGTCCATAAACTAGGGAAAAATATATACCTGAATGCAGAAGTACACAAGTGCCTGCAGGAAATACCCCCCAACACTTCATCTGCACTATTCCAGTCTTTAGGTCCATGGTTGTTCAACAATTTGTTTGGCTTTGTATGTTAACTATCTTTTCAGCCACCAGGTTCTGGATGCCAGCAAGATGCCAACCAGACTTCCCTGGACAGACGACCCCACCACTGTGTCCTGGAGCTCCACTTCCCCAGAGACCCACCCTACTAGGGAAAGAGAGAGGCAGACTGGGAGTATGGACCGACCAGTCAACGCCCATGTTCAGCGGGGAAGCAATTACAGAAGCCAAACCTTCTACCTTCTGAAACCCACAATGACCCTGGGTCCATGCTCCCAGAGGGATAGAGAATGGGAAAGCTATCAGGGGAGGGGATGGGATATGGAGATCAGGTGGTGAGAATTGTGTGGAACTGTACCCCTCTTATCTTATGGTTTTGTTAATGTCTCCTTTCTTAAATAAAAATTAAAAAAATGAAAAGAAAGTGTTTATAGAGCAAGGATGATTCTAGTTTGAACCACTGGGTAGTAGGATTTTTTAAGATTATTATTTTTTATTATTTTAACTTTTATAATGAGAGAAATATTGAGAAAAAGATATAGGGAGACCAGAGAACTGCCCAGTTCCAGATGACACTAGGGATTGAATCTGAGACCTTAGAGCCTCAAGAATGAAAGTTTTTTGCATAATCACTATCCTGTCTCCCCAGCTCCTCAACCAATAATTTGAAAAAATTGAGGAAGTACAGAAAAAATCTCAGTAAATAGGGAGGGGCATACATGAAGTCATTCCCTATAAATCCTTGTTTTTGTGTAGCTATGTAGACTGTCTTGGGGTAAAGGGAAGCAGAAGGGGGGCATGTTAGAAAGCAAGATAATTCAGTCATGAACTTGAGAAAGACTAGGAAGGCTCAGCTATATCAGATATCAAAACCTTGGAACTACAGATCTCAGATGTGAGGACTGATGGAAAGGATTTAATAAAAGTTCCTTTGAGGTCTGACATACCAAAGACTGGGGCATAGAAATGCCACTTCGGTGATATCCAAGCTGATCCATCAGGAATCCAAGAATGACAAAAATGGAGGAAATGCATATACAGTGTTAAAAATTATTTAATACCCATCCGTGAATCTCCTGGCCTTTTCTCACCTATTATTGTAAAGACATTCATTTTTATTCAAAGCCAACACATTCTTCTATGTCAGCAAGCTGTGTGTGTGTGTGTGTGTGTGTGTGTGTGTGTAGGGGGGAAGGGGATAAAAAGGATCTTGCTTTGTTCTTGGCTTTACCTCTGTCTAGTCCAAACAGTGGAAATGTCAAGTTTGCTCACTAATTAAACATGTCTGTCTTGGACTGCACTTGTTTCTTTCACTGAGAAGGTGTAGATTTCCAGGGAGACATTACACATTCATGTTTCCAAATACAGCATTTTGAAATATCCCTGTGTGACACAAATACCAACTTGGTGAAAGTGTCCTGATCAGAAAGATACCTGGTTAAGGCAACCAGGGTCTGGAAGAGCCAGAATGAGTTTGATGCAAGCCCTTTGACTACTTTTCTGGATGAATCACTCTGGGGTCCTGTGATTTCTGTGAATCCTACCGTACTACTGATGTGCCTTGGACTTGGTCAAGGGAAAATTTAGTTCCTGGTCTGTTTGACAGTTGTCTTTGGCACGATCCCAGCTATCTGGGTGGCCAGGAGCTGATAGCTTGTGATTATTTCTGTGACTACAATTTTATAAAAGTATATTAAAATCTGATGCCAGAACTGTCATCAGCCTCATTTCCATAGATAAAGAAGTGGAGCTTTGAGATCCTTCTAGAATGAAACTCATTGCCACTGGACACCTTGGTGCTTGACACCATCCTTTGTGCCACAAATAGAACTGTCAAAAATAATGATGTGGTCCCATTGTCATATGGGTCTTTAACATATGGGTCTAAACAATTAGACACTAGAGAATCCAAGAGAGTAGGATATTTGTCTAAAGTCAAGACCCTGATCTTCTTGGGCAGTCAAAAGCAGATCTTAAAAATGGGAGCTGAAGAAAAAAAACAACCCCATTAAAAAATGGGGCAAGTATATGGATAGATAGAACCTTCATCAAAGAAGAGACCCAGAGGACCAACAGAATAATATAAAAAGCAACCTCACTGTCTCTGATTATCAGACAAACACAAATCAAGACAATGATGAAATTCCACTTTCCTACACTTCTGGTGGGGATATAAATTGGTCCAGCCCCTAAGGAAAATAGTCTAGAGTCCCTCAGACTTTTAGAAATGGATATGCCATATGACTCAGAAATTTCTTCCCTTAAGATTTATCCACAAGAAGCAAAAGCATATATCCAAAGAGATCTTTGCCTATCTTCATAGCAACACAATTTTTAATGGCTCAAATTTGAAAGCAACTCAGATACTCAACAACACATGAGTTGTGGTATATATACAGAATGCGATACTATTGAACTGTTAAAATGATGAAGTCATACCTTTTACCTCACCTTGGAAGGAACTATAAAGAATCATGCTAAGCATGATTAGCCCAAAAGAGAAGGATTAATACCAGATGATTTCACTCATGAGTTGAACTTAAGAAACAAAGAGGGGAAATGAATCCTGAGGGGGCTGGCAGTGGTGCACCTGGTTAAATGCATTTATAGTACTATGCTCAAGGAGCTCGCAAAGACCCCCCCCCCAGCTGCAGTGGGGATGGACACTTCATGAGTGGTGAAGTAGGTCTGCAGGTGTCCATTTTTTTCTCTACACTTCTCTATCACCCTTACCCTCTTAATTTATCTCTGTCCTATCAAAGAAAATGGAATAAGGAAGAAAGAAAAAAAGAAAGAGAGAGAGAAAGAGGAAAAGTAAGTAAGAAATTAAGTAAGTAAGAAAGAGAAAGAAAGAAAGAAAGAAAGAAAGAAAGAAAGAAAGAAAGAAAGAAAGAAAGAAAAGGAAGGAAGGAAACTTGAACTAGTGTGGTGTATTGCACCAAAGCAGAACCAGACTTCCCTGGACAGATGCCCCCACCAAGACACCATGTGTCTTGGAGCCCCTCTTCCCCCAAGCTCTGCCCCACTAGCAAAGGAGAGAGACAGGCTGGATGTATGGGTTGACCTGTCAAAGTCCATGTTCAGTGGGGAAGTAATTACAGGAGCCAGACCTCCCACCTTCTTCATCTCACAATGACCTTGAGTCCATACTCTCAGAGGGATAGGAAAGCTATCAGGAGAGCGGATGGGATAAAGAGTTCTGGTGGTGGGAAATGTGTGGAGTTGTACCCCTCTTATCCTATGGTCAGCTCAATATTTCCATTTTATAAATACAAATTATTTAAAAAAGGAAAAGAGAAAAAAGAAGACTTTAAGGAAGAAGGAGAAGGAAAGGGATGGAGTGAGCTTTGTGGTCCTTGTGCATGATGGTGGAAATGGAACTAAGTTGAGGGTGAAATTGCTATGTAGATACCTGTCATTCAGTATGAGAACTCATACTCATGTCAAAAACTGTACAGTAAACCATTAAAACTACAATAAAATTATCTGAATCTTTCTTGTGTCAGAAGAGGTAGAGAGCTTAATGGAACAAAACAAAACCAACAACAGCAAAAAAATCTGATCCATACATGTGTGAAGACATTTCTGTTATGCCCCATAAGAGTGCAAGGGCGGGATGGGGGTCACCTACTTGGAGAAGTCCACTCACAAAATGTCTGTCTCCTCCCCATCATGATCAAATGACCATGGGCGAGAGCTGGAGAAAAGCAGCAAGGCTGTGGGAAGACAGGACTTTCAGTCAAATATCTTAGGAATTTTTTAAAAGTCTCAAAATCTACGCTATTCATCCAAACATGGACTTGTGTGTAGGTCACCATATCAGAACCCCCTAGTCTTCAGAATTCCAATGAATGACAATATTTTCAAATGTGAATATATTAGGGTGGGGATTTGAGTTAGAACATTCACTATGTGTTTTCTTTTAAAGGCATCTTTTAAAAAATTTTTATTTATAAAAAGGAAACACTGACAAAACCATAGGATAAGAGGGGTACAACACCACACAGTTCCCACCACCAGAACTCAGTATCCCATCTCTTCTCCTGATAGCTTTCCTATTCTTTATCCCTCTGCGAGTATATACCCAAGGTCATTGTGGGATGCAGAAGGTGGAAGTTCTGGCTTCTGTAATTGCTTCCCACTGAACATGGGCATAGGCAGGTCAATCCATACTCCTAGCCTGCCTCTCTCTTTCCCTAGTGAGACGGGGCTCTAGAGAAGTGGGGCTCCATGGCACATTGGTGGGGTTG
This sequence comes from Erinaceus europaeus, assembly GCF_950295315.1. Classification (NCBI taxonomy): domain Eukaryota; kingdom Metazoa; phylum Chordata; class Mammalia; order Eulipotyphla; family Erinaceidae; genus Erinaceus; species Erinaceus europaeus. The sequence goes on from NC_080163.1 coordinate 161,621,472, forward strand.
TCTGACCAGGGAAGTCTGGTTGGCATCATGGAAGGATCTGGAACCTGGTGGCTGAAAGAAGAGCTAACATATAAAGTCAAACAAATTATTGACTAATCATGAACCTAAAGGCTGAAATATTGCAGATGAAGATTTGGGGGGTCCCCATTTTGTAGACAGTAGGCTTGTTTTAGTTATATTCCAAAGGGTCCATGACTATAGAAGTTTTTTTTTTTCTGAGCCATCAGAGCTGTCTTTTAATTTGTCACTAACTATATTTTTTAAATCTTACCATCTGTGATTACTTGTTTTTGTTAAAGACATTTTCACATCAAATGTAGACAAAACGAATTTATGACATGAAACAAAAAAAGTCTCTAAACTAGATTATTCTATATGTTTTAAGAAAATTCTCATGTAGGGGGTGGAGCAGGAGATAGTGCATTTTACCATGCATAAGGACCTGAGTTTGAGCGCCTAGCACCTCATGGGAGCATTTGCATGGGAGCAGCTTCAGAAACAGTGGAGAATGCTGTGTTATTTCTTCTCTGTCTCTCTCCCTTTCATATTTCTGTGTCTGTCTCTCATGAAATGAATGAATGAATGAATGAATGAATGGATATTAAAGTTTACCAGCAGTGACAGTGTGGTGCAAGTGTTGCTGAACCCTAATAACAATCCTGGTGGCAAAATAAAATAAAATAAAATAAGCCATCACTTTGTTGCCATTGTTATCTCATTTCTCTGTGGTGAAAAATGTGCCAGGAATCATCCCCATCTCTGGATCAAGGCCTAGCAGCTGGCAAGATAGTCTTTAGGCCCTTCTCAATTGTTCTAGGCTTGAGGTATCCATGATGATCTTCTGGGGTCTGTAGCTATTCTTCTTGGCAGCAGCTCCATCCTGGCTCTATTCCATCCTTAGGCTGTGCCTGGTGGCCTCTGTTTGGTCTGAAATCACTGTAATGCCAGTGTCCTGCCAAGGCAAGTCCTGCCATATGGGGACTGCTTTGCCACTGGGCCTGACAGATCTTCTGCTCATAACATCAGTCCCCACAGATAGATTCGTCTCTGTCACACTATTTACTGAAAGTAGGCCACTTAATTAAAAGCAAGAGCTTTTGCACAAACTCCAGCAGGCTTTATAAATGTCTCGCATGTAAAAAGGAGCAGATGGAAGAATGGGTCTGTTATCGTGGAGGCCAGTGTTCACTCCTTCCCAAGGTCTCCTCCACAGTAGAGGCACCTGCTCTCCTGGTGGCTCAGGATGCTGCATCCACGTCCACCATGAATATGGGAAGGGGTTCACCTTAGGGCACGAGAAAGAGATAGAAGATGGGGCAGATGTCCCTTAAGGGGGGATAAATTCTGAGAAGGGACAGTAGGACGCCAAGCACATTTCAGGACATCATTAGAAGAAGACTCCAGGCATTAGGCAGCCTTTTCAGGTACTAGTTCTGAACTTGGTGCTGCAGGCTGTTGTTGGGAACTTCCTGTCACTCATCCAGTTTCACCACCCCCTTTGCCCCTACTCACACTGCTCCACAGGTGGAATCATTAGTCTCCTTTGTCTTGTGGCTTGTGGCTGAGTTTGGACAATAGAAGCTGGCAGGGGAGATAGGAGGATGGTGTGTGGGAGAAGCCAGGGCATTTATTCCATAGTCTCTCTCCATCAGGTCACTGGGGTAGGTCTGTATCAGGAGGTGCTTTCTCTATGTTTCTTTCTCCAGCTAAGGACACCACTACTATTCTTTACTCCTCAGGTCTGGTAACCTAAGGTTCTGTGCTGAGGCTAACCCTAGAGACTATACAATCTTTGATTTCTTTAAGCCTTGGAAGTCAGCTCTTCTATTAACACACCTCAAATTACCAGTGAATGGGGTTGAGGATGGGGACAGGAGGAGGAGGATGGTTCTCTGGGTGAGAGAACCATCTGAATAATGAATGGGTATCAGATACACACAGGGGTATGAGACCTCACCTTTTTGTTTATTTTGATAGGATAGAGAGAAGTTGAGAAGGGAAGATAGATAGACAGGTATAGAGGAAGAGGTAATTGTAGCATTGTTTCACAGCTTCACCACTTTTAAATCTTCCCCCTCTGCAGGCAGGGACTGGGGTATTGAACCTGAGTTCTTGTACAGGATGACATGTGCTTTCAATGTTATGTGCATGGTTCCAAGATACCAACTTTTCACTGCCCTGAAAAGAAATAAAATGATGTAAAGCAAATGGCAATGAAACACAGTGCATGTTCCCATCTCTCCTTCCACATTTGTTCCCATATGCGAGTGTGTTTTCTCATTACCTCTCTCCTTGGGTCCTTGGGTTCTCAGAAGAGTTGACTTAGGTGTCTTGTTCTTATCATTGAACTCTCCCATCAGACATTTCAGTTTTTGAGAAGCCTTCTGTAGTAGTAGCCTCTTGGTCCCAATGATACCCTCCTCTTGATATTTCAAACCTTATGTATCTCTCTTATTGAGCAGGGGGTAGACTTGATGGCTTAAGTCTAAAGAATATGGTGTGTGTGTATGTGTGTGTGTGTGTGCGTGTGTGTGTGCGTGTGCGTGTGCGTGTGCGTGTGCGTGTGTGTGTGTGTGTGTGTGTGCATGATGGAGAAAGAGAGATAGGCCTCAATACCCTTTGTGGTCTAGTAGTCTCTCTGATCCCTTGCTCTAGGGCTATCCAGATACCATGCTGTGCTATGAAGAGATCTACCCAGCAGGAACTAGAGATTTGAATCAGTAGTTTCCTCCATGGGCTGAAGAGCAAACCCTCCAGCAGTTTCAGCCTAGCCTCAGATGGCTGCAGCTGCAGCCGACGACTTGATTGCAGCCTTGCAAAGGGTCTTTAGCCAGAACCATCCCAGATAAGCTGTTTCCTGCCTACTGACTCATAACTGTTAAGCAGAAATCTATACTCACTTTCATTAAGTCCAAAATATCAATGCATAAGCCTCCCTTACACTGCACTGTTACCATTCTGTCATGTCCTAACCATTTTAATGACCCACCTGGTATGGTCTTTATTTTCTCAGGCATCTCTTCTTATTCCATTTTTCCCCTCACCACTTCAACGGCACAACCTTCCTTGTTGCCCTGGGCATCTTTATATAATATATATACTTATACATACATCTCCTGTTTTAGTATACCGTTTCTGTTATTCTTTCTTTTTTTTAATTTTCATTTATAAAATGGAAACACTGACAAGACCATAGGATAAGAGGGGTACAATTCCACACAGTTCCTACCACCAGAAATCTTTATGCCATCCCCTCTACTTATAGCTTTTCTTTTCTTTTATTTTCAGTTTTATTATTATTATTATTTATATAATATTGTTTTACAAAATTAGAAGATAACAGGGATACAATTCCACAATGCTCACACCACCAAGAGTTCTGTGTCCCCATCCCGTCCATTGGAAACTGCAGCGGTTATCCCAAGGTCAGAGAAATAGGTTGACTATTGTTTCTAAAACTATCTGTCTGTTGATCCATATATATATGTACCCATTTTCTATGGTCCTTCCTTCTTTTCTTTTCTTTTTTAAATTTTTATTTATAAAAAGGAAATGCTGAGAAAAACCACAGGATAAGAGGGGTACAACTTCACACAATTCCCACCGCCATATCCCATCCACTCCCCGGATTTTCTATTCTTTTTTCAAATTATTTTATTTTTTATTTACCCTTTTGTTGTCCTTGTTGTTTTTATTGTTGTAGTAGTTATTATTGTTGTCACTGTTGTTAGGACAGAGAGAAATGGAGAGAGGAGGGGGAGACAGACAGGGGGAGAGAAAGTTAGACACCTGCAGACCTGCTTTACTGCCTGTGAAGTGATTCCCCTGCAGGTGGGGAGCTGGGGGCTCAAACCGGGATCCTTATGCTGGTCCCTGTGCTTCACAGCATGTGCACTTAACCCGCTGTGTTACTGCCGGACTCCCAAGCTTTCCTATTCTTTATCCCTCTGGGAGTATGGACCCAGGGTCATTATGGGATGCAGAAGGTGGAAGGTCTGGCTTCTGTAAATGCTTCCCCATTGAACATGGGCATTGACATGTTGATCCATACTACCAGCTTGTCTGTCTCTTTCCCTAGTGGGGTGGGGCTCTGGGGAAGCAGAGCTCCAGGACATATTGGTGGGGTCATCTGCCCAGGCCAGTCAGGTTGGCATCATAGTAGCATCTGGAACTTGGTGGCTGAAGAAAGAGTTGGCATCATAGTAGCATCTGGAACCTGGTGGCTGAAGAAATAGTAGCATCTGGAACCTGGTGGCTGAAGAAAGAGAAAGCCAAACAAATTGTTGACTAATCATGAACCTAAAGGGAAGAATATCGCAGATGATTAAGTGTCTCTGTTTTGCAAATAGCTAGTAGGTCTATTTTAGGTCTATTCCAAGGGGCCCATGACTTTACTAGTTTTTGCTTGATCTTGACATCTGATATGCAGATAGAACCAAGTTATTGTTTGGGGAGATGATGTCATGGCTGGAAAAAAGGCCAGAAATCTGGATCAGGGTGGAGAGTAGCTCCCAAATATGGGAAAAGTGTATAAATATTGTTGACTATAAACTCCATTGATTTGATCTGGAGCCCATATTTTTTCTTTCTAGAACATTCTCCCCCAATTATTTACATGACCTATTTCTCCCTTCCTTCAGTTCTTTCTTCACAAGTCAGTTTCTCAGTAAGGCTTTCCTTGACTTCAAGCTATAGCCAGATCACTCAATCCCCTTGATTTATTTTTCTCTTTGACACACATCAACATCTGACACAATATATGTTTTAGTGTTTATCCTGTTTATTGGTGTCTTCCTTCACTGAAATGTAAATTGCTAGATGCCAGGGATTTCTGTTTCTTTAGTATTCTGTAATTAGCATTGAGGACAGTTTCTAGTGTGTAATAGAGATTCAGTAAGGAAAAGTTGGCCAGATGATTGCCATTTATTGTCTATGTTAGGTAACATAGTGACACTTGACATCTATGGCATTTTTTGCTTGGTATCATGTATATCATATGTCAGGTTACGTGGTCAAAGGAACTTGGATTTACTAATCTGTTGAATTTAAGATAGGATTTGTCCAACTATACCCATTACAATTGCATAAACCTGTAAAAGAAGAGAGCTCTTACTTATAGGGGAAACTTAAGAAGCAAAGACAGAAAAGGAAACAGTAAAATTTGAACTGGGTGTGGTATATTCTACCAAATCAAGTGACACCGTGGAAGGAATGTATGGGATTGGGGGGGGGAGGCTTGTTAGAGGAAGAGGGCTGGTACATGATGGTGGAGGGGGACTTAAGCTGGGGATGAGAGCATTTTGTAGTCACCTATCATGGGGGAACAGAGAAATTGTGTTTAATGTGTCTACAACTGTACTGAAAACCATCAACTCCCAATAAAATGATAAGAAAAAGCAGAGAGTGGGAATAGAAGAAGTCAGAGAGAGCCAGGTACCAGGAGGATTATGATTACATGAGCAGGATCTAGGGCAGCATCTAGAAGTTAAGAGAGCAGAGCTCTGCTGAAAGCATATAGCCATGAGGAAAAACTTTGTGCCAATAACCTGCACAATCTTGCAAGGATATTCTTTCTAGGGTCTTCTCATAATAACCTAGTTAGTTGACTACCTCCTCAGTGTGTTCAGGAACCTGACTTGCTCAGAGCTCTGTCCCACTAAGGAAAGATAGGCTGGGGATATGGATCAACCTGTCAATGCCTATGTCCAGTGGAAAAGCAATTACAGGAGCCAGACCTTCCACCTCTGCACCCCATAAAGAACTGTGCTCCATACTCCCAGAGGGATAAAGAATATGGAACTTCCCAATGGAAAGGATGGGATATGGAACTCTTGTAGGGGGAGATTATATGAAAGTGTACCCCTATTATTACACGGCCTTGTTAATCATTGTTAAATCAATGATAATAGTAATAATAATAACAATAGTAATAAAGAATCCAGTTGACTAACACCTTGATTTTGCTCTTGTGCAGTACTGAATCCACCCTGACTCAAACTTACTGCACTGTGAAATTATAAATGTATGTTATTTTTAAACCACTGAATCTGTAGGTATTACTTTGGCAGTAATAGAAAGCTAATACAGAGTCTTTTTAATTGCTGGAGAATATATTACTGATTCATTGAGTGTGAGCTCAAGATTATTATCAGTCTTAGTTTCCCATGACTTATACCAGTGTTTGTCACAGAATGTGATGCATGAATAAATAGGTCTCTTGCAGTGGGATGGGGTATCACTGGAGTTATTTAGAAGTTCATTATGCTCTGAGACTCTTGGGAGCCAAGGTCAGTTTAATTCAGCTCCACAGCCCTTCAGGTATTGTCTGAACTTCATAGGCAGCTGAAAAAACTCAGAAATGAAGCATCCATATCCCTGAGGAAGGATCTTACCTAACACTGTGTGTTAAGTTCTCCCAACATCTAGAATCAAGACTCCAACAACCAGGATTTAGGCATAAGATCAAACTGCAGCTGAGATTTTTAAAAACTAGCTGTGTGTCATTTGGCAGATGTCTCCATTTCTCTGGGGTGCAGTTTTCCAGTCAATCAGATGGGGACAATGGTAATGCCCACCTCCTGGGATTTCTCTGTGATGATGAATGAATTGTGCCAATGAGGACTTTGTACTCAGTCTGATCCCAATAAACAGTAATTCTCCTTTTGCCCTGGGTTGAATAGTACAGTTGAATATTATGTTTTCTAGAAAGGCTTGAATGATAGGTCTGATCAACAACACCTGCTTTAATTCCAGTGATGAACCTGCCGGATCCATCTCAGATGCTGCTACCTCATTTGCACTAAAGGTACAGCTGATTCTGGCCACTACTACCAGGGACTCATTTACACAAAACAAAAATAATTGGTATTAATGGATAAATAATGCTTCATTACACTTGGCAAATATGACAAAGTTAAATTAGGAATAATGAAATGAAATAGGTAGATGGTATTATAATGCATTCACATGATAGACACACACACATACATCACGGAAAAGGTTAAATGCACTTAAACTATCATGGGAAAAGATACAAAATATTGCATGGGGACTTAGAGGCAGGGAATACATGGAAACATAATGCACTGTAAATTAAAGTCATTTATAAAGTACAACTGGCACCCAGATAGAAAGGGGAAAAGATTAGTCAGCAAAGTGGGGCACTTTGTTATTTATTTACAGAATATTTCTATGGGGCAAGATAGCATGTATTCATTAAGGACCTACTGGTGCACAAATACAAACATATTAATGTCAGGCACTCAGGACATCTAACTAAATTATTTGCTTCAAACTGATTTTATTTGCTTATGAGTTTTATGCCTAGGAAGTCCTTCTGGCATCCCCTAGAGAGTCCTTTCTCTCACTGGCATGAATCTCACTTTCCCTGGTGCTGTATCTACTGGGTATTATGGACATACAAGATTCCTCATGGAGGTCACCACAGTCTCTTCCCACTGGCACAGAAATGCCACCCTCCCCCAGCAGTGTTGACAAGTGAGCTGAAATTTTGAGGGAAGTCACCTCCTATCCAAGAAACAAAGAATGAGTTGGCATATTCCTCTACTTCTACTTTCCAAGGAAGGATTGTATACTAGCAAGGAAATGTGTTAACTGGTGTCTTTTGTGATGCAAATAGATTAGTGAATTAGCTCAGAAGGAAAATACACGAAGGACCAGAGAAAAGATGGATTATATATTGGAAAAGACAATGTCACTTGTGGAAAAGAAGTGAATGGTGAGAGGGTAAAGGAGACAAGACTATACTACTAAAGTCTGAGAGAAAACTAGAGTGAAGTTTAAGGGGATAAGATATCACAGTATTAACACTTTCCAAAAATAAGAAGAAGGAAGAAATATTTCAGGCTACAGGGAAAAGGAAGAAGCTGATATACAGAACCATTAGGATCTCACCAGATTTCTCAACACAGACCTGAGAAGCAAGAAGGGAATGGAATGATATTTTTATAGTTAATACTGTAAAATATAAATAAACCACAAGTACACTATCCTGCCAAACTTTCCTTCAGGTACTAGAACAATACAATGGGTGTTTGAGGGTCTCTTAATCTATATTTAAAAGAGTCCCTGGGCAGGGAAAATACTACAATGGTCAAATGCCATACTTGCATACTGGAGACCCCAGAGGTATAAGCTGAATCTTGGACACCATAATAGGTCAGAACTGAACTTTACCCTGCCCCCTCATAAATAATTTATGAAAAAAATAATTTATCTTTTTAACTAAAATATAGCAAAAGTGAAAAGCCAGATCTTATAGTTAATTTTTAACAAATCAAAATTACAGAGGTATTGACTTCTTAGTCATGGGAATTCTTTTCTTTTAAATATATTGTACCCATAGATTCCTTAGAATACTCTGGTTGAAAGAAGTGGGCTATAGCTCTCTGATTTTTTTGCCTGATAACAATAAAGTAGAGTCTTTGCTTTCAAAGAAAATATACATCATGGCCAGGTGGTGACACATCCTGGTTGAGTACACATATTACAGTGAACAAGGATCTGGGTTCAAGCCCCAGATCCTCACCTGTAGAGGGAGGAAGCTTTGCAAGTGGTGAAGCAGTGATACAGGTTTCTCTTCATCTCTCTCCCTTTCTTTCCCTCCCTTCCTTCTTGATGTTTGGTTGTCTCTATCCAGTACATAAATAAAGATAATAAAACAAAACAAAGAGAGAAAACATACACCTAACCCCTCTGATTCTTTCCTCCCCTCCTTGCCACCAAAAAAACTACTAGGGCTTAGTCACATTATTCATCAAAGAAAGTTCTAGGTCTAATAAATACAGACAGGCTTAAGACCAGAAAGAGCTGGCGGACTTAATATGTCTCAGCCAGAGATAGGAGAGTATGAAATGGACTATATACTGAGGAGCCTGCATCTAAGAAGAGTGGGGTAAATGAGAACATCAATACTGGGTACACAGAAGAGATTAACACATAAATACATTACTTAGCAACATGATAAGTGACACACTGATGGAAGGGATATGAGCATTATCAGAAAGCTCAGTAATCTCTAGCATCTGTAGTCCAGGGCAATGATAATGAATGTCATTTCAGCACATGTCTCCCAAGAGCAGGACAATAGGATCTCCAGAAAAAAATAAAAGAGAGAAGGTAGCATCTGGTGCAGGGTGGCAGTGCTCAGCCAACAGAAGTATGGCAGATGAAGCAGCAAGATCAAAAAGGCAGCCAAGGAGTCCCATACTTTGGAGAGCTATAGAGATGGTAAATAGAATTAGAATGTCTGTGGATGAGATATATGGGCAACCAATAGCTATATGATTCAACAAAACAATAAAAATAAATCAACAATAAATTATCAGAAAAAAAACTACAGCCCATTGAATAGGTTTGCATTTAACTAGTTTTTAGACCCATAAGTGACTTAAAGTATGACCAGGTCCCAAAGAATAAGAGAGTTCTTAAACATGATGGCAACTGTGTTTGGAAATGGTTCACTTATATATTCTGTAGAGGTATCTACAATTATTTTACAGTATGTTGAAGAAAAAGAAATGCCTGAATACTCAGGTTTCACATAAGATTGGAGCTGAGAGTGAAATTCAGAGATTTAAAACATGGCCATTACATTTATATTAAAGTGAAATAATTCACTTGGATAGTGTGCTGCTTTGCCAAGTCTGTGACCCAGGTTTAAGTCCAGCACCCATCACATTGAAGGAAACTTAAAGTGATCTCTACCACTTCCTCTCTTTTCCCATCTAATAAATAAATAAATAAATAAATAAATAAATAAATAAATAAATAAATGAAGTGAGGCACCACCTATATAATGCTCCTACTTTTTCATGTATACAGCACAAGTTTGAAGCGGATGCTCACCACATTGGACGAATTTTCATAGTTGTGGTATCTTTTCCTTATCTCCTTCTGCCTCTTTCAATCTGAAAATCTCAAAGTGATGAGAAAGAGAGAAACATCTGTGGATCATGTGTTGAATCAAGTCCTGATCCAGATTTAGACTACTGTGGAGCCACAGCCTGACCCAGGAATAGTTTCACACACACAAACAAACATATATACTCACAAACACACCCTCACTGAAAAAGTTGATATATAGTGAGAGTTGACATATATGGCAAATAGAAGATCATTCTGGTGGTTTTGAGTAAGCTTGTACAGTGATAGATAATAAAGGTGGGAATGTCCAGAGGAGACATTTAAAGTCGGTCCCCATTCCATCCCCCAAATGGTATGTAAGACATAATTTCAAACTATGTGAATGGCAGAAATTAGTGGCATTCTTAAGGAGTAAAGAATACAGGTGCAGTGCCCTATATCATAATACAGTCACAGGACTGACCCCACTCAGGTACTAATAACCATTGTATCTATCATGCCAGCTATAGAATCTTTGCCAAAGCAGATTAAGTTATTCTCAAATACAACATATGGGGGTATGTATTTGGTGAATGATTCTATTCTTTTCCATTCCTGTAAAAATATCAAAAACATTAGAATTCACTTGGGACAAGCAACAGAGTATATTTACAGTCTTGCTTGCACCAGTGTTATGTTAATTCTCCACCCTTATGTTTAATAATATAATCCTAAGGGAATGGACCATCCAGACATACAGCAGAATATTATGTTGGTCACTCAGTCACATTATCTGGGCCATATGACCTAGAAGACCCTGAGGCATTAGAATTTCAGTAATGGTTCCCCAAATTCCATATGAAGTTTAGAGCAAATATACAGTACCTTAGAGTCCTAGAACAATGTCATGATACATGAAGCAAAGAATTATATAGCATTTATATATCATAGAAGCTTCTAGCAGGCTATAGGTCCCCAGTAGAGTTGCAGTTTCATATCATACATATATGAAAGTGGGTCTTACTATCATGTTAGACACACCAACCAAAAATGTATAACAGACCTAAGGGAAATCAGTTGTAAAAATGAGGTGGCTCATTTAGTCATGGTCAGGGACAGTCACAAGTAAGCTGCACAAGTGTGAGCTAGATTTACATATCATGTGGAATTCACAATACAGTTCTCCCTCCTTATTTCTCCTTATTGCCACAGAGTGACCTCTTATGTCCAGCATGGAGGAAAAGAGGAGGTTGAGCTTGATTTATGGATACTCTCATTTAGTATGTAAGTGTGACCCCCATATAAGTAGCTGCTAAACTACAAACTACTCAGTGGTTTCATGCAAGAGGAAATCATCTTTGTGGGCAATGCATATGGAGTCAGTAGACAATAGCAAAGGACAGGAAGTTAGAAGGAGATAAGTTCGAAGAGCAGTACCAAGGAAATTGAGGGGATACATAGGTATATACATATCTTTTTGGATGGTATGTTTAACTCCTTAGGATATATCCCTAGGAGAGGAACTATTGGGTTATAAGAAAGGTCTATTTCTAGCCTTGTGAGCTAGAAATTTTTTCTAAAATGGAGAGCCCAATCTTCATCTGCTATATTCTTGCCTTTAGGATTATGATTAGTCAACAATTTGTTCTGCTTTATATCTTTACTCTTTTTCAGTCACCAGATTCCAGATGCTACCACAATGCCAGCCAGGCTTCTCTGAGTGGGCAACCTCACCAATGTGTCTTGGAGCTCTGCCTCCCCAAATCCCTGCCCCACTAGAGAAAGAGAGAGACAGCCTGGAAGTATGGTTCAACCTGCCAAGTCCCATGTTCAGTGGAGATGCAGTTACAGAAGACAGACCTTCCACCTTCTGCACCCTATAATGATCCTGGGTCCATACTCCTAGAGGGATAAAGAATAGGAAAGCTTTCAAGAGTGGAGATAGGGAGTTCTAGTGGTGGGAATTGTGTGGAATTGTACTCCTCTTATCCTATGGATTTGTCAATATTTCCTTTGTATAAAAATAAAAAACACTCACCAGTACATTTCTTGCATGCACCTCCTTCTCATAGACTATTTGCGAAGGAACTAGACCTAAGACCCTCTCTATCTCAGCCTTCTCTCAGTTCTTTGAAGCCCACTTAATAAGTTTCTCCTGTCTCCTTCCCCTGGGGTACAACAGTTGAATAGAATAGAAAAAATTTCTGGGGAAAAGTATAAAGTATAAAGCAAAGTCACTATGGAAAATACAATGTGCTACCCATTATCATTCAGAGGTTCTGGCTAAAAATAAAATAAATAAATTCTGGAGTCTGTGGGAATAATAAAGATGCAACTGATAACCAAATAAAGCCCTGACTTGCCTCAGTACAACACATCTTTGCTCACCTAGTTCTGATTGAAGATACCTGCTATCTTCAAATATACTAACTTGAGTTGCACAGTTCAGTTCAGATAATTACTTTGTGGGTTGCTGTTAGTATATATATTTACTACCAGAGTTATTGATGGAACTTTGGAACTTTGTGCCTGCACAACTCCATGATTCTCAGTGGCCAATTTTCTTTGATAGGGCATGAGAGAAACACACACACACAGAGAAAGAGAGGCAGAAACATTTGCCACATGCTTCTCAACTTGTGAAACTTCCTCCCTATATGTGGGGAATAGGAATCTGAACCTGAACCTTCATATATGTATCATGTGTGTTCTATGGGGTGAATCACTACCCAGCCCCAGCCCAGTTATACTGAGTTTTTAAACACACACACACACACACACACACACACACACACACACACACACACACACACACACACACACAAACACACACACACACACACTCATCCACTCATCCACTTGGTGCCAGATCCTGCAATAAGCACTAGGGATTCTAATGTGAGAAGTTGTCTTTCTCTTGCAAGGGCAACTGCCTTAAGTTTCTGCTTTAAAGTTCAGGTTGCTCAACTCTATTTCCTAAAAGAGTGCTGGTACCTTTGTGTTCATAGCAAATGAAAGAGCACTTTCATTCCACAGTGATTCTGGGTGAGTCTTTAAATTTAGAAAGAACTGAATAAAGCTCCTAATCCTCTAGTACAATAGTCCCTTTAAGAATACAGCTCTTAGTAATTGTCCACCCTGAGCTGGATGTTGACCTAGCTGTGAGAGAGAGGACTGAGAGGACTTCTAGAAGAGGACTCAGAGGTACACAGATCACCTATGTTTCTCTCTCTCTCTCTCTCTCTCTCTCTCTCTCTCTCTCTCTCTCTCTCTCTTCTCTTTTCCAGGGAAACAAGCTGTGGAGAATCAGCTTACCTTTAACACAGATATTGTTGGTTAGCTCTATCTGGGACTTTAAGATTTGCTGCAGGGTAATCCAGAAGAATAGGATCTAGGTCTTCACATTATTTGTGGTTTAATTTATAGATTTAGAATGAAAGAAAAGTATTGCTTCCTACAAAGGAGGCTTCTTGGGGCACCAGGGCAAAGTTGGACTCAGGTGCTCAAGGCATTTAAATGTGTCTCTGTCCCTCTCCTAACTCTGCTTTGCTCAGTGTTGGCTTCATTGCCACATGGGTTTTCCCTATGTGGATACCAAGGTGACCCAGGAACCCCTATTTTACAAGGTCTAGAGTGCCCACAAATGTTGATTGTATCTGGCTGTTTAACTCACTTTTCTGGCTCCTGTCCTTCAGTTTCCTTTGAAGGACTACTATTTTGCTATTTTCTCTTCCAGATAACAGGATTTATTTTGAAGTCTTAACCTCATGGGTTAAACATAGGAGGCCAGATTGAGTAAAGTAATACTGATGTCTCTGTATAGTATGTATCATATATTTAACATAGAATTAGTGGGGAATTAAAAATATTGTATATATGTATGTGTGTATTTTTGAATAGTTGCAGAGAGAGACAGAGAGACACCTACATCCCTGCTTTACTGCCTACAAAACTTCTCCCCTGCAGGTGGTGACCAAGGGCTCAGACCTGGGTCCTTGCATATGGTAACATATGAGCTCTACTGGGTGTACTGTTGCCTAACCCCTAATAAATGAGGTATTAATGATTCTAATTCTTCCTTGCCGGGGGAATTCCATTTTACTCTTTAATCATGTTTTCTCAATGCAGGGAGAAATCCATATCTGTATTTAGCATCATTTAAAGAGAGAAGGGAAGATACATGGGTGGATTTCAGACATTTAAAGTGAGAGATGGTATTGCTAAGATATTGCCCTAATCTTTACTCTCCCAGTTGTGTGTCCTTTCCTATACAAAAGCCAGATTAATGGGTGACATTGTGTAGGGGCTGGTATTTGTTTAAGAGAAATCTCCCCGACTGACCCAATTCCTGTAATGCATAAAGAAGTGACAGAAGTAATATTTCTATTCTTGTTTCACTTTCATTCATCTTATTTGATCAGGACTGAGCAAAAGTGACATCTCATCAAACTCCAAAGTGTGTTTCCACACCAGGTTCATTGGAGGGTGGCATTTAAAACACAGACATTGCAGGAATAAATGTATTTGCCAATCCCATCCAGCAATGTAAGCCTGACCTTTCTCCTGTAGATCTATTGACACAGGCCTGTTTTGTATCATATTTCATTATTGTGCATGGAGGGATTGAAAGTTCTTCTCCTGGCAAACAACTCAGTTGAGGCCAGAGTGGCCAAAATGTCTTCCTTTCACAGTGAGAATGAAGGAATTAGAAAGTCAGGTACCAGCAGGATTAGCAGATTTCCTCAAAGAGTGTCTTTAATTAAAAACCACCCGGTTGAGACCTTTCCTTTCATAGTATACTCTAATTTCATCTCAGGTGGTTCACTTTCTAACAAAGTCCCAAAACCTAGATATACACCAGTTTCTATGAGAGAGAGCATATCTTCACACGTATCTATAAACTACTGCAAAAAAAAAAAAAAAAAAAAAAACTACCTGAAAGCAGAAGTACTCTAGAGTTTGCAGTGAGTACCTCCCTAACACTTCCTCTCCAGTATTCCAAGCTTTGGGTCCATGATTGCTCAACAATTTGTTTGGCTTAGTATGTTAACTCTCTTTTCAGTCACCAGGTTCCAGATGCCATCAGGATGCTGGCCAGGCTTCCCTGGATTGAAGACCCCACCAATGTGTCCTGGAACTCAGTTTCCCCAGAGACACACCCTACTAGGGAAAGAGAGAGGCAGACTGGGAGTATGGACTGACCAGTCAACGCCCATGTTCAGCGGGGAAGCAATTACAGAAGCCAGACCTTCTACCTTCTGCAGCCCACAATGACCCTGGGTCCATGCTCCCAGAGGGATGGAGAATGGGAAAGCTATCAGGGGAGGGGGTGGGATATGGAGATTGGGTGGTAGGAATTGTGTGGAGCTGTACCCCTCCTACCCTATGGTTTTGTTAATTAATCCTTTCTTAAATAAATAAAAAAAAAAAAACACCTGGTATCAGCAGTACAGGCCAGGAAGAAATTTCTATTTGGCTTATGGTGAGAGCAAAAGAATTACATCCAAGGTGGCTGTGATTGGCATGTTGTTTGGTGATGTCACTGGTTCTTTGCATTTAGGAAGCCCTGAAAGTGTTTCTTCTCCACTCAATGATAAACTACATCTCTGATAAATTCTTGCTCAGACTGCTATGATAGATTCATATTCCTCCTCCTCCTGACCAAACAGCTGGAGAAATTATCTATTTGTATATTTGTGTGGCAAAATATTTGTGCTCATATACTCCTTTTGGTACTGGAATATAGAACTCAACTAGAAAAAGAAAGTCCCTTTTTTGGGGGTTTCATTTATAGAAGAAGAGAATCTAGAGGGCTGGGATATTGCACACTCAGTTAAGTATACATATTGTCATATGCAAGAATTCTGGTTCGAGCCCAGTTCCCCACCTACAGGGGGGTAATTCACAAACAGTGAAGCAAGTGAAGCAGGTCTGTGGGTGTCTACTATTCTTCCCCCCTCTTTATCCTCCCACCATTTTAAATTTTCTCTGACTTATAAAGTATAATATAAAAGGAAAAAGTGGCTGCTGGGAGCAGTGAATTTGTAGTGCCAGTTTAGAGCCCTAGCAATAACCTGGGTGGGAGACACACAAACACACACACACACACACACACACACACACACAGAGAGAGAGAGAGAGAGAGAGAGAGGGCTATAAGTTAGTAAATAAGCAATATGGACTGAGTGGTGAGGCACCCAGCAGAGCACACAAGCTACATATACAAAGACCAGGGTTTAAGATCTATATAGTCCCCACCTGTGGGGGCAGGAGGTAGCCTCATGAGCAGTGTAGCAGTGCTTCAGGCATCTCTCTCTCTCTCTCTCTCTCTCTCTCTCTCTCTCTCTCTCTCTCTCTCTCTCCACACACACTGTCTCTCTTATTCTTATTTCTATCTCTATCAGAAAAGAAAGAAAAGAAAAAAAAAGCTGCCTGGGGAGGGGTTGGTATATGGAACTCTGGTAGTAGGAAATGTGTGGAATTTTATCCCCTCATCCTGGTTTTGTTAATATTTTCTAATTTTTATTTTATAAATTAATTTTAAAAATTAAAAAATCCTTCCTTGAAATGTGGATTTGTCATGCACACACTAACCTCAGCCATAACCCTGTTGGCAAATACACAAATAGACAAAATAAAGAATATAAATAAGATCATTATGGAAGTGGGGATTATTCATGGCTAGGACAAGAGAAGTAGATAATGTTTTGGGAAATGAGCACTACACAAAATTGATCATGGACAAACTCTTCTAAGGCAGATGGTGAGATTTACTATTTATTTATTTTTGCCATCAGGGTTTTCACTGAGGTAGAGTTCCACATATCTCCACTGATACTGGTGATCACTTTTTTTCTTTGTTTTGATAGACTATGTGTGTGTGTATGTGTGTGTGTGTGTGTGTGTGTGTGTGTGTGTGTGTGTGTGTGTGTGTATGTGTGTGTGGGGGTGGGAGAGAGACTTGTGAAGCTACACTCCTGCAGGTAAGGACTGGAGTCTTGGACTTGGATTGTTGAACTGTGTAACATCTATGCTCTACTGGGTGCACCACTACCTGGCCACAAGGATGGTATTTGAACAGAGTTATGGGTAATGGGGTGTGGGAGCTGAACCACAGATTCTGGTCAAAGTAAATCGCAAGTACAGAGGTTCTGGGAGTTGGAGGTGTGTATATAGCAGTTTTTGAGATACAGACAAATAGTATGGAGTGAGCATGGAGCTCCTGGGATGAGGGATGGAGGCTCTGAGATAAGCCCAAGAGCTGGGGAGAGGCAAAACATTTAAATCCACTTTTAGAAGTTTTTTTTAATTTAATTTTTTATTTATAAAAAGGAAACATTGACTAAACCATAGGATAAGAGGGTCAACTTCACACAATTCCCACCACCAGAACTCTGCATCCTATCCCCTGTCCTGATAGCTTTCCTATTCTTTAAGCCTCCGGGAGTATGGACCCAAAGTCATTGTGGGATGCAGAAGGTGGAGGGTCTGGCTTCTGTAATTGCTTCCTCACTGAACATGGGTGTTGATAGGTCGATCCATACTCTCAGCCTGTCTTTCTCTTTCCCTAGTGGAGAAGGGCTCTGGGGAAGCGGAGCTCCAGGACATATTGGTGGGGTTGTCTGTCCAGGGAAGTCTGGTTGGCACCATGCTAGCATCTGGAACCTGGTGGTTGAAAATAGAGTTAACATACAAAGCCAAACAAATTGTTGACCAACGACGGACCTAAAGGCTGGAATAGTGCAGATGAAGAGTTGGGGGTCCTCCATTTTTTAGGTAGCTATTAGGCATATTTTAGTTATATTCCAAAAGACCTGTGGCTATACTAGTTTTTTTTTTCTTGCCTGAGCCTGAAATCTGATATGCAGGTGGATCCAAGTTATTGTCTGGGAAGGTGATGTCATGGCTGACAGAAGGACAAGAAAACTGGTTCAGGGAAAAAAGTAGCTCCCAAATATGGGAAAAGTGTATAAATATTGTTGACTGTAAACCTCATCGATTTGATGTGATCTAGGGCCCATATTCAGCTAAGGAGCCTATGTGACCTCTGCATCCCTGTAGATCTGAGCTCACATTCTGTGGTCATATGTAGGAACATTCCAAGCTGCCCCAATATCAGGACCCATCTTCCTCAGGTGTAACATAGAGTATATTGTCCATCCTTCCTTCGGAGGGTGGAACATTCTCTACCATTGTTGATCCAAGTTGAGGACAAGGTCCTATGGGGGCCCACAAAAGGGTCTATTATGTTGTTCCTGATAAAAATGACTGGTAACAATGGAGAGAGTGATTTATTCGAGGTCTAGTCCCATCATGTCTGTTTGGGAATCTTAGCACTCCCCAAATAAGGCCCCAGCTCACTTTTAGAGTTTTAACTGAATGCAGTGGGGGATTGTTGGAGTTTGTTGAGCAGAAGAATGATGACGGTTGTCTTAAACCTTAAAACTTTGTTTTGGAAGCCAGGCAGTGACACACCTGGTTAAACTCACACATTACAGTGAACAAAGACCTGAATTCAAGCCCTTGGTTCTGATCTGCAGGGGGAAAGCTTCATGAGTGGTGCAGCAGAACTACAGGTGTCTCTCTGTCTCTTTCCCTCTCTCTGTTTCCTCTCCCTTCTCATTTTCTCTATCTCTTTCTAATAATAAATAAATAAATCTTTAAAAATAAAAAGTGAATAAAAATAAATAGGTTTTACAACTGTATTTACTCTAAAATATTAATCTCCCTAATAAAAAAGAGAAAATAAAATAAAAAGTGGAGCAGGGGAGAGGTAAAATCAAGGAGTTTTTATCTTTCAGCTCTTTGTGTTCAAATATTCTTTTTGCTGTAGTTAATATCTGTTACTAAATGATCTACATTTCACTGAGAGACCACTATGGGGTGGTTTTGATCATATGTGCAATATAAAGAATTGAAATGTGGGAGTCGGGTGGTAGCACAGCGGGTTAAGTGCACGTGGAACAAAGTGCAAGGATCTGCATAAGGATACTGATTCGAATCCCAGGCTCCCCACCTGCAGGGGAGTCACTTTACAAGCGGTGAAGCAGGTCTGCAGGTGTCTTTCTTTCTCTCCCCCTCTCTATCTTCTCCATCTCTCTCCATTTCTCTCTGTCTTATTCAACAACAATAACTACAATAAAACAACAACAACAACAAAATAAATAAATAAATAAAATAATTGAAATGCATGAATTAAAAAAAAAAGGAGGTGCCTGGTATATTGCTCCAAAATGAAGGCTCCTGAGAGAGAAGGGAGGGCTTTCAGGTCTTGGTGTGATGGTGGAGGAGGATCTAGACTGGGGGTTACAGTGTTTTGCAAAAAACTAAGGAGTTATACATATGTGCCAACAACTGTATTTACTTATTTACTGATGAATGTATACCATTAATTCACCCAATTAAAAATTAATAAAAATTACCCAAGATGGTGGAGATAGGGTATAAAACTGTGGTGGTGGGTACAGTATAGAACTATACCACTGTGATTTTATGATCTTATGATCTTATGAAATTAACAGTGAAGAGGGTTATAGAGAGGGAGAGAGACAGAGGGACACCTGCAGTCTTGCTTCACTACTTGTGAAACGTTCTCCTGTGATCTTATGATCTAGTGAGTTGCTATTAAACCACTAATAAAATTAAATTTACAAAGAAAAAATTTGGCTATTTTGGTTAATTTGGCTATTGGTTAATTGTGGTGACACAACTGGAGGGGAATCAACACAATTCACTAGTGTGGCAATTGGAGCCATCTCTAGTAAGAGGTGATTATATTTTAATCCATGCCATTTATTGAGCCACAACTCTTGTGGGTATATCAGTCCATTTTTTCTCCTCCCCTACCTTTGAGTTCGCACCCTTGGCAGCAGAATTAACTCAGTTTTTTCACACACTCCAGGCACTTGTTGCCAGTGTTTATCATTCTTCATTAACTTCCCTCTGTTGGAAAATCAACCTCAATTCACCCAAATCTCCATATGACAGATTCAGATATCTATCAGAACCCTTTTCACCTTTTCTTTCTTTTTCTGTTTCACTTCTTCATGTCTTTCATTAAACATAAAACAAAATGTTTTATTCTTAGGTTGTCATTTTGTGTGAAATCTCTTCCCTAAAGAAAGTTATTTTCTCTTGACATTAAATTGTGTGCTTCACTTGAAGTGCTCCTTTCCTAGTCTAGAGGTAGAACTTTTGACTAAAGTTTAAGCTAGTCAGTGTAGTCAAAGCCCTACTGTGATTGGTCTAGACACAGTCACATGTCTAATCTGAATCAACAAAATGAAAAGGCACTTCATTGGGAATGCTGGGCTAAACTTCTTTTTTTATTTTTAAATTTTAATGTGTTTATTTATTATTGCATAGAGACAGAGAGAAATTGAGAGGGGATGGGGAGATAGAGAGGGAGAGAAACAGAGATACACCTGCAGCCCTGCTTCACCACTCGTGAATCTTTCCCCCTGCAAGTGGGGACCATGAGCTTGAACTTGGGTCCTCACTAACTGTGGTGTGTGCACTTAACCAGGTGCACCACTGTCTAACCCCTCTGATTTTTATTATTTTTTAAATTAATGATTTAATAGTGGTTTACAAGATCACAAAGTGTAATTCCACACCATACTTAGCACCAAAGTTCTGTGTCCCTACTCTCACAACTATCAGTTGTGTCCCCACTCTCACAAGCTTAGTTCTCACAAAGACTTAGAGACAGTCTGGCTACTTCTGTTTTATGCTTGTCTATTTTGCAAGTTCATGTGTTTCAGTTATCTAGATTATACATATAAGTGAAATCATCCTGTAGTTGTCTTAGAGCTTTTTACATATTTCACTAAGCATAGTCACTTCCAGTTCCATTCTTTTTATCTCAAAGGACACAATAACACCTTTTTAATTTGCAAAGTAGTATTCATAGAGTATATATCAAAGAGTAGATATCATAGAATATATATCATAAAGTATATATCTTTCTTTTTTAAATAAATTTTTCTTACCATGCAGGCTTTTTTAAAGCCTTTATTTATTTATTGGCTTAGAGACAGACAGAAATTAACAGTGAAGAGGGTGATAGAGAGGGAGAGAGACAGAGGGACACCTGTAGTCCTGCTTCACTACTTGTGAAGCTTTCTCCTTGTAGATGGGGACTGGGGACTCAAACCTGGTTCCTTTTGTATTGTAACATGTGCACTCAACCAGGTGTGCCACCACCTGGCCCTTATCCTACAACTTCTTTATCAAGTTATTTGTTAATAGGCACTTAGGTTACTTACAAACCTTGACAATTGTGAAAAATGTGAAAAATAAGCATAGGGGTGTATATGGAACTTTGAATTTGCATTTTCATGCCTCTTGGATAGATGACTAAGGGTGGTATTGTTGTTTTATAAGGTGTTTCCATATTTTTATTAGTGATTTAATATTGATTTACAAAATTCTAAGATAACAGGGGTATAATTCTACATCTTTCCCACCACCAGTGTTCTGTGACCCCATTCCCTCCATTGGAAACTGCAGTAGTTCTTCCAACATATATCACAGGTATATGCTGATTAATATTTCTTTTTTTTTCTTTTGATTGAAATCTGATTTTTTTTTCTTTTTTATTTAAGAAAGGACTAATTAACAAAACCATAGTGTAGGAGGGGCACAATTCCACACAATTCCCACCACCCATTCTCCATATCCCACCCCTCCCCTGATAGGTTTCCCACTCTCTATCCCTCTGGGAGCATGGACCCAGGGTCATTGTGGGTTGCAGAAGGTAGAAGGTCTGGCTTCTGTAATTGCTTCCCCGCTGAACATGGGCGTCAACTGGTCGGTCCATATTCCCAGTCTGCCTCTCTCTTTGCCCAGTAGGGTGGGTCTCTGGGGAAGTGGAGCTCCAGGACACATTGGTGGGGCCTTCAGTCCAGGGAAGCCTGGCCGGCATCCTGATGACATCTGGAACCTGGTGACTGAAAAGAGAGTTAACATACAAAGCCAAACAAATTATTGAGCAATCATGGACCCAAAGGTTGGAATAGTGGAGAAGTGTTATGGGGGTACTCACTGCAAAATTTAGTGTACTTCTGCTTTCAGGTATATGTTTTGCAGTAGTTTACAGATACGTGTGAACATATGCTCTCTCTCACAGAAACTGGTGTATATCTAGGTTTTGGGACTTTGTTAGAAGTGAACCACCTGAGATGGAATTACAGTATACTATGAAAGGAAAGGTCTCACCCGAGTAATGAAGCTGAAGGTTTGTCATTCCACACGTGAAGTCTCTGGACACAGTCTGAAGTGAAGCATGTTGAGGTGGCAATCTTTGTGTTGGTTAGGTTGTGATCGGCAGATGCAATATTATTTGATATGGATTGGGAGAGGCATACGGGAAAGTGGGCCCTATCCAAGGGTTCCAGGACTGGGGGAAGTAGAGGCTCTATAGTGCAGATGTGAGGTTCCTGCTGTCTTAGGGTTCAAAAAGACAATCGATAGTTAATGTTATCATCACATTATTTGGTAATTGGGTTAACTTTGAAAAGTCCTTTTGTTAAGGTTTGCTGTACAGTACCTAGTATCTTGTATATAGCTGTGCTCTTGGTTGCTAATATTTCTATAAATAAACAAGCACACACAATATACATATATGTTTTATCCATGGTTCTGCCTTCTCTTCTAAGTCACACCTACTACTTCTAAGGGTACTTTCCTTTTTTTTTTAATTCCTCTTATCTCTCTGGGTCCTGAAGAAATTATAGTTCAGGACCCTCTGGGAGTATGAATCAAAACTATTTATGTGGTGCAGAAGGTGGAAAGTCTGACTTCCATAATTGCTTCTCAACTAGACATGGGCATTGACATGTTGGTCCATACCCCCAACTTGTTTCTATCTTTCTCTCCATACTATTTAAAATAGCAGTTGTACCAGGTTTCATTCCTATAAACAGAGTTTCTTTTTTCTCCATACACTTGACAACATTTTTGTTGATGTACGCCATTCTTAATAGGTGTGATACAGAATCCCATAATAACTCTGATCCCCAAAGCTGGAAAAGAATCGAGAAAAAACAAAACAATAAACTTCTATCCCTAATAAATATTGAGAAAAATAATCTAAAAAAAATCTTGGCAAATGAATCTGAACAGTTTATTAAGAGAAAATTTCATGGGGACTGGGAGGCAGTGCATCTGGTTAAGTGCACATAGTACTATGAACAAGGACCCGCTTAAGGAATTGGGTTTGAGCCCAGGGCTTTCCACCTACAGCAGGATGATTCATGAGCAGTGAAGCAGGTCTGCAGGTGTCTATGTTTTCTCTGCCTCCTGATTTCCCCACCCTCTCAATTTCTCTTTGTTCTATCCAATAAAATAGAAAGAAAAAAATAGTTGCCAGGAGCAGTGGATTTGTAATGCTGGCACCGAGCCCCATCTACTACAGGCAAAAAAGAAGAAGAAGAAGAAGAAGAAGAAGAAGAAGAAGAAGAAGAAGAAGAAGAAGAAGAAGAAGAAGAAGAAGAAGAAGAAGAAGAAAGAGAGGAAAAGACAAGGGGGAGAAAAAGAGAGAGAAGGAAGGAGGGAGAGAGGGAGAGAAAGAGAGAGAGAGAGAGAGAGAGAATAATTTTTCCAAGATCAAATGGGATTCATCCTTGGGAATCATTTACAAACCAATCAATGTAACATACCACATCAACAAAAAGAAAAAATAAAAATCACCTGGTCTTATCATCTGATGCTGTAAAAGTATTAGATAAGATGCAACACAACACCTATTTATGGTAAGGACCCTCAAGAAATTGGAAATAGCAGCACAGTGGGTTAAGCACATGTGGCATAAAGTGTAAGGACCCTTGTTTGAGCCCCCAGCTTATCACCTGTAGAGGAATCGCTTCACAAGTGGTGAAACAGGTCTGCAGGTGTCTGTCTTTCTCTCCCCCTCTCTGTCTTCCCCTCCTTTCTCCATTTCTCTCTGTCCTGTCCAACAACAATGACATCAATAACAACAATAATAATAACTACAACAATAAAAACAACAAGGGCAACAAAAGGGAATAAATAAATAAATATTTAAAAAGTATTTTTAAAAAGGAAATTGGAAATAGAAATTTCCTCAATAAAGTAAAGGTCATAATGAGAAACTCGTGACCAGCATCATACTCAGTGGAAGTGGGGACTGAAAATTTTCCTCCTAAAACCTGGAACTAGCTAAGTATGTCCACATTCACCATTACTATTCAACAAAGTTCTGTAAGTCCTTATCAGTGAAATCAGATCAAGAGATTTTGAATGAATCCATATAGGAAAGGGAAAAATTAAACTCACTATTTGCAGATGACAGGATAATATACCTAGAGAACCCACAAAGACCCCATCAATAGCTATAAGACTAAAAACTAGAGGATAACAAAGAAATGGAAGAAGGTCCCTTGTTCATGGATCAGAATAACAAATATCATTAAAATGCTTATCCTACCAAAATCAATCTGAAGATTTAACACAATACTTATGATAGCTCCAATGATATTCTCCAAGGAAATTGAACAACTTTTCCAAAAATTCAAGTGGGATTAAAAAAAATCCATGAATAGCCAAAGCATTACTGAGAAAAGAATGGGAAAAAATGAGTTAGCACACTTCCTGACTTCAGTTTATAGTATAAAATTAGTAATTCAAAAACTATAAACCTACACATATATATACCTAATATATAGCAAAGGGGCTAAAACACTCAATGGTTTCAACAAATAGTGCTGAGGAAACTGGACAACTAAATGCCAAAAACTGAAACTAAACCACCACTTAACACTGAACAATAAAATTATCTCAAAATAGAGCAAAGACCTAAACATTAGATCTGAAATTAATATAACACATAGAAACAAATATTGGTAAAATACTTCAAGACTTTAACATCAAAGATGCATCTGAAGACTAAATGTCATGGGTAAGAAAACTAAAACATGACTAAATAAACTTAAAAGTTTCTACATACTGGAAGCAAACTATAGAAGGATAAGTAAGCAACTCAGTAATTGGGAAAAGATATTAGCACATCACACATCTGACAAGCAATTTATATCAAACATCTATAAAGAAGTCATACAGTTTAGCAAAAGAAAAATAATAACCCAATAAAAAGTGCTTCACTTCTCACTAGAGCAATGCAAATTAAAATGACACTGAGATTCTCATTCTTTGTCATTGAATCCGTCTAGGAATATGGAGCCTTGAAAGTTTCCAGTGGGAGTCAGGTGGTAGCACAGTAGCTTAAGTGCAGATGGTGTAAATCACAAGGACTGGCATAAGGATCCTGGTTCGAGCCCCCGGCTCCCCACCTGCAAGGGAGTCACTTTACAGGCGGTGAAGCAGGCCTGCAGGTGCCTATCTTTCCTTCTCTCTGTCTTCTCCTCCTCTCTCAATTTTTCTCTATCCTATTCAACAATAACATCAATAACACCAATAATAACTACAACAATAAAAAAAAACAGCAAGGGCAACAACAAAAAAAGGGAATAAATAAAAAAAAAAGAAAAGAAAAGAAAGTTTCCAGCAAGCATTAATAGACCATGGAGGGGGAATTTGTCTAAGACTAGATTCTTCTTTCTAGTAAGAATAGCTGAAAACTTGGGTGTGGGGAAGGGTTAAAATGCCCTGAAGTCATTTGCACACTGGATAAGCAATGTTTAAAATCTAATTCTGCATGATTAAGTTAAGTAAATCAACACATTTTCCCCGTTCCTGTTTAATTTAGTTGAGTCAGGTTTTCTGACACTCACAATGAATCCTAATTGAAAGACCAATCAGAGAAGAGTTGGGGCCACTACCTCCCTTGAAGCTGTCATTATATCCTATTCAAAGCAGACTAAGATTGTCACCACTGTCAGCAGCTGTATTGTCTTGACAACATTCATTGTTTCAGCTTGTAGCCAATGAGAGCTCATACTTTCCTCTTCAGCAATTTCCTTTTCAATTTCTTCCTAAGACATCCTCTGAGGGTTATGTAAAGCCCTTTTATGAATTTAGTATTTATTAGGCCTCCCTCTTGCACTTGACATGTATCCATTTTTGCCTGAGATGTAAACTCCTGAGAACCCAATATTATGGCCCATTTTGGGGAAAACAGCAGAGAGAATCAATAAAACCTAACAAAGCTAAGTCTAATCATTGCCAAAAACACCCATTTGGTTCACTAATGGGCCAAGGGGGAGGGGGCTGTGATAGCTCAGTGCTTTCCCTTTTCATAGTTGTTCTTGTGATGTCTGAAAAGCCCTCCATTAAGTCACACAGCACAGGCATTTGTAAGAGGCCTCTGAGAGTCATGTCTGTGCTGTGGCTTCTATAGTTTAGCTGGCTGATATTGGAAAGCTTTCTAACTCAAGAATGGACCAACTGCCTAGATCTCACAAAATTCTGAGGAGATCAGGATGATGCCAATGAGTGATCAGAAGGATCCTTAGAGGGTGCTAATCCTATTGTGGAAACTAAGGAATGGAGAGGTATAGGAACTTCTCCCAAGGTGAGTTAAGGGTTAAAGCCAGAATCTGATACCTAAGAAAAGGTGCTAGCAGACTGGTCAAAAGAAACTGCAGGTTTGGGAACTTGGTCATGGAGCCTGCGAGGTGCCTTGCCCTAGGGTGCAGAAATTCTCTAGCAAAACTGAAAGCGTGTGAGCCCTGGCACCTACACTTAGAGATGATGAATGGTATCGACATAGGAAAAGAATACATCATCCCCAGCCCTGGGTATGGGAATGCCAAGGAGAGGTGTTGTTGTGGCGGTCTGGTGTCGGGCTGCACCACAGAGAAGAGAGTGGACGTCCAGAGCAAAGGGGTACACAAATCTTTATTATAAGATGGGGGGGTTGGTTCAGACAACGTGGAGCCAGCCGGCAATGGCCGTCACCACTACCTGACCACTAAGGGAGAGAGCAGGAGCGAGATCTGAGAGAGGGAGAGCTGAGAGCCCAGAGAGGGGGGGGAGGGGGCTTTTTATTGGACAACAACCAGGGGTGACGTGTGGGGCCAGGATTGGTTGAAGGGGGCACTGCTAGGATTTCGCTGGGCTTAGTAAAACCTGGGGGCAGAGACTGCATCAGAATAACTCCTCAGCAACAGAGAGGAATTCTGCTTCTGGGTAGCACAGAGATGGTGAAGACTCGAAATACAGGAGAACCCAGCTGGAGACCTGTGTCTGAAGGAGCTTGGTGCAGACCTGGAAAAGTAACTGTAGGGGCCAGGTGGTAGCACAAATGGTTAAGCACACATGGCATGAAGTGCAAAGATGGGCTAAAGATCCCATTTTAAAGCCCCCATTTTCAGGGGAGTTGCTTCACAAGTGGTGAAACAGGCCTTCAGGTGTCTTCCCCCACCCCTCCCCGCCCGTCTTCCTCTCCTGTCTCAATTTCTCTCTGTCCTGTCAAATAAAAATTAAAAAATGGCCTCCAGGAGCAGTGAATTCATAGTCCAGGCACCGAGCCCTAGTGATAACCCTGGAGGAAAAAAAAAAAAGTAGCCGTAGATAAAAAAGAAAAAACAAAATAAAACTTGGATTGGGTTTGGTGTAGTGCACCAAAGCAAATGATTCAAAAAAGGAAGATGAGGGTACTGCAGGGGAGGGAGGGTAGCTTTAGGGTCCTGGTACATGATGGTTGAAAAGGACCTAAGTTGTGGGCAGAAGGGTTTTACAGACATATTTCATGAAGAGATGAGAAGTTGTGCCTATTTATCAACATCTGTACTGTCAACAATTAATTCCACAATAGAATATTTTAAAAAGTAGCTGTAGATATAATTACTCACCATTAAGGATTATCTGGTAGACTCTGCTTACCTTGAGCAGATGGTTTTGTTGATAAAAAGGAGGGTCCTACACTCACAGGTAGAGCTGGGAGACAAAAGTACTAGAGGTAGATGAGAATGGCATGTGGTTTCTGCTGGGTAGCACAGAGTAAATCTTTTCACCTTCAATGTTCACTCTATTCATCTGGCCAGAAGGAAGTGAGCACAAGAAAACCAAAGAGAAGCGAAGAAAACCAATTTTTGGTAACTCCATGAATACACTGATTTCCCCTGGAACCTAAAGCACTAACACTGAACAATGTCCACTCATAGATAAAGGAATCCAGATATATACATCCAGATTTGGTCTAGATACTTTAAGGAAGAAAATAATATCACTGACAGATGTTATCCTGACATCCTCTCACAATCATGCTGGTGATAGCACAAGGAGACATCATCTTCTCTTTACTATTATCAATTCCTGAAGGTGACTCCTTGCTGAGTCCCACCCAGCCCTGGGAAATAGTCAAGCTCATCTCTCTAGAAATCAAGAGATTCACCTCTGCAGATAGAGCACTCTGGCTCCTGCTAGCTCTATCTGCCTGTTTGCAATTGAAATGCCCCTCTACGAGTCAGCAAGACCCCACAGACATCAAGTTAGTAAGTGAATTCTACTGCCTGCAGAATCATTGTCATTGCCATGTGACCCCAGTCACTGCTATCACTTCTAGCGGCCCACCTAGCCAAGGGCTTTGACTCAGCAGGTAGGACTTGTGACAACATAGCCACTGTCTGCATTGTGTGTCACCATAGGTGGCCCATTGAGTGACATTTCAGGGAGCAGTTTAGACCTGCTGGTGCACACCTGTAGCAACTTCTGGCAGCCACATATCAAGGCTGGATCCATAGTACCACCCACTAAGCATACTTAGTCCAGGATCAAAGCCAAAGTCAACTGTGCCACTGCCTGCAAGAGTTTACTAAATGAAAACTACAATGTCCCATAGCAGTCTAGACAAATCTGAGGAGTAAGTAAGTATGTTGGAAGACTTTACAGTATTGGTATGCTTCTAGTTCTGCTTCTGGGATCCCTTCTGTTAATTTGCTTGACATTGTGGTCTATTTACATGATCATTCTATTAAATTGGTTTGGTCTCACTCCCCCTACCTCCGGGAGATTTGGTTTAGCCCTTGCTAGTTTTGCGCTTTTTCCTTCTCCCTGCCCCCTATCCTACATACTTCCTGAGTTCCTGACGCTGCCACGGGAGGAGTAAGATGGAGGACGGAATGGTGTGGTGATTAGATTAGATTAGTTTTTTGAACCGTTGGCTCATGAATAAAAAAATTCGGCTTCTCCGCTCATGTCTCCCTGGTCTCTGTCTCCCGCCCAAGAAGCTAGCCCGGCATACTGAACTCTGAATGCTGACCGACATTACAGATAAAACAAACAAACAAAAAAAACAAGAACTGAGACTTGAAACATTGGAGTCACCCTGTTGGGTCACTCAGCTGGTAGTATGTCTTCCCTTTCTGCTTAATTCCCAGGAGATTTTCCCCATGAAGAAACCACACCTCATCCCAGCCTTTGCTTCTTCATCTATTAAGTCATTCTTCAGCTCATTTGCCTGACTTGTAAATAACACATGCTTTCACTTCACTTTGACCTGAATCAATACTTTCACTTGTTCCAAACTACCAACACTGTCACCACCCCCACTGTCAGTTAACCTATCCTCACATTGCAATTCTGTGGCAAAGACAGCTCTTTCAGCACAGATTCTACCCCTGGGCTAGGGTAGCTGTTAGTGTAGGCTCTTCCACATTCTAACCTTTCAAGAAAAGGAATTCCACTGTGATAGACACATCCACTGGTGTTGAAGATGTTACTGTGAGAATCCTCATGAATGAATGCTAAGGAAGAGGACCTGAATTGCTCTCTGGTATAATCAAGAGAAGGACATTGGGTTAAAAGCTAGAAGGACTCAGATACTGAAAGAAGGCAAAAGGATTTCCCTATGTAATTATCTAATCACTATACATACAATAGAAGTATAAGCCTCAGCATACAGGGGTTGGTGGGGGTGTATGACAATGAACAGCAGTGTTCTGCCTGTTTTATCACTCACTGTGGTTTTAGCACTGATCTCTTTATCATGGGGAATTACTGCTCTTCCATTCTCAATGTATGTCATTTCAGGGGATTGACACCAGTTCTGACCAATTAAATTAGTGTAACTCTTTCAGTGGTGGGTACACCATTGATTTGAGTTAATTAATGAGAATCAGCCCAGGGATTTAAAAGGAAAGAGCTGCAGGATTTCTTTCAGAGGTATTGGCTGGTGGGCAGTGAGTGTGGGATTTTGGTGTAATCTGTGTGGGGTTGGCTAGCCTGAGAAGGGGCCAATGATGAGGAAAACTGAGGAGGTGAGAAGAGAGTAATCTACTAATTCTGGATTGAATACTCACATCAAACTGAATTTCACACAAGAGCACATGCTTGACTCTCAGCTGTGAGTATTATTGTTCTTCTGTGGTCAAACCAGTCTGCACTGGAGTCTGTCTCTTGCACCATTAGCTAGTCCTCCTCTGGGCTGCAGGAGATGGTCCCCTAGCACTCATTAATTTTTCTAGATACATCAACCTTGCTTTCCATTTTTGGACTGTTCCACTTTGGTCTTAGAAAGTTAGCTTTACTGGTAATATCCCTTTTACCATCCTAACTGGACTTGACATCAGTTTACATCAAACTAGCCAGACCAAGTTTTCTTGTTACAATCAACACATCTTTGACCTTTCTGTCAAAGCAGTTTCGCATTGTTTGTCCTAGTGTATTCATTTTGGTGGGTCTATAACTGTCTACCTACCAACTGTCAGCCTCAAAAGAGTAAACTAGAGAGTCTGTCTGATTTCCTCTGTAGTAAACCCTCAACACATATCACAGTGCCTAACACACAGTGGATCTTTAACAAGTCTTTGCTGAACAAATATAAGTAAAATATGCATTTTATTCCCCCGTGGCCACAACAGAGTAAAATAGACATGGAGCCATTGTGCTTGGAAAGACAAGACTATGGTTATCTAATTCCTTAGTCTCAATATGAAGAAAAGGGTCTTTCCTCCTCCTCCTCCTCTTCCTCCTCCTTTTTCATCTTCTCCTTCTCTTCTTCCTCTTCCTCCTCGTCTTCCTCTTCTTCCTCTTCCTTCTTTTTAAGCAAACTTTAGTCTGGCCAAGGAAACAGTGTAATTAATAGATCACTGCTACAAAACAGACACTTTTATATTTATTTTCAATATTTTAATTATTTTATTTAAATAATGGAGAGTAAATACACTGAGAAAGATCAGAGCACTGCTCAGCTCTGGCATATGGTGGTGTGTTGTATGCTTTACATTGGGTTGTTCTAGTTCTCTCCCGCCAAGAGAATTGGATCAGTCCAGTTAGTTTAGCGGGCCCGCTTGGCCCCGCCCCTAGGAACCCCGAGAGAGGGCCAGAGTTCCAGAGTGCCAGAGTTTGAGAGTTGAAGAGTTTCTGAGTTGGAGAGTTGGAGAGAGAGTGCTTGCGCCACTGCAAAGAGACAGCAGAGTTCTGTTTGGTGATTAGTTTGTCTTAGTTTATGAATCGTTGCTCCTGCATAAAGAAATACAGCTTCCCTGCCCAGCCATATGTCTCTGGTCGTCTCTGTTACCCGCCCGTGAAGCTAGCCCGGCCAGCTAGAGCCGCCGAAATTTTAACAACAAATGGCGCCCACGTGGACCTGACCTGCGCATCTCTCAGATAAGTAAAGACAATTTGGCTACCTATGCACTATGGCCTCTTCTGCTTGTGAAGAGATCTCCAAAGGCCTCTGCTCTTTCTTCATGAGACTGTTTCGCTGTTTCTGGAACATTTATCTCTGGACCACTCTGTGGTTTCCATTCTCTCGGGCGAACTCAGAACAGCCAGCGGGAATAGCCAGTGGGCGGGAGGCAAGGCGCGGAGCTGCTGTTTCCACCTGGTTAAACAGCCAGCCAGCCGGCGAGTGGTGTCGGACGGGATGGTGCCGGTGGTGGGAGGCGGCCAGGGTCCCTGCGCCCACAGCCCCGCAGCCCGCAGGAGGCCTATGCCACCACGCAAGAGCCCGATGCCACCACACAGGAGCCCGACACCACCACGCAGGAGCCCAATGCCAACACGCAGGAGCCCAATGCCAGCACGCAGGCCAGCCCACAGGAGCCGGCTCTCCACTGCGTGGCACAGGGCACTGGATGCGTGATCCCTCCACACTGCTCAGCCACTGCGAGCAGGGCAGCAGACATGGCAGGGCCATGGGGCAGGGTCGCAGCGGCCTATCATGGCCGCCACCCCTGGGCACCTCGCCCACGCCTTTTGCAATGCTGGCCTGCCCGCCCTCTTGCTATGAATTCTGGAATGATCCTGGACCTCCCAGACCCCTGGGCTCCCTGCCGAAACTGGGCACACGAGATCTCCAGCTGCCGGTCCGGTCTGAAGGCAGACAAGCTGGAGTACGCAGAGATTTGTGCAGAGATCGCAATCTGCAATTCCTAGAAGTGAAGCTGCCCAAGAGACCACCACTGGACAATGTGCCCCCCCAACAACTAAGACAGTACATATCTAAATTCGTGTTTGAAATGACATGTCTTCGTAACAAAGGTTTCTCTTGTGTATTAATGACCATGTTTAAAGTTTGGTAAACAGTAACTTTAAGGCTAAATTCTTACTAGACAAAGTTAAATGAAAAAAGTTTTCAACGTAATTCTCATAAAGATAAAATTAACTTACATTTAAAGTCTGAGGTAAAAATTAGTTAACAATCAAAATATTTTAACTAAGTTGGTCTAAACAAAAGGTTAAATAGACTTGTTGATATGTAAAACTCTCCATTACCTTCTCTATTAGAAATGGTAGATCGCACAATGGCTATGCTAATTATTCTCATGCCTGAGGTTTCCTTTCCTGAGTATAACGTGACTCCATCATGAATGGGTGTAACAAAAGGTTAAAAGACGTTGTTGATATGTAAAAGTCTCAAATTCCTTCTCTATTAGAAATATGCTAATAACAAGTTTTGTTTCATAGTAAGTAAATTGCAGCCAGCTGCCTTTGGGACTCTAGGCCATTCCCCGCCCCCATGCAAATGCCCATTGACGCAAGTACGCCCCCCAGAGGCAAGAAAGTATGCCCCCCAGAGGCAAGAAATGTTTTTTTAAGCTGATAAAGTTTTGCCCACAGAGGCAAGATATGGCCCCCTCAGGCTTTCCCTTGGCAGCACACTGGTTCTTGTTACTTGCTTGCATGTTTCTCCATGTTTGTGCCAGTTTCTTTTTTAAAAATGCCTGTATGATATAGGTTTCTGTTCACCCCACACCCTTGATACTGTAGTCATTTAGTTAAAAAGAAAAGGGGGAATTGTTGTATGCTTTACATTGGGTTGTTCTAGTTCTCCCCCACCAAGAGAATTGGATCAGTCCAGTTAGTTTTGCGGGCCCGCTTGGCCCCACCCCTAGGAACCACGAGAGAGGGCCAGAGTTCCAGAGTGCCAGAGTTCGAGAGTTGAAGAGTTTCTGAGTTGGAGAGTTGGAGAGAGAGTGCTTGCGCCACCACAAAGAGACAGCAGAGTTCTGTTTGGTGATTAGTTTGTCTTAGTTTATGAATCATTGCTCCTGAATAAAGAAATACAGCTTCCCTGCCCAGCCGTATGTCTCTGGTCATCTCTGTTACCCGCCTGTGAAGCTAGCCCGGCCAGCAAGAGACTCCGAAATTTTAACAACAGTGGTGCTAGGGATTGAATCTGAGACTTCAGAGCCTCAGGCATAAAAGCCTTTTGCAGAACCAGTATGCTATCTCCTGAGGCCTAGAAATGGCTTCTTGCAAACCAGGATTACTGCTATCAGATGATTCAAAGGATGAGGGGCAGTATTTGGGTGGAGGAGACAGTCATGTTTACACTTCTCTACAGGATAGGGTTTCAGATGATGGGGGACAAGCAGGTTCTGAATCTGTATGGGAGTGGGATAACTTGGAAGCTTGAAGATGGGTTCTGCACAAGCTTATACATTTATTCAAGTTTCCATACGGATGCTTTGGAGTACCTGGACTTTTTGCTATATATGTGCAGGATTGCTCTGGGTCCACCCGTCTCCCAGGCTGTTGGGAAACAGAGGTCAAAAGCGCCCCCGCCCCCGGGTCCTGGTGTAGCTCAGCATGTGGAGGGCAAAAAGCACAGAGAGACAGGACAGTCATCTCTGGGAAAAGCCTCAGAGGACAGTTTGTTTACTGAAAGAAAAAGCAAGTATATGTAGGCCATAACTCGGGGGGGGGGGGGGGAAGTTTGGGGTAGGTTAACCCAAACATAGAGCAACACAATGCATAGTTACATTTTTACCAACAGACTGATGATCATAAGCTTTACAATGTACCCTTTTCTGGAGATAAATTGAAGGCACTTTAGGGCAGCAGGAGAGAGGAAAAGCTGATCAATGTTTGCTGGGGTTTTAAAGTTAACACAGTAATCCATGGCTTTTAATTAAAAAAGTAAGAGTGGGAAAGAGGTGGCATGTGTAGAAAAGTGCCCATGTCTGGCCATCATAAATTCCAGAAACCGGGGGAACCAGCCCTTCTCTCTACCTAAAGGGAGAATTGAGGGTCAACCCACTCGGATCTCATGAAAACAATGACCCAGACTTTCTGAGACAGTGGGCCCATTCTCCAACATATATGAAGATCCCAGAGTCACAAATTTTGACTCTCAGGTTCCCAAAAATGCAAGATAATGGAGTATCAGAGATCTGACTTTCCAACATTTCTCCCCTCCTTTACTAGCAACACTGCCAGGTGACAATAGGACACTGTTATGAGGGACACCCCACTTTCCCCACACCCTTATCTAAGGCATGGTCTGCCAGTGTGCTTTCAACTCTACTCTTCCTTTAATGGTTCTTGAACAAAGGGCAGATAGGATAATGCTGGTGCTAGGTCTCCAGAGCTGTCCACTTGGTCTCTGCATGCACAAGACGCCACAGGGTATCCATATTAGCTTTATGCCTAATATAGCTTAGAAGCAGAATTTAGGTGATACAGCACTGCTAATAAAGAGGAGTGTGCAGCAGTCCAGTTAATATTTCAGCTTCTGCCAGACACTTCCTACTTCTACACAGACAACATCAATGATATAAATTACTTTCCCACCAGTATAAACACGACTTCAATCAATACAGTTAGTAAATAACACGATTTCCAGAAGAAAAGAAAAATGCCAATATTAAATGTATTTATATTGATCCAAAGCCAAAACTGGCCTGAAACTGTATGGTTCACAGAAAAAGCTGTGCATCTCACAGTAACCCAGTATAGTTAGGACATACTAGGTCCTATGGTCAAGGTGTTGAAAATTGAATGAAAACTGTTCCAAGGAGAGCTAGATTCCTTTCTAGAAAAAAAAAATTCTCTAAGGACACAGCCTTCTTTTGGTTATATGTTTGGGTTCCCTGTTCTTTCCCTTAGTTGTAAAAGGTTTTGACAGTTGTTTGTGCTTCTCTGGGTTTCATTTCCAAATTTACTTGGAGAGAATAAATTTCTCTCTCAAAATGGCTTTTAAGTGATGTTGTCAGGATCTAATGATCAAAGCAGAACATCTTCAGAAATTATGATTTTTTAACTCATGTAAAATGGTCTTTTAATTTTGGTTTCCCATTGCCTTCTTCATTCTCATTCTATATTTTATAATTACATAAATTAGAGGGTCTCCCCAGCTGAAACCTCCCATCAGACTGTGGAGAGTAAATTTGGCCAAAGCAAAAGCTATAGAAGGAGAGTGGTTGGAAGAATAGAATAATAACATTAACAATATCAACACTATTGAACACTTATTATGGACTATCCCTGGGTTAAGATTTTACAACAATTATTTAATTTAATTTGCTCAATGGCTATATCTTTGTACTATTCAGATCCCTAGGTGAGTAAATATAAGTTGGAAGGAGTTTAAAACAGTGATGAAGACTCTTTTAAAAAACAGTAAACAGGGAGTTGGGCGGTAGCACAGTGGGTTAAGCACACGTGGAGCAAAACGCAAGGATCTGCATGAGGATCCCGGTTCAAGTCCCTGGCTCCCCACCTGCAGGGGAGTCCCTTCACAGGTGGTGAAGTAGGTCTGCAGGTGTCTCTTTCTCTCCCCCTCTCTGTCTTCCCCTCCTCTCTCTCTCATTTCTCTCTGTTCTGACAATAACAACATTGACAACAACAATAACTACAGCAACAATAAAAAAGGGCAACAAAAGGGGAAATAAATAAAGCATTTAAAAAAGGAGTAAACAGGAAATGTTTCTCTGAGGAAGTGATATTTGAGCCAAGTAATAAACACTTTGAGTATCCAAGAGAGAACTTTCTAGGCAGAGTGAATGGTATGTACTAAAGCTTTGAATGGTTGTGGCTGGGCAGTAGCCACCCGGATGAATGTATGTATTATAATTCACAAGGAACTGAGTTGGAACCCTTGGTCCCTACCTGCATGGGGAAGTTTCTTGTGCAGTGAAGCAGTGCTGCAGGTATATATTTCTCCCTCTCTACTACCCCCTTCCTTCTTGATTTTCATTTGTCTTCATCTAATAAATAATAGTTAAAATAGTTTCAAAGGCTCTAAATAAGGAACTTCTTGAGTTTTTTGCCACCATTGTCTGGATGCCAATGCTTCCACCAAGTGGTGAACTCAGAAGAAAACTATAGCTAATAATCTAATAAGCCAGAGAAGTAGGCAAGGTAACAGTATTGGGACTAAAAAATGGTATAAAAACTTTGAGTCTTATCCTATGTGTACACATAGAAGTATAAGAATTACATTTAAAAATGTTTGGTTGGGAAGAGGCCTCATGTTAGAATACAGAATGTGCATGTGTGATGTACTGAGTTTGATCCCTGGCATTGCATATGCAAGAGTGGTACTCACATTCTCTTTCTCTCTATCTCTCTCTCTCTTGAATAAATAAACCTTATAAAATAAATTTAAAATGAGTTCATAGTGTCTTGTGAACTATAAAACATAAAATAAGTACCATTTTCTATTGTACATTCATTCATTCATTAATTCAATACTTCTCCACCCTCAGTCCTTTTTCAATGTGCTTTGTTCCAGGAGTTTAAATTCAAAATAATTTTGTCTCCTAGATTCCAGGCAGACTATTAATGAACCTACTCCATCCTAAGAGGACTCTTGAACTAAGAACTGATCAGTTGAGAGACACCCAGAATAAGAAAGTCCTCGAAATCTTCCTTCTGAATCCATTCCAAACTAACTATACATTAAAAGACCTTCTCCTTCAGTGTGAGAGGATGTGAAATGGGCTGTTGCAAGATGAGCCATGGCTACTTTGAAGATGGATTTGGAAAACCTTCAGGGAAAGGTTCATTTCCAATCATTCAGAGATTTCCTTTTGGAATTCAATGTAGCCTGGAAAGAAATTACACCAAATACTCATTTCTAGCACTAAAAGCAAAAATGTAGAACAGTGAATTTACAAATTTACTAAGCAGAGACCTAAGAAATTTCACAGTCAATTTGATTTTTGGGACTCAAATCCAGAATCATCTTATGAATATATGCAAGGAAAATGTAATAAAGATATATCAGAGGAATAAAATAATCTACAGCTGTTGGATCCAAGTTAAGATGACATGATTTTTCAGTCTAGGCTCCTCCACATTTAATAAGGAAGAGAGACGAATACATTTTCATTATCTTTGATCTAAGACTTTATAATTTTTCATTTTAATAGGTTTAATAGTTTCACACAATCACCTTTATTTTAGTTTTCTTGACTACAGATAAAGTTGTGCTTTTTTAAAAAAAAATAGCTATGTATTTATACATAAATACTTTAAACACTGATTATATATATATAAGGCAGATTATTTTATGCTTCTCTTTATAGTTTGCCTCTAGCATGCTATGTTCTTTTTTTTTTTGCAGAAATCTGAGTGGAGGTAACATAAGCTATCAAAAGTCATACCACACAATAAAATACATGTCTTTTATGCCTACTGTTGGTTTCTTCCAGGTATTAATTCATTCAACAAGATATGAGACATCACCTCTATTAAGAAAGTGATTAACACTGACTTGTGCAATAAAAGCTTCTCAGACTCCATGTCTTAACATAATAATAGATTATTTCTCATCCATACAAAGCCTTGGGTGGGTTGGGTGACTTTCCTGCATAGCTTTTCTCCAGGAAAGCACACAAGGATCTGGATCCGGATCATTCATGCCGATCAAGGAATTTCCAGACTATGGTGTCAGGTAAAGAGAAATCTTGTGTGGAATGATTTTAAGATCTTGCTTTGGAAGTAACTTTCACTTTTACACACATGTTGACTCAGATCATTCCATCTGATGCTACTTACCTAGAAAGGTGTTTGGGGGAATGCAGAGTAGCACAATGATACACAAATGTGTCAGTCCCTGTGTCTATTTATGAAAAAGATTTAGAGGTGGCCAAAGCATAAATTCTTCTACCAATTTATAGTCTAGCCAGAAAAAAAATGGCCATATATAATTGTGATAGATATCTTATTAACACTATTGACCAAGTGCTATGAATTTCTCTGCACTTTAAATTTTTATCTATATAGAGCAGACAGCAATAATAAAGGCATTAGAAGCCAGATAATATGGGGCATATCTTGGTAGTGGTGATGTAACATATTAGCAAGAGACAGAAATAAGCCTGAAAATATTATTGAGGGACAGACCAGGAAAAATCAAGAAATTCCAGAAGTCATTGACCATTTTTGAAAATGGAAAAAAAAATGTAACTAATCAAATATTTACTATGTAGGCCTAGATACCCTTCTTTCCTACCTGCTAATTCATTTCCCTCAATCACTTTAGGTCTAACCTCATCAGATAAAGTACAAAAAGCTGGATAAGGACAGGTGACTGGTACACTTTAATGATGGCCTTTTTGGTCAACACCAAGTCACCCCACCATTCTAGTAAGAAAATCCTTAAATTTCTCCCTCCATTATCCCTGATCACTGATCATCATATAAGACTTCTAATGAGTCTATCCAGCAACTTTCATTCACTGTAGAACAGCAGTGGAAGGGCCTACCCCACTCTCCGAAGAGAGGCTGGGTCAACCTTGAGAAAGACTGGTCCTGAAATTAGTGCAGCCTAAAATTTTCCTACCTGTGATCATGGACTGTGAGCTTAGGCTGACAGGAACTCAGAGGTTACACAAGCTCCTCTGCTGAGTATGAATAGATGCAGGCCCTAGCTCAGATTGATGGTGTTAATAGTTAATGGTAATTATTCACTTTCCACATATTTGGGAGCTACTCTCTGAGAGAGGTGGAGCCAAGATGGCGACTGGACAGTAGCAGCACCCGTGGGCTCTGACATCAACTGCTAGAAAGCCTTGAAATCCTGGCCTTCAGTGGGACAAGCAAGGAGGCATCCTAAAGGTAGACCAGGGAGGTGATTATAATTCAATCTGGGTTAAAAATTAGAGCAAAAGGAAAGGAAATTTCTTGATTATTTCTCTCAGCCCCCTCCCTTTCCTCATAACCAGACCCTGGGGGTAGGGAGCTGCTGCTAGCAGGCTCCCCGTGGAGCTCCTTTCTTTACCAAGATTCCTGGCCCAACGGGGTGCCATAAAACCCTGCTTCCAAATTTCTAGGCTATTTTTGTTGTTCCTCTGAGTAAGGGACTTAGACCCATTCAAGTGACAATTAGCTAATCAAGCAAGCCTCACCCAGCCTGGGAAAGACTGCTTGGAAGTTTTTTTCTTTTTTCCCATTTGTTTTGTATAGTGTTTTCTTCCTCAATCAGTTGTCTTGACTCAATGTACGTAGGCTAACAGGGAGCTGTCCAAGCTGTAGACCCACTGCTAGGGCTTTTTACTCTATTCTATTTTACAAATACTATTATATATACATGCATATCCCTTCCCCCTATCAGGTGGCCAAAATTAACTCTTAGTATACTTTCCATTGCTAGACGACAAGAATTATCACCCACTGTGAGAGAAACTTGTCTCACTTTTCATACCTCCTCTATACACTATCACCCTTCTCCCACTTCCAAGCCAATTAAAAAAAAAAATATATATATATATATATATATACAACTCTCCTTTCACTGTTTTTTTTG
The DNA here is from genome assembly GCF_950295315.1 of Erinaceus europaeus. NCBI lineage: Eukaryota > Metazoa > Chordata > Mammalia > Eulipotyphla > Erinaceidae > Erinaceus > Erinaceus europaeus. The sequence continues at coordinate 161,661,238 of NC_080163.1, forward strand.
TTTCCTTCTTTTCTTTTTTCTTTTCTCTCTTTCTTTCCCCCGTCTTCCTTTCTCCCTTCCTCCTCCCTCTACCTTCTGAATTCACTGATATTTATTTGTGAACTATTTCAAGGAAGAAGTCTGACTCAGAGCGGACTCTCTTTGTGTGTGTCTCTGCTCTACTTCCCCTTCCCCTCTTGCTACCCCTAGAATATACAGTGGACAGTATATTTGCATAATTGTCTATTCCTGCTATCCCTTTTTTCCTTTCTCTTTCTTTTTCATTTAGATCTGGTTGCTATTTTTTTTTTGAACTGGAGACATTGTGGGACTAACTGGTATTGGTTAAACTGCTTCAGTCATTGCTTGAGTTACTATTGTCATTTCTGAGGGTGGTGATTGTATTTGTCATAAAGGTATTTAGTATAGTGTGGTTTGTACATAAAACAAAGCAACTGAGGAACAACAGAACATAAAAATAAAAAACACATTAAAAATGGGTAGATCAAGAGCAAATAAAACTGCTAATACAACGAATGAAGACAAGAGCCTAGAAGAAACTACAAATCAGCCAGAAGTAACCATAGATAAGAAAAACATGCAAGCAATAATAAATTTATTAATCACAGAAATGAAAACAACTTTGGAGGAAAGGAATAGCAGTATTAGGGAAACAACAGATGAGACCCTCAAGGAAAATACTAACTTCCTTGAGGCAATTAGAGAACTGAAAGCTGAAATAGCTGTAATGAAGAAAGCAGCCAAGGGAAGGGAAAGCAGACTAGCAGAAGCAGAAAACAGAATTAGCCAGACAGAGGATGAATAAGAGAAAACTAAGAAAGAGGTGAAAGAGCTCAAAAAGAGATTGAGAGACACTGAAAACAATATCAGAGACATATGGGATGATCTCAAAAGAAGTAGCATTCGTATAATTGGCCTGCCAGAGGAAGAAAGAGAGGAAGGGGAAGCAAGCATTATAGAGGAAATTATAGAAGAAAACTTCCCGGACCTGAACAACAGAAAGGACATTAAGATCCAAGAGGCTCAGAGAGTCCCATACAGAATCAACCCAGACCTGAAGACACCAAAACATATCATAGTCACAGTGAAAAGAAGGATAAAGAAAGGATCCTAAAGGCTGCAAGAGAAAAACAAAAAATTACATACAGGGGAAAACCTATAAGATAATCATCAGACTTCTCTACCCAAACTCTAAAGGCCAGAAGAGAATGGCAAGATATCTATTGAGCGCTGAATGAAAAAGGGTTTCAACCAAGGATAATATATACTGCTAGACTTTCATTCAAACTAGATGGAGGCATGAAAACCTTCTCAGGCAAACAACAGTTAAGGAAGCAACTATCATCAAACCGCCCCTGAAAGAGGTTCTAAAAGACCTCACATACAATCACATATTAAAAAACAAGAAAAAACTCAAATAAACAACCTTACTGCACACCTTAATGACCTAGAAGAGGAGGAACAAAGGAACTTTAAAGCAACCAGAAGGACAGAAATCACTAAAATTAGAGCAGAAGTAAACAACATCGAAAATAAGAGAACCGTACAGATCAATGAAGCCAAATATTGGTTCTTTGAAAAATTAAACAAGATTGACAAACCCCTAGCCAGACTCACTAAACAAAAAAGGGAGAAGACTCAAATTCATAGAATTGTAAACGATAGAGGCGATATCACAACTGACACCACAGAAATCCAGAAAATCATGCGAAACTTCTAGGAAGAACTATACACCACCAAGCTAGAAAATCTAGAAGAAATGGAATAATTCCTAGAAGCATATGCCCTTCCAATACTGAACCAAGAACTACAAAACCTAAATGCTCTAATCGCAGACAAAGAAATCAAAACTGTTATTAAGAATATCCCCAACAACAAAAGTCCTGGACTAGATGGCTTCACAAACTAATTCTACAAAACCATCAACAAACAGTTAATACCCGTACTCCCAAAGCTTTTCCATAAGATCGAAGAAACTGGGACACTCCCTTCCACCTTCTATGAAGCCAACATCACTCTGATACCACAAGCAGACAGAGACACAACAAAAAAAGGAAAACTACAGACCAATATCTCTGATGAACATAGATGCCAAAATATTAAACAAGATCTTGGCCAACTGGATACAGCAGCATATCAAAAAGATTGTTCATCATGACCAAGTGGGATTCATCCCAGGAATGCAAGGCTGGTTCAACATACATAAGTTTATCAATGTCATTCACCACATCAATAAAAGCAAAGCCAAAAATGACATGATTATCTCAATAGATGCAGAGAAAGCCTTTTGACAAAATCTAACACCCACTCATGCTCAAAACTCTACAAAAAATGGGAATAGATGGGAAATTCCTAAAGATAGTGAAATCCATATATAGCAAACCAACCACCAACATCATACTAAATGGACAGAAGTTGAAAGCATTTCACCTCAGATCAGGGGCTAGACAGGGCTGCCCACTATCAACATTACTCTTCAACATAGTATTGGAAGTTCTTGCCATAGCAATCAGGCAAGAGAAAGAAATCAAAGGAATACGATTTGGAAAGGAAGAAGTCAAACACTCACTATTTGCAGATGACATGATAGTATACATAGAAAAACCTAAAGAATCCAGTAGAAAACTACTGGAATTATTAGGAAGTATAGCGAGGTGTCAGGCTACAAAATCAGTGTACAGAAATCAGTGGCATTTCTCTATGCAAACAATAAAACTGAAGAAGAAGACATCCAGAAATCACTCCCACTCACTGTTGCCTCAAGATCAATAAAATACCTAGGAATAAACGTGACCAAAGAAGTGAAAGACCTGTATACTGAAAACTATGAGTCACTCTTCAAGGAAATAGAAACTGATACCAAGAAATGGAAAGATATTCCATGCTCATGCATCAGAAGAATAAATATCATCAAAAGAATATTCTCTACCGAGCCATATACAAATTTAATGCGATACCCATCAAAGTTCCACCAGGCTTCTTTAAGAAAATAGAACAAAAACTACATTCATTTATCTGGAACCAGAAAACACCTAGAATTGCCAAAGCCATCTTGAGGAAAAGAAACAGAAACGGAGGCATCACACTCCCAGATCTCAAACTGTATTATAATGCCATCATCATAAAAGCAGACTAGTACTGGAAAAAAAATAGGGACACAGACCAGTGGAACAGAATTGAAAGCCCAGATCTAAACCCCCACACCTATGGACATCTAATCTCTGATAAGGGGGCCCCAAGTATTAAATGGAAGAAGGAGGCTCTCTTCAATAAATGGTGCTGGGAAAACTGGCTTATAACATGTAGAAGAATGAAATTGAACAACCTTATCTCACCAGAAAAAAAAAAAATCAACTCCAAATGGATCAAAGACCTGGTTGTCAGACCGGAAACTATCAAATACTTAGAGGAAAACATTGGTTAAACACTTTCCCACCTACACCTCAAGGACATCTTTGATGAAACAAACCCAACTGCTAGGAAGACTAAAGCAGAAACAAACCAATGGGACTACATCAAATTGAAAAGATTCTGCCCAGCGAAAGAAACTATCACACAAACAAAGAGATGCCTCACAGAATGGGAGAAGATCTTCACATGCCAAACATCATACAAGAGACTAATCACCAAAATATACAGAGAACGCAGCAAACTTAGCAACAAAAAAGCAAATGACCCCCCCAAAATGGGCAGAGGATATGAACAAGACATTCACTTCAGAGGAGATCCAAAAGGCTAACAAACATATGAAAAACTGTTCCAGGTAGCTGATTGTCAGAGAGATGCAAATAAAGACAACATTGAGATACCACCTCACTCCTGTGAGAATGGCATACATCAAAAAGTACAGCAGCAACAAATTCTGGAGAGGTTATGGGGACAGAGGAACCCTTCTATACTGCTGGTGGGAATGTAAATTGGTCCAGCCTCTCTGGAGAGCAGTCTGGAGAACTCTCACAAGGCTAGACATAGACCTTCCATATGACCCAGTAATTCCTCTCCTGGGAATACACCCCAAGGACTCCATAACGCCCAACCAAAAAGATGTGTGTACATCTATGTTCATAGCACACAATTCATAATAGCTAACACCTGGAAGGAACCCAGGTGCCCAACAGTGGATGAGTGGCTGAGAAAGCTGTGGTACATATACACAATGGAATACTATGCAGCTATTAAGAACAATGAGCCCACCTTATCTGACCCAACTTGGACAGAGCTAGAAGGAATTATGTTAAGTGAGCTAAGTCAGAAAGATAAAGATGAGTATGGGATGTCCCCACTCATCAACAGAAGTTGAGAAAGAAGAACAGAAAGGGAAACTAAAAGCAAAATCTGATTAAATCGAGAGCAGGGCAGCAATGTAAAAACCCTGTGGTGAAGGTGAGGGTGACCATTGGGCTTCCCGGCACAGCGGGGTGTGGGGAGGCAGGGGTGGGTGGTGGGGATGGGACACAGTCTTTTGGTGGTGGGAGTGGTGTTTATGTACAATCCTATTGAAGTGTAAACATGTAAACCACTATTTAATTAATATGAGAGGCGAAAAACTGATGGTATGTCTAGAACTTCTTAAAACACAGACTGAGTCTTTTTAATACATAGGCAGTCTTTGATATGTTGTCTCTCCCAAAAGCGTAGACCAGGGAGAACAGAAGCAACCAGTAGCACAGATATACAAGATGCTGGGTATTATACCCCAAATCCTATCAAAGGGAGTTTCCAAAGTTAACCTTATTACCAAATAATGTGACGATAACAATAACTATCCATTGTCTTCTTGAACCCCAAGACAAAAGGAACCTCACATTTCCACTATAGAGTCTATATTTCCCCCAATCCTTGAATCTTAGGGTGGGGCCCACTTTTCTGCATGCTGATCTCAATTCAAATCAAATAACATTGCATCCATGGATCGCAACCTAATCAATGCAACGAGTGTAACCCCAGCATGCTTCACTTCAGACTGTGTCCAGAGACTTCAGGTGTGGAATGACAACCCTTCAGCTTCATCACTCGAGTGAGACCTTTCATTTCATAGTATTCTCTAATTCCATTCCAGGTGTTCCACTCCCCAATAAAGTCCCCAAACCTAGATATAGTCCAGGTCCCCTGAGATAGAGCATAGGTTCACCCGTGCCCATAAACTAGGGGAAAAATATATACCTGAAAGCAGAAGTACACAAGAGCATGCAGAGAATACCCCACAACACTTCATCTGCACTATTCCAGTCTTTAGGTTCATGATTTGTTTTAGGTTCAACAATTTGTTTGGCTTTCTATATTAACTCTCTTTTCAGCCACCAGGTTCCAGATGCCAGCAAGATGCTGACCCGACTTCCCTGGACAGATGATCCCACCACTGTGTCCTGGAGCTCCACTTCCTCAGAGCCCCACCCTACTAGGGAAAGATAGAAGCAGACTGGGAGTATGGATCAACCAGTCAACGCTTATGTTCAGCGGGAAAGCAATTACAGAAGCCAGACCTTCCACCCTCTGCAACCCGCAACGACCCTAGATCCATACTCCCAGAGAGATAGAGAATGGGAAGCCTATCAGGAGATGGGATGGGATATGGAGATCAGGTTATAGGAATTGTGCAGAATTGTACCCCTCTTATTCTATGGTTTTGTTAATGGCTCCTTTCTTAAATAAAAAAGAGGGGTACAACTCCACACAGTTCCCCCAACCAGAGTATTCTATCCCCTTCATTGGAAGCTTTCTTATTCTTTATCCCTTTGGGAGTATGGACTCAGGATCATTTTGAGAAGCAGAAGGTGGAAGGTCTGTCTTCTGTAATTCCTTCTCTGCTGGATATGATGGCAACTTGACTTCCCTGGGCAGATGACCTTACCAATGTGAACCCCACCTCTCCAGAGCCCTACCTCACTAAAGAAAGATAGAAACAAGTTGGAGGTATGTATCAACCTGCAAACCAAATGAGCATCTTTAACCTGAAGCTTCCATCTGGAAGCCCCAGGTCAGTCCAATAGTAGTGGGTCTCAGATAGTGACCAAACAAGCAGTGCTGGCAGCTTGACTCTTGATCTTGCTCCACTGAGGCCAGAACTGACCTCAGTTTTCATTTTCTCCTCTAGACCTGGGACCATTAGAGCTGATTCAGCCATTTACCTCTATCTATATCTCTGGGTTGCTATGTGAAAATTCATATAGCTCAATCAATCGTGCCACATTCACTTATTCCTAATTGCCCAGTTGGGATTCCTTGCCAATAACTAAGATGTAGTGAGTGGTCAGAATGACTTTATCATGATTTTCTGAATCTCCATGGATGCGGAGTATTTCTCTGTGTGTATTCACAGAGATCTTGTGAAAAGTGAACATTCAGTACATTCAGTATATCTGTGCTCATCTACTGGTGTGTGTGTGTGTGTGTTCATCTCTGTAGTACACACACAGCATAACTGATAGTTTCACCTTGTCTCCTCTGTGTGTCTATACTCTGTTAGTAATAGTGGATATACCTTGCAGATATGAGATTCAGACATTGCTAAGAACTAGTTTATTTTTTGCAATTATTTATTTATTGATATAGTATAATGATTGACAAGACAGTAGAATAAGAGGGACACAATTTCACACAGTTCACACCACCAGAGTTCCATATCCTATCCCCTCCATTGGCAGTTTTCTTATTCTTTTTCACTGTGGAAGTATGGACCCAGAATCATTATGGGGTACAGAAGGTGGAAAGTCTGGCATCTGTAAGTGCTTATTCACTGGGCCTGGGCATTGGTAAGGCAATCCATACTCCCAGATAGTTTCTATCTTTCCCTTCAAATTTTTCCTCAATGCTCTCTGGACATACACAAGTAAAGTGTGAGGAAAAGTGATCATCAGAATTGAGAGATGACCAAAAAGCTTGGGACATTGGCCACTTTCCCCCCCTTTATTGGGAGGAGCTAGTGGTTTACAGTCAACAGTAAAACACAGTAATTGTTACATGTGCAACATTTCTGTTTTCCACGTAAGGCTCCAAGCCCCCTCCCACCTACCTCTTTTGCAGTGATGATGGCTGAGGGTAAAATGAGAATACAGGCACCATTTATTGAGCATGCATGGTGTGCCTGGAATAGGGTTAAACTTATATATGCACTACCCTGTTTAATCCTTTCAACCTTCCCCATGAACTGCCTCTAAGTCATGTGACTGGTCAGCAGTAGAGTTGGATGTGACCCAGCTTTTTGACTGTTGTACCCCTAACCTCTGCCACTCTAGGCTTCCTTGCCTGAATATTTGATATAAATGATACTGTTTTAAGTACAAATATGCAGAAAATTCCCCATCATGTGTTTCCTCACCCCATATTGGTAATCCAGTGTTGATTGCACTTCTGAGCATGGGAACTGGTGACTGAAGCTGAGATATACTGGTTATTGATGTCTTTCAGTCTCATTTTGTTTCACAATGACAGGATGTTGGCTTTGCAAGAGAAATTTCCTTAAATTGGACTTACTCAGACTCTGGAGCTCAGAAATGTCTTGGAAGAGTCATGTGTCATAGCTCTTGGAAATCAGCCTTTGAAAAGTGGCCAATGTCCCCAGAAAGAAAAGGATGAATATGGGATGATCCCACTCATAGACCGAAGTTGAAAAATAAGAACAGAAGGGAAAATACAAAGCAGAACTTGAACTGGATTTGGTGTATTGCACCAAAGTAAAGGACTTCAGGGTGGGGGGAGTGTTCAAATCCTGGAACATGATAGCATAGAAGGATCTAGAAAACGGTACTCATTATGGTGCAGGAGGCCACGCCTCTTTTGGTTGAGTCAACTGTCAAGAAGAAAATAGTTACAATGACAGTCTAAGTAGAGGGTCCTCTAGACCACAACATAGAATAACAAAGGCTCCCAGTCAGACATGTGGCCATATACCCTGACTCTCTCTAAGTCTTGGTTACGCCTTGGCATCTTGATTAAGATACGAAGACTGTCAGGGTCTCAGATTTCCCTTTTGTACAGTGAATGATACCTTTCACAAATCTTTCAAGAACTGAGTTCAATGGTGAGTGTAAGAGTATTTTTATATACAAATGACTGAGCTTTAAATGATACCATAATTCTGTTTGGTGGAGTGGACATGCTACTTTTAGGATTTCTGTTGAATTAAGGTTATGAGGTAGAGGAAGATCCTTGTGCTTTTATTTATTTATTTATTTTCTCATTTTAGACTCAGGAAAGTACTCAGGAAATCTGTCAGACTTCCTTTAGAATCAAGTTCATTAGGCAATAGCAGTTCATTAATTCAATACATGTTGGGATCTCCAATGTGGAAGTTATTTTGGGTGCTGGCAATAAATCAGTGAATGCAGCTTACAACTTCTCTAGATTATTTTTAATGTTTTATTAGTTATTTAACAATAACTTACAAGATAATAGAGGTACAGTTCTACATCAGTCCCACCAACAAGGATCTATGCTTCTATCCCCTTCAACAGTAACTGTCATAGTTCTTCTAAGATCATAGATATGGATTGAATATATACATATATATACATATATTCTATTTTCAAGTTCATGTGTTTCAATTATTTTTCTTTTTCTTTACCAGAACACTGCTCAGTTCTGACTTATGGTGGTGTGGGTAGTTGAATGTGGTACTCTGCAGCCTCAGGAATGAGAATCCCTTGGCATAACCATAATACTTTCTCCCTTGCTCTCAATTCCCTATATTCTCTCTTTTTAAATTTTTTATTTATAAAAAGGAAACACTGACAAAACCATTCGATAAGAGGGGGTACAGCTTCACACAATTCCCACTACTAGACCTCCATATACCAACCCCTCCCCTGATAGCTGTCCTACTCTTTAACCCTCTGGAAGTATGTACCCAAGATCATTGTGGTATGCAGAAGGTTGAAGGTCTGGCTTCTGTAATTGCTTCCCCGCTGAACATGGGCATTGACAGGTGGATCCATACTCCCAGCCTGTCTCTCTCTTTCCCTAGTGGGGAAGGGCTCTGGGGAAGCGGAGCTCTAAGGCACATTGGTGGGGTTGTCTGTCCAGGGAAGTCTGGTCGCATCCTGCTAGAATCTGGAACTTGGATGCTGAAAAGAGAGTTAATATACAAATCCAAACAAACTGTTGGACAATTATGGACCTAAAGGCTGGAATGGTACAGGTGAAGCATTGGGGGGTCCTCCATTTTGTAGATAGTTAGTAGGTATATTTTAATTATATTTCAAAGGGCCTGTAGCTATACTAGTGGTTTTTTTTTTTGTTGTTGTTGTTTTTGCCTGAACTTGAAATCTGATATGCAGGTGAATTCTAATTATTGTCTGGGGAGATGATGTTATGGCTGGGAAAAGGACCAGAAAGCTGGATCATGGAAGAGAGTATCTCCCTAATATCAGAGAGGGGTGTAAATATTACTGTATACCCCATCAATTTGAGGTGATCTGGGACCCATAATTAGCTTAGGAGCCTGTGTGACCTCTACATCCCTCTAGATCTGAGCTCACACTCTGTGGTCATGAGTAGGAACATTCCATGCTGCCTCATTATATCTTCCTCAGGTGTATCATAGAGGATGGAACAGTCTCTACCATTGTTGATCCAGGTTGAGGGCAAGGTCCTATAGGGGCCCACAAAGGGGTCTATTTTGTTGTTCCTGATAGAGATGACCAGAAATAATGGAGAGAGGGATTTATTTGAGGTCTAGGTCCATCAAGTCTGTTTGGGAGACTCAAGACTCCCTGATTAGGGCCCCAGCTGGTGCAATGGCCTGATAATGACTAAAGAGTCATCCTTAAAGTATGCCAGTCTCTTGCCCTTATTCAGCCTTTGCAGTCCTTGCTTTGCTAAGGTTAGCTTTGGAGTGAGTGAGAGAACTGTAATAGAAAGTAGATGAGGAGGGTATCTATGTCTATGTGGACACTGTTTCATTATGAAGCTTATTAGAGATACATAATAGAAGCTCAGTACTTTCTTACAAAATGCTTTAAGTTTGATCATAGATTGTTACAAGTAGTTAAGGGAGAAGTACAAGCTCTGAATTCAGGCAGTGGTTTTCAGAGCTTTCTTTACTGCTTACTAATGGCACAGCCTTGGATTCCTTGTTTAAATTTCTCAGTTTCTTCATTTGTAAACATAGGGCAAAAAATTGTACTGATGTCTTGGTATTGAGATTTAAATAAAAAATATGAATATCGTGCCTATTACATGGTTTGTCCTTTTTTATACTTTCTTTTTAAATAAAATTTTATTCGATAGAATGGAGAGAAATTGAGGGAAAGGATAGATAGAGCAGGAGAGTGAAAGAGAGACACATGTAGCACTGCTTCACCACTAGTGAAATTTCCTCCCTGCAGGTAGGATTGGGGACTTGAACCTGGATCCTTGCTTTTTCCCATTGTCTTCTTCTATCTCAAAATCAGCCAAGAGTTATGATACCCCAGAGATGGTTAAATGATCTAGGTTCTCAACTGACACTTCTGTACCATTTTACTGGCCCATCTATACCCAATATCAAAATAGAACTAAACTCCAGATCTTTAGATAAAGGAGTTAGTATCTCCACATGCAAAGGGATGGATATAGGGAGGGATACAGGACTGAGGGAAAGAGGTCTCTCTTCCCAACAAGGAGAGACTAGGGAAAGACTGCTACTGTAAGAAAATATCTGGGGTGTTGTTGTTGCCAGGTGTTGGGCTGCACCGTGGAGAAGAGAGGGAGAGGAGGTCTGGAGCAAGTGGGATACATGAATCCTTATTATAGGATGGGGGGGTTGGCTCAGGCCACGTGGAGTCAGCCAACAATGGCCATCCCCACTACCTCACCATGCGGAGAGATAGAGAGCACTACCCAAAGGAGCCCAGTGAGAGAGAGAGAGGGAGCCGAGAGCCCAGAGAGAGTGGGGGGGAGGGGGCTTTTATTGGGCAATAACTAGGGGTGATGTTTGGGGGCAGGATTGGTTGAAGGGGGCACTGCAGGGCTTGTTAAAACCTGAGGGCGGAGACTGCATCAGAATAATTCCTCAGCATCATCTCCTCCTTTCCCTTTATATCTAAATGGACACAGTAAGGAAAAATGGAATGGAGCAGGCTTAAATGTTATTAAGGAGTGCCGTGCTCAGGTGGGAAGATGTAGAACTTTCTGTGGATGAGGGAAAGCTTAAATGGCTGCCAACCTTGTGAGAGTTATGTGTCCCCCTGTGCTCAACCCCTCTTTAGAGAGAGAGACTTACCTGGAGGGACTCATCTCATAGGTTTTAGTGCAGCCTGCTCAACCATCTCTTCACAATATCTCTACATATTTTCTATCTTTCTACCTAGTAAAAGCATAAGATGGTTCAAAGTCTGTAAAAGACTATCATGGAGCAGAAAACTTTTGGGCATAAACCTATATGATATAACAAAACAGGAAGGGACAAGTAGGGGAGTAGTAAAAGCCAGTGTGATGTGAAGGGAAGGGTTGGTGTGAAAAGGAATGTTCCCTGCTTGGGGGGGAAGGGGCAAAGGTACATAATGAGGGGGAGGCAGGAGGGTATGACCCACTAAACAGAGGGGCTATTTGGCATTGTATAGTCCTCAAGGCAACAGTCTGTAAAAGTCTATGAATTACTCAGAATTAGTATATGAAAAACCAGCAGCATGAAGGGAAATAAGCTGCTTCAAAATTGTGTAAAATGTCTATAGGGTATGCCAGCAAGTCCGATACAAGTCTCAGTCCAAAGTAGGTGGCTAGGGGAAGAATTGGCAGGGGATGAGACACTGCATGAGGGAAGTCAGCCGCTGGAATTCTGCTTTTCTGTAGATAGCCAGCTGGAACCGCCAACATGTGACAGGCAAATCAGAAGCAGGAACGGCAAGCAGGCATTAAGAAAGTTCTGTCCTTGGAGTCTGTGTATCAGGTTCTTCAGATCGCGTTTAGTGACATCTAGGGTTTCGGGGGTGTCACTGTAGTCTTGCCATCTAGTGGGTGACGTCAGGGTGTGCAGGGTTCAGATGGTTTTTCCAGGATTCCTGTGAAAGAAACACAAACAATCTGCTTCTCATGGTTAATTTAAACTTGTAACAAGTTAGAGGTTTATTATAGTTGATACCTCAATGATTATAATTGGTTTAAATATCTTTATGATTTTATTTAAAGGTCATCTAATGTGCCCTCCTGTAGCAGTCTCTGCAGGAGGATCTTGAGACCAGTTTTAGTTAAAATATGTATTTTAAACAGACTCAAATTGCTTAGAGAGTTAACGCATTTTCGTGACAATGATTTTAACATTTACAGTGCCAGATTGATTCCAGATCTGATGTGGATTAATTTCCACATGATGGTTTACAGGGCACTTTTGGGGGTCCTCCAAAGGTGTCTTGTATAGAGAACTTATATTTTAGTTTTGGGAATGTATAGTCACGTTAAGCATTTAGACTTTTACCTTAAATAGTTACCTTAGCAAATTAATTTTTACCTTGTCTGGTAATAATGTAGCTGTAGGGTTACACTTTTGACCGTTAAGTTAGTGTTACCAAACTTGAGACATACCCATAAACATTTAGTTATAACACACTGGAGGAAAAAGAACTTTTGTTATAAAAACATATCATTTTTAAAACAAATTTATATCTGTCATTAGTCACACAGTTTAAGACTAAACACTTACATATATACCAAAACTATATATAAAAATCAAAAGAGGGATAAAAACAAAAATTTTGGAATGTTTCTGGATGTCTCCAGAAACTTTGGCTGCGTCCAGCATTTTATATAAAGCCAATTACCTATTAGAGTACTCTGAGCAGATGGGTCATGCAAAAAAATTTTTTTTTGTCATTCAACACACTCACTAAAAAAACACAACTGGCCAGTTATAACATAAGACATTCTGGGGAAGGGTAGGAGAGAGGTCTCTGTGATCCAGATTTTGTAGGTTCATCCATGTCGTATTATGGGTCCTGGGATGTATCCTGCATCTGGTCCTCTTGTAGTATTTCTTGTTCTTCAGGGATAACAGCGCCATCCTGCGGGTATTGTTGAACATGGCGTGCAGGAATCCAGACAGGTTTAGAGAAATTTTGAGGGAAAATGCATGCAAAACCCCTACCCATGGTCAATAGGGGGTCAGGCCCTTTCCAAATTTTATCAAGTGGGTCTTTCCATTTGACCTTAATGAATTGGAGGGTAGATGGTGTTTTCCAGTGAAGAATGATAGGAGGTAGGTCCGAATTATTGTAAACATTAAAGAGATTTAATGTAGTTAAGGCTTTTGATAGCTGGATATTGGGGGGGTATGTTCCTCCTTTATCTTTATTTAATTGAGCCTTCAGAGTTTGATGTGCCCTCTCAACAATGCCTTGTCCCTGTGGATTGTAGGGAATGCCTGTGGTATGAGTAATATTCCAGAGGGAACAAAAATCTTTAAATTGTTTGCTTGTAAATGTAGCTGTATTGTCTGTTTTCAGTTGAAGAGGTAAGCCCATCACAGCAAAATAGGAGAGCATATGGCTTATAAGCTTTTTAGAGCTTTCTCCTGTCTGAGCTGTAGCCCACATAAATTTAGAAAAGGTATCAATTGAGACAAACACATATTTTTGTTTGCCAAAGTTTGATATGTGGGTGGCATCAATTTGCCAAATAGCATTAGCTTTTAAGCCTCAGGGGTCAACACCAAGGGTCTGGATAGCCGGTGTCTTTATGAGACTTGCACAAGAAGAGCATGTAGTGAGGATATGTTTTAACTGTGGTACAGGAACATCAGGAAATCGAGCTCAAAGGCCCTTAAGATTAACATGGGTTAGAGAATGAAAATTAGCAGGATCAGAGACAGAGACTGGGAAAATTCCTGTGGAGGCTAGGCGGTCAACTGCAGCATTCCCTTCAGATAGGGAACCAGGAATAGGGCTGTGGGAACGAAGGTGTTGAATATACAGTGGTTAGGTTCGAGAACAGAGCATAGAGGCGATTTGAATCAAGAGAGGGGAAAGTGGGTTGTCATCAATTTTCACATAAGAACGAGCAAGCCATGGAAGTAAGTCAACAGTATACACACTGTCAGAAAAAAAGGTTGAAGGATTCTGGTACAGCTTTTAATGCAAGGAAAACAGCATAAAGTTCTTTGTATTGAGGGGAATTCTCAGGAAGCTCAGTAAAGAGAGGTTTAGGAGATTGTTTGTCTGCATAATATATAAGGGCAGCAGCTCCCCTTTTTCCACCATCAGGAAAGACTGTAGGAGCAGAGGGAATGGGATCCTGAGAGAAAAGTTTAGGTGCTAGTAGAGGCAAAAGAGGTAAAGAAGCTATCAATTCATTAGAAGGAAAATGGTTATCTGTTTGTCCTGGAAACCCCACAAAGCTTATGGCAAAGCAGGAATGATGGTGTATAAGCCACTCTTTATCTGTGAGAGAAAAGGGCAGGATAATTAAATCTGGTTCTTTCACTAAGACCTGCACAGACCTATTTCTCCCTTGGCAAACCATGAATGCTAACGTGTCTATCTCAGTGAAAGTCTTGGAGCTCCTCCTACTGGCGTGTGAAGCCACTTGAGAACCCCATGGTCTTGCCACAATGCCCCTACTATGTGGGGGTGGAGTTGAAGGTTAGAAGGTTTACCAGAGAGGAGGGGGAGAATCGAACAAGGTGCATGTCCTGGAGGGCCTGGTTAACCCTTTGCAGTGCCAAGGAGGCCTCAGGAGTTAACTAACATTTTGAGAAGGGGTGTTTGTTCCCTTTCAACAGATCAAATAGTGGTTAAAAGAAGCTTGTAGGCAGGTAGAGATACTGCCTAAGCCAATTTAAATTTCCTAGAAAGCTTTGTAAGGAAGCAAGAGTAAGGTTAGAAGGAAAGGTGACATTAGGTTTTAAGGGATGAATTTGCATTAGAGAAATCTCTGAACCTAGGAAAGATAATGGAGGAATTAGCTGTATCTTCTCAGTAGCTACAGTAAGGCCGCTTTTCCTTAATGCAGGAATGAGAAAATCATGTAAGGCATAGAGATCTGTATCTGATTTTCCCCGTATTAAAATATCATCTGTATAATGAAAAACATTAAGGACCTTATGAATATATGGGAAAAGGGCAGATTTAACAGCCTCCTGACAAATTGTAGGACTATTGGCCATACCCTGGGGTAGTACCACCCATTCAAATCTATCAGCAGGGCTGGCGTTATTAATAGATGGAACAGAGAAGGCAAAATGTTTACAATCTTTCGGATGCAAGGTAATAGAGAAAAAAACAATCTTATATATCAATAGCTATGATTGGAATTCCTGTGGGAATTGCAGAGGCAAGAGGCAAACCTCTTTGGGGGGAGCCCCAGACCTGCATGGTTTTATTTACCACATGGAGATCTTGAAGGAGGCGCCATTTTCCCAAGCGCTTTTTAATCACAAAGATAGGAGTATTCCATGGGCTTTGAGAATGACAAATGTGTCCCAAGGACAACTGCTCTCGGATCAGCTCTTTTAAAATATCTAGTTTATCCCTAAAGGCCACTGTTTCACCCAGACAGGCTCATTAGAAAGCCAGCCTAAGCGGGGAGTTTGCAAACGAACAGTGGCAGCTAGTATTGGGGGTGCTGAATAGATCTGGTCTCGCAGGAGTGAGTGTTACACTCTGCAGAGGCATCTGTGGATATCCTAACATCAAGACATTCCAGAAGATCTCTGCCCAGTAGTTTGGTGCTAATATCAGCTACCAAAGGGCGGAAGTGTCTGGTAGAGCCTTCCGGGTCTTCCCACACGAGTGAATCTTGTGCGAAATGATGGGGTCACCCCGTATACTCCATGTATACTGAGTCCAGGGAGAAGTTGCCAATCTTGGGGAACCTCTTCTTGCCTTAAAATCATCTTTTCTGCCCCTGTGTCAATCAAAAATTTAAAAGGAATATTGCCAATCTTTACTGTCATAGAAGGGTGACCTCATTCTAAAATAGGAGTGGTCCACAAAATCTCAGGCCCCGAATTTGTACCATTCAGGGGCATGCCATCTTTGTGAAAATTTGACCAACAATCTCTCTTCCAGAGAAACCCTTTACGACATCTTAGACAGACCGTATGTGTCTTCTGGCTCCCTGACTGAGGGCGGGGTTGTCCTGATTGGAGGCGGGGTTGCCCTGACTGGAGGCATGGTCGCAGCTTATGTGGACATTGGTTACGCCAATGTCCTTGGTAACTGCACTGAAAGCAGGGCCCGTTTTGATTACATGGGGTAACTGCATAAACCTGTGTCATAGCGGGTGTCCCATAATTGCCTGATGTAAGTTCCTGTGTAGCTAAAATCCAATTATTTGGATGTAGGTGTTTATGATTAAGGCATGCCTGACGGAATTGTGGTATCATGCCATCCCAGACAATAGAGCGCAGGAGTAGGGAGCGGACGTCAGCATTATAAACCTTTCTCTCTAAGTTTGTCCTCACCCTTGAGATGAAGCTAGCTAATGATTCATCAGTGCCTTGGCGAAGAGAGTTAATGGAAACTGACGAATCTACATTGGGTGGGGTCACCCTTTACCATGCTTGTGTTGTGCAAATGCGTATCTTTTCAAAATAACCGGTTGGAAACCTGGCTTCTGCCTGCTGAGTTCCAGATTCAAATGCTCCTGCTCCAAACAGAGCATCAAAATTCCATTCTACCTGTTTGTTACTATTTTCCTGCGATTGTCTAGAGCATTCATCATGGAAGCACGCTGTCCACTGAAGGTAGAGGGGGTCTGGGAGTGCAGCACAAGCCAGGTCTTTCCAGTTCTGGGGGGTGTTAAGGTGCTGGTAAAAACTCCTTAAAATGGACTTAGTCCATGGCGCATGAATTCCATCATCCCTGACCGCTTGTCTGAGTTCTCTGAGCTCTTTAGATGTGTATGGGTGCCACGCCTGAGGGTTTTGTCTAGAGGGGGCCACGTTTACCAGGAAGGTGTGGATTTGGTTCAGTGACGCTGGGGAGAGAGCTACGGAAGTGGAAGGTGCCATGGAAACTGCTGTAGTGGCCGCAGGGGAACTGAACACGTATCTAGGGGGACGGAGCTCTTGGGGCAGACTGCACATGGTTTAAGGTCCTTAAATGCTGAAAAAATATCCTTCAACTCTCGTATCTCAGCCACAAGGTCTCTTAATGATATCATATCAGCAGGGGAAGGATTTAGGGAAGCAGGAACCGGGACCGCGGGGTCAACAGAAGGCGAGCTTAGAGAGGCAGATACCGGAACCACGGGGTCAACAGAAGGTGTGCTTAGAGAAGCGGATACTGGAACTGGGCCGGCAGATCAGCTGGGGGCGGGGTCAAAGGATGAGCCTCCAAACACGTGTGTGTCGGTGGGAACGGAAGTTTTGGATCTAGCTGCTGATTTCTTAGGGCGTCTAAGTCTTAAGCACATATGCTTTAACTCTTGTATCTCAGCCTCAAGGTCGCGTATCCTCAAGGCAGACCACGTTGTACATATCTTGTAAGTCGTGATTATAGCTATGAGAACCCACGGTGTAGTGAAAATTAAAGCGTCTCTGAGAGTGTGAATCTGTCCCAGGAGAGATGTCTGGGACACCTCCTCATAAAACGAAAAAATTCCCATGGTGGAGGGAAACGTGGGGCCACAGAGGTGGGCAGATGCCACTTACCTGTGTCTGGGCAGCTTTTGGGGACCTCGGGCTGGGCCACCCAGCGGGGCGTGGGTGTGGGACATGATGGGCACCAGATGTTGTTGCCAGGTGTCAGGCTGCACTGCGGAGAAGAGAGAGGAGGTCTGGAGCAAGTGGGATACACAAATCTTTATTATAGGATGGGGGGGTTGGCTCAGGCCACGTGTAGTCAGCCTACAATGGCTGTCCCCACTACCTCACCATGCAGAGAGAGAGAGAAAGCACGACCTGAAGGAGCCCAGAGAGAGAGAGAGAGAGGGAGCCGAGAGCCCAGAGAGAGTGGGGGTTGGTGAGGGGGCTTTTATTGGGCAATAACCAGGGGTGATGTGTGGGGGCAGGATTGGTTGAAGGGGGCACTGCTGGGCGTGGTAAAACCTGGGGATGGAGACTGCATCAGAATAATTCCTCAGCATCATGGGGGCATGAAAAAAGAATAATAAGTCTATTTCCTTCCTAACTCAACTTCAGACACTGTAAGCCTAACTAATACTGCCTTAACAATGAGGAGAAAGTCTAAACTTGTCAGACAAAAAGGGAAATACAAAAACCGAACAGAGCCAAAAGATTGATTAACTTAATTATAGTCATTTTGGCTAATACCAGGCCAATATCTCATCACCTGGGGTCCTAGTTAGGGAATCCTTGTATTCCAACATAAATTATATAGGCCTAGACCCCTTACATATCCTTTTACCATCTGCATTGCCATCACTAGTCACTTCCATCAAGAATGTCCTCACTAGGCCTTTTGTGGGCCTCTCTAGGACCTAACCATAACTACAGTCTAGCAATGGTAAGGACTTTCCCACTTTCTGAAGGAAGACTGGATCATCCTACTCTGTTACTTAAAGAAGACTGGTCCTAAAATGAGTGCAGCCTAGAATGTTCCCAGCTGTAACTTTGAGCTCAGACTGACAGAGATACAGAGACAATAAAAGTTCATATGCTAAAATAAATATGGGCCCTGAGTCAGAACTGTGGGGGAGACAATTAATAGTATTTATACATTTTTTTCAAGTCTGGGAACCACACTGCCATAACTTGCCTTTAAAGTTCTTTTCTACATTCTGACACCATCCTCCAGACAATATTTCTTTCCCACCTCCACATTAGCTATCAAGCTCAAGTAACTACTACCAGGAACTTACCTAAAATAGACATCCTAGCTTTTTTTCACCATAGAGTCCTTAATTTCATTAATTTTATTCTTACTCTTTAGCAACTAGTAAATATTTTTTCCTGTTTTATATATTACAGGCTTTCTTTCAGCCACAAAATTCAATTCCAGATGATACTATGATTCCATCTTGATATCTCTGGGCAGATGACCTCTCCAATCTGTCTCAGAACCTTACTAACTTTCCAGAGTCCTACCTTACTAGAGAAAGAAAGAGACATGCTGGGGGTTGGATTGAATAGCCACAATCCATGTTCAGCAGAGAAGCAATTACAGAAGCCAGAACTCCTTCTTTTTGGAACCCAACAAGAATTGCTTCCCAGGGGTCTCTGAACCTAATTTCACCAGGACCAGGAATGTTTGTGACCAGGAGCCTTTTTAAAATTTTTATTTATAAAATAGATATATTGACAGGACTATAGGGTAAGAGGGGTACGGCCACCACCAGAGCTCCATATCCCATCCCCTCCCTTGATAGCTTTCCTATTCTTTATCCCTCTGTGAGTAGGGATCCACCAGAATCATTGTGGGGTGCAAAAGGTGGAAAGTCTGGATTCTGCAATTGCTTCTTTGCTGAACATGGGCACTGACAGGTTGATCCATACTCCCAGCCTATCTCTCTCTTTCCCTAGTGGGGCAGGAATACGGGGAGGCAGGGCTCCAGGATACATGGTGGGGTCATAGTACCATTTGAAACTTGGTGGCTAAAAAGAGTTAAGGTATAAAGCAGAACACATTGTTGACTAATCATGAACCTAAAGGCAAGAATACTGCAGATGAAGATTTGGGGTCTCCATTTTGGAAAAAAGCTAGTAGGTCTATTTTAGGTATATTCCAAGGGGCCCATGAATTTATATTAGTTTTTGCCTGTGACTAGACCATGAACCTTTGTTTGTACATAATTTTTCAGAGTTACAAGAATATGAAGAACACCTGAGGAAATCAGGTGCTGTTTCTCTCATATGAGAGGGAAGAGGAAAAAGGAAAGACACACAGAAGTTGTAATAGGTGTAGGAATTGATTAAAAGGAAGTGAAATCAGGGTTGTAGAAGTGAACAAAAATGGGATATATAGTCCACCCCATGTCTATGATCTTGGGAAACTATGGCAGTTACTGCTGGAGGGAGGTGAGGGCATAGGACTTTGGTGCGAGTGGTGTGGAATCATACCCATATTATCTTTTAATCTTGTAAGATACTATCAAATAAATAATGAAATTTTCAAAAAAGAAAATGTGTGAGGGCATAATAAAATTGGAAGCTGGTCAGAACATAGAGAATGTTGTCTGGTTAGAGCATTATGACAGGAAAGTCTTTATAAGAATCTGACCTCAAGGGCTTACCTATTTCAACTTTAGGTAGATGGAATCTATCCAGTGAATTTAGTATTGTTGGGCTAAAACTCAAAGCCGGAAAGTAAGACTGTACTATAAAAAGGAAAGAAAGGAAGAAATAAAATAAATATCTTTAATAAATAAATAAATAAAGTTCCTATGTTATAAATATATGCATAATAAAGAAATGCATATAGGAGGATAGACAAACATCCCATGCAAAAAATGTCCAGAAATTCTCCCCTGACACTGAAGAACACCCCAGTCCTCATCTGAACTGTTTATTCACATGCTGTCAGATTTCTATCAAACAAAGAGACCCTCCAGTTTTCTAACCCATTCATGTACTTTTTGCATAAATGTTTTTAGGTGTGGGGAATGTGATAAAAAAAATTCTCCCCTGACCTATAAAGTCCCTTATCACCTAGAAATTACCGATATATTCTACTGTAATCTCCTGTCACAATTTCCTGTTGTCCTCAGTGTTCTAGTCACACTGCATTTGGGACTTTACACCTATAATTTTTTTTTCCTGGAACATTCTGCCTCTGATTCTTCACACAGTTAGCTTTCTCTTGTTACATAGGGTCCAGCTCTGTTACCTCCATAAAGAAGGCTTCCCTGACCACCCTGGAATTCCTTCCTTTGCTCTATTCTGTTTACTTCATAGCACTTAATACTTCAAAAATATCATTTATATCCTTTTATTTGTTTGGTTTCTTTCCTAGTTTATAAAATGAACCATGAGACTGGTAAGTTTCTCTGCTTTATTTTTTTTTCCACCAGGGTTATCACTGGGGCTTGGTATCTATACCAATTTCCCACTCTGGGTGGCCATTCCCCACCCTTTTTATTCGTTCATTCTTTTTTATTTATAAAAAGGAAACATTGACAAAACCATGGAATAAGAGGGGTACAATGCCACACAAACTTTTCTATAGTGATATAGAAAATAGATTTATGATAGATGATTAATAGATGATAGGTAGACAGATGATAGGGGAGAGAGAGGGGAATAAAAAGAGAGAGAGACAGAGAGAGAGACAGAGAGAGAGAGAGAGAGAGAGAGAGAGAGAGAGAGATTTGCAACACTGATCCATAACTTGTGAAGCTCTCTTCAGTGCAAGTGGGAACCAGAGTCTTTAACTCAGGTCTTCATACATGGCACCCTGTGCACTCAACCAGATAGCAACAGCCTGGCCCCCACTTCTCAGCACTACTTAATATTCATGGAGTAAATGGGTTAGTAAATGAATATTTATCTATATATATTCCTGGGACCAGGCACAATGCCAAACTCAGAGAAAGGATGAATACTGTTTGTTTTGTGGATGTGTGCATGGACTAACATACAAACAAATAAGTAAGTAAATTTATGAATGAGTAAAAATATGATGACTGAGTATAAATAAGAGAATAAATATGCCTATAAGGTCTTACCTGGTCCGATGTAATTCACTAGAAGTAAATACACTGCTCTGGAGAGAGACAGTGAAGTGAAAATATCTTTCATGCCTGAGGCACAAAAAGTTCCATACTCAATCTTCAGTATCACCATAAGCCAGAGCTGTAAAAAATTATATATATAATCAGTAATTTGGGCCAATTCTGTAAAATTGTCCTGCATTTAGGGCTATTGAAAAACACCTGTTTAGAGTACAGATAATTTAGACCTCAGCTTTCAGAGATGCCTATTTAAACCATGGAGAAAAAGAATACTTGTGAACTTCTCTCCAAGTACTTAATGAGGCATGTTGAACAGGAGAGTTGGAGAGGATGCTGCAGAGATGAAGGCCATAGTACAAAAATAGATTGATTTCCTCATTGAAATGACTCCCTGGCAAATTTGCCTTAAGTGCATGAAAAGTAAAAAACTTGTAAATCACCAGTATCAATGGCATGAGAAAATAACAAACCTATGAGCACTACCTTTTACACAAATCTAGGTCTCCAGAGCCCTTAAGAAAGGTTTGATGGCTGTTCACGATTCTCTTTTATTCTCTAAATATTTATTAATGAGTGAGAAATGAGGAGGAGAAAGAGAATCAAAGTATCACTCTAGCACATTGATGCTGGGGGTTGAATTCTAGACCTCATGCTGGGGAGTCTAGTGCTTCATCTACTGTGTCATCACCTGGTATGCTGCTCAAGGTACTTTAACTGAAGTTCCAGAAACCATATCAAGGCAGAGCCTCAAAGACCCCATGATACTGATACTGATTCTGGAATCTGCTTCTGAGAGAAAGACCATGATAAATGAAGGACCAAGGTTTCATCACTCTCATACAAAGTCTTTGCTTCTTGACATTTGTGTGTACAGTATGTAGTGGAAATACCGGCAACAATCTTCCTCATCAAATACAAAACTAAAGTTGCATATCTGTAGTGTGATCCCCTCCAGCTCAGTTGGAGAGATCTGTTTATGTGAGAGAAAGACTAGTGGGGCTTAGAATGATAAGTTTCAAACTAGGTGTTGAATCATCATCTTCCCAACATTTTTAAAATAGAAACCCCTAGATCCCAGCCTGGACTAATGATTCAGAATCTTTCAGATGATAGAAGTTGAGAAGCTGTGTTAACAAAAAAAGCACCCCGAATACATTACTTGCCTTCTCTCTGTCATCAAAATAGAAATGAACACATGTATGAGTCAACTGTTTCCTGAGGCTGAACAAGAAATACTGAAGAACTATGAGCCCTGAAAGAAAGGAAATACTCAAGAGAGGAAGACCCAGGCTTTCTCGGTTTCTCGGACTTCTTCCTGGGAGCACATTTAAAGTGTAAGGGCTTCCCACCTGCAGCAGGATGTTTTCCTAGCAGTGAAGCAGTACTGCTGGTGTCTCTTCTCCATGTGTCTCTTCCTCTCTATCTCTCTGTCTCCCACATCTATAAAAAAGGAAAAAAGATCACCTGGAATGATATGTTTGTTATGTAGGCACCAACCTTCACTAAGAGCCCTGATGTCAAAAAAAAAAAGGAAAATGAAGAGAGAGAGAGAGAGAGAGAGAGAGAGAGAAGAGAAGAGAAGAGAAGAGAAAAGGGGAGGGAATAGAAAAGAAGAGAAGAGAAGAGAGGGAAAAACAGGGGGCCAGGAGGTGGCCCCCTGTTAAATGCACTGGGTTTGAGCTCCTGCTCCCCACTGCAGGGGGATGCTTCATATGTGGTGAATCAGATTTGCAGTTGTCTATCTTTTTTTTTTATTTCTATCTCCCTGCTCTCTCAATTTTTTTCTGTTCTATCCAATAAAATGAAAAAAAAAATGGCCATAGCAATAACCCTGAAGGCAAAAAAGTAAATAAATGAAGAGAGAATCTTTATTTCCCTTCTCTCTCATTTTTTTCTGTTCTATCCAATAAAATGGGAAAAAATGGCCACAGCTATAACCCTGAAGGCAAGAAAGTAAATAAATGAAGGGAGAGAGAGAGAGAGAGAGAGAGAGAGAGAAAGAAGAAGAAGAAGAAGAAGGAGAGAAAGAAGAAGAAGAAGGAGAGAAAGAAGAAGAAGAAGAAGAAGAAGAAGAAGAAGAAGAAGAAGAAGAAGAAGAAGAAGAAGAAGAGGAGGAGGAGGAGGAGGAGGAGGAGGAGGAGGAGGAGGAGGAGGAGGAGGAGGAGGAGGAGGAGGAGGAGGAGGAGGAGGAGGAGGAGGGAGGAGGAGAGGAGAGGAGAGGAGAGGAGAAGGGGAGGGGAGGGGAGGGGAGGGGAAGAGAGGAGAGGAGAGGGGAGGGGAGGGGAGGGGAGGGGAGGAGAAGAGAGGAGAAGAGAAGAGAAGAGAAGAGAAGAGAAGAGAAGAGAAGAGAAGAGAAGAGAAGAGAAGAGAAGAGAAGAGAAGAGATGAAAAAAACCAAGCAGATTGTCATGCTCTGAGTGACTGATCAGAATTTGCAGTTTAAGGTGGCAAGAATTTTTGTGGTAGAAGCACTGGAAAGAAGAACTCTAGAGAAGAAAGATCCCAGAAGTTTGGATTTCATATCCTATGGGGCCTTGAATGATGTCTGGGATTGGAAAGCACAGAACAAGTCCTGATGAAGTCTAATAGCTGTTAAAAGTCTGAGATCTTTGGGAGTCGTCAGTAGCGCAGTGGCTTAAGCACACGTGGAGCAAAGCGCAAGGACTGCGGAAGGATCCCAGTTCGAGCCCCTGGCTTCCCACTTGCAGGGGAGTCACTTCACAGATGATGAAGCAGGTCTGCAGGTGTCTTTCTCTCCCCCTCTTTGTCTTCCCCTCCTCTCTCCATTTCTCTCTGTCCTATCCAACAATGACTACAGCAATAAAGCAACAAGGCCAACAAATGTAAATAAATAAATAAAAATAAATTTTAAAAAATCTGAGATCTTTACAGGGATGCAGAAGTTACACAGGCTCCTGTGATGAATATGGACACTAGATCAGATTGATGAGATTTACAGTTAACAATATTTATATACTTTTTCCATATTTGGGAGCTACTCTCTTCCCTGATCCAGCTTTTTAGTCCTATCTCTAACTCTGACACCATCTCCCCAGACAATACCTTGGTGTCACCTGCATTATAGCTATCAGGCTCACATAAAAAATGAGTCAAATCATGAGCCCCTTGGAATATACCAAAAAGAGACTTACTAGCTTTTTCCAAAATGGAGACCCCAGATCTCATCTGCTATTTCTTTCCTTTAGGTTCATTATTAGTAAACAATTTGTTCTGCTTTTTAATCTTAAGTCTTTTTCAGCCATTAAGTTGCAGATGTTGTCATGATGCCAACTTGATTTCCCTGGGCAGACAACCTTACTGATATTTCCTGGAACCCCACCTCTCCAGAGCCCTTCCCCACTAGAGAAAGAGAGATACAGGCTGGGGATATGCCAACACACATGTTCAGTGGAGAAGCAATTACAGTAGCCATTTCTTTTACCTTCTGCACCCCACAATAATCCTGTATCCATGCTCCTAGAGCGATAAAGAACAGTATGGGGATAATTGTGAAATCATGGTAAGAGCATAGGGGAACTCCCATCATAAAGATGGATATCTGAAAAGATACCCCATCTGTCAACCTCCCCCTTCCAGGGGTCAAGCATGGAGGAAAAAGCTTCCTTGACTCAGTTTCCCCTTGTCAATCTCCCAAGCATCACAAGAACCTACACCCCCTCACACTTAACTCATTTCCTTGTTATAAACCAAATGGTTTGCCTGATTAAAGTTTACTATAATTCACCTGCTGTGATCACACATACTCCATATATCACCACTATGCCTTGACCAAAAGGCTCTTCCTTCCTATTTCCTTAAACCCTCAAATCCTCCACTTTGATCTAACTCCTCTATCTTATCTCTCTTCCTTCAAGGCTCCTCTCTGTCTGCTTCTCCCTTGCTGGGATATTTAACATGTCCTTCCAGACATATTCAGCTAATTGACTCTCTTGCCCAATCACCACTAATCATTCCGGAACTTTCCCCTACTACTGTCAATTCTTCTCATTCCTTGGAACCTTCACCATGGGGGTTCGACCTTCCAAAACTCACCCTTAGAACCACATGTGAAAAATGTCCTTTGTTCCCTTCTGCTATTTAAACCCTGCATTCTGTACAATAAACAGATAATTTGTGCTTAAATGATCTGGTCTATTCTTGTTGTTCGCCACTAGGGCTAACACTAGAGGCTAGTGTGGCTTATTCCTGCTGTGAGGCCACCCATGCGAGTACCAGCAAAACAGGAAAGCTTTCAAGGGAAGGGATGGGATATGGAGCTCTGGTGGTGGGAATTGTGTGGAATTGTACCTCTTTTGTTCTATGGTCTTGTCAATATTTCCATTTTATAAACAAAATTAAGAAATCTGAGGTCTAAATGGAAATATCAAAGACCCTGCAGGGCTGGTAGCTCCAGTTCAAGTAGAATAGAAAATGCGTTTCAGTTCAGACTACAGAAAGATCATGCATAGTCTAGGTTAAGGACCACACTTGAGACCAGAGATTTCCATTCTTGAAGCTGTTGATATTTTGAACAGGTGAGTGAGTGAGTGTGTGTGTGTTGTTCTTGTTATTGTTGCTGTTGTTGTTCTATGCTTTGTAGAATGTAACGGTGGCCCCATTCTTTACCCACTATATGCCAATAACATCCACACTGACTTGTGACAATTCAAAATGTTTCTAGATATTGCAAAATGTCTTCAATCAAGAAACACTGTCTTAAAAGTGAGAGCTGTATCTCGAGACTAATGATGAAACTGAAGGAGACTATTCTAAACAAAAAATAGGACAGAGTAACAAAGGATCAAGAGAATTCATCAGTAACCTAAATGCCAGCAATAACTCATAGACTTCAGAGGAAAACAACAAAATATGACCTCTCTGTAAGGATCACCAATTCAATACAACCTCTAGCATATAATCAAATATTACTAAGAAAACAAACAAACAAAAAATGTGATCCAAAGTGAGAAACTGGTAGTCAAATTTTTAACAATACTGCTTTGATAATTTAAAGTTGAGAGAATAGACCTTATTTTTATCATTATAATATAAAAATGTATAACTATGTAAGATAATGTATCTTAACTAAACTTATTATAGTCATTTCAAAATATATGCATATTATAATGTTGCATGAATCACAATGTGTGTCTTGCTTTAAATGAATAAAAATTTATATATCAATTATATCTCAATAAAATGGTGAGGGGAAGAAATTAATAGTCAATAAAACAGCTTGTTAAATGGCACAGGTATTAAAATTATCAAAAGGGCTTCAAGCTATTATGAACATGTTCTAAGTTTTAAAAGAATAGATGGATATAATGAGAAAAGAAACAGAGATTTCCAGTAGAGAAATTGAAACTGTGAAAAAGGATCAAATAAAAATTGCACAACTAAAAATTACAGTATTTATCATAAAAAATTCACTAGATGTGGAGATTCACTAGGCTGGAGATTGCAGAACATAAGGTCAGGAAACATAAGGATAGATCAGTGGAAATGACTCAATTTGAAAAGCAGAGTATAAAGAGGTTTTTAAAAAATGAATGTCCATAGCTTATATTGTCAAGTGAGTTTAGTCAAATAGGTCAAGAATGTTCAGTGGGAGGAAGAAATTCTTGTTAGTAAATAGTATTGAAATAACTGGAAAGATATGTAGATAGAGATGATAGGAATGATCTCACATCACACCTCTAAGTCAATATGAGTTGAATTATAGATTTAAACATAAAATTTGACATCTGAGATCAGAAATGTTTAAGGTGGTTTATTCATAGATGCAGACCTAAAAGTTAACATCTAAAAGAAAACATAAGAGGATATTCCAGGTAGACTGAGGCTTCTTAAATGGGACATAGACAGCAAAGAAAAAAATAATTATAAAATAGAAAATGATTAATTGGATATTATCAAAATTAAAATCTTCTCTTCCTAAAAACAGCATTAAGATGAACAATTATGTCACAGATTTGAAAAAAAAATGTTCATAGACTTATTTCACAAATGACGTATTCAAAATGTGAAAATGCCAGATACAATTATATTATTATAAAAACTAAAACAAAAGGATTTGAGCAGCAGGGGAAATAGCTCAACTGACAGAACACTGGACTTGCATGATTAAGGAGCCTGATTAAATCCATGGTGCTTCATGTGCTGCAGTGGTGCTCTCTTCCCTCCTTCTCTCTGTGTCTTTATCTGTCTTTCTCTGCTTTATGTGAAACTTTTCTCATAAATAATAAATAATGTGATTTTTTTATCATTAGGGTTATTACTAGGGCTTGATGCCTTCATATAAGCTCCATAGTTCCCAATTACCTTTTTTGTTTCCTTTTCATTTCTTTTATGATAGAAACAGAGATATGGAGGGGAAGAAAAGGAAAGAGAAAAAAGAAAGATACTTGGAGATACCTGCAGTACTGTTTCACTGCTTTTGAATTCCCCCTTTATGCAGGTGTGGACAGAAGACTTGAACCTGTGCCCTTCATATGGTAATGCACAATCCCCACCAGATGCATCACCACCCCAGACTAATATATATATATATTAGTTTAATATCTATTAGTCTAATATATATATATTAGTAATATATATTGTTATAACATATATATATGTTAGTCATATATATATATGTTATAACATATATAGTCATATATGTTATATATATAATATATATATATATAATATATATATATATATATATATATATATATATATATGACTAATATATGGGAAAGAATCCAAAAAATGCTTTCATGTATGAGACTACAAGGTCCCAGGTTTAATCCCTAACACCACCATATATCAGAGCTGAGCAGTGCTTTGTTATCATCTACCATTATCTGTATATATGTCTTTGCCTCTATATTGCTCCATCATTAAACTCAAACATAGTAAAATGAAATAGTTAATCAAATAAAATAAAGGAACTATAAACTTTTAATATGTACACTTTAATACATTTTTTTAAATTTATTTTTTATTTAAGAAAGGATAAATTAACAAATCCATAGGGTAGGAGGGGTACAACTCCACACAATTCCCACCACCCAATCTCCATATCCCACCCCCTCCCCTGATAGCTTTCCCATTCTCTAACCCTCTGGGAGCATGGATCCAGGGTCATTGTGGGTTGCAGAAGGTGGAAGGTCTGGCTTCTTTAATTGCTTCCCCGCTGAACATGGACGTTGACTGGTCGTCCATACTCCCAGTCTGCCTCTCTCTGTCCCTAGTAGGGTGGGTCTCTGGGGAAGTGGAGCTCCAGGACATATTGGTGTGGTCTTCAGTCTAGGGAAGCCTGGCCGGCATCCTGATGGCATCGGGAACTTGGTGATTGAAAAGAGAGTTAACATACAAAGCCAAACAAATTGTTGAGCAATCATGGACCCAAAGCTTGGAATAGTGGAGAGGAAGTATTGGGGCGGGGGGGGGACACTTGCTGCAAACTCTAGTGTACTTCTGCCTTAAGGTATATATTTTGCAGTAGTTTATGGATATGTGTGAACATATGCTCTCTCTCACAGAAACTGGTGTATATCTAGATTTTGGGTCTTTGTTAGAAAGTGAACCACCTGGGATGTAATTAGAGAATACTATGTAAGGAAAGGTCTCACCCAAGTAATGAAGCTGAAGGGTTGTCATTCCACATGTGAAGTCTCTGGACTCAGTCTGAGCTGAAGCATGTTGAGGTGGCAATCATTGTGTTGGTTAAGTTGTGAATGGCAGATGCAATATTATTTGATATGGTATAAAATAAAATAAAGGAACTATACACTTTTAATATTTACACTTTAATACATTTTTATAAAAGGTGATATATAATCGATCAATTAGCATATGGACAATGTTCAACATCACTGGTCAGTAGGGAATTGAAAATCAAAAGCAGAATGCATGCAAATATATACAATAAAATAGCTAAAATTGGAAAAGCAATATACTTGCTAGAGTGCATGCCCTACAATGTAGGAGGGCCTAGATGCAAACTACAAAATAATATCAGTATCATGGACAGTAGGGCACGGCCAGGGTGGGGGGGGGGGGTTTCCATGGATTGTGGAGCAGTGCTCTTGTGTCTTTCCTCTATGTGTACCCATCCCACCTTTCTTTATTTTTAAACAATAAATAGCATGGCAAGAGACACTTCATATGGTAGGATATACACTGGCCATATGGGAAACTTGGGTTCAAGCCCTGATACCACATGGAATTATTATAGTACTGAGAAAGTTCTTGTGCTACGGTTTCTCTTTCTTTCTCATTAAAAATTAATCCCCTCTGGGGGGTTCCCGGAAGATGGCGGACTGAGAAGCTGCTAGTGGCTTGAGCTCTGACCACATCATCTGGAAATGGTAGGATTTTCTGCCTTTAGTAGGCCAGTCAATAAGGGGTCCTAGTGGTGACACCAAGGAGGTGACTATAACTTAATTTCAGTTAAAAAATAGAGTAGAAAAAAAGGGAAAAAATTCTTTTCTCTTAAATTATTATTCCTAAAGTGCACCTCCCCCCCCATAACCAGTCCCTGGGGACCAGCTCCTAGCAGGCTGCCCTGCTGAGCTTCTTTCTTTACCAAGATTCCTGTCCCACCAGGGAGTATCATTCATTCTAAGTCTATTCCCTTCTGAAACCTCTGGCCTTTTTTCTTTCTAAGTAGCCACCCCCCCTGCATAGCCAATTAAATAATAAATAAATAAATAAATAAATAACTCCTTTCACTGCTCTTTTATTACTGTTCTTTTTCTTATCTTTTTCTTTTTCTCTCTCTTGTTTTTTTTCTTTTTCTCATTCTTGTCATCCTTTCTTCCTTAATTCTACAGCTTTCTGAATTCACTGATACACATTTCAGAATTATTTTGGGGAAGAAATCTGACTCAGAGTGGACTCTCACTGTGAGTATCTCTGCTCAACTTCCTTTCCTCCTTTAGTTACCCCTAGAATATACAGTGGATAGTAGATTTGCATAAATGTCTATTTCAGCTATCCTTGTCTAGTCCTGAAGGTTTTACTTATTTATTTATTTATTTATTCATTTATTTTCTTTCTTAACAATCAGCTGCCTCTGCTCAAGAGGTTTGAGGTAATCTGGGACAGGGTTTTTTTTTACCCTGCTCTATTTTATTATTAATATTATATAAAGGCATATATCTTCCCCCCCTTTAGGTTTATCAGAATTAACTCTTAGGGTATCTTTCATTGCTAGGGTAGTGGGGCATGTTATCTATTGTGGGAGGAACTTGTCTCATTACTCTTACCTCCTCTACAGAGTCTCCCCTTCCTGCTCCTCCGAACTAATTAAAAAAATTAAATTAAATAAAAAATAAAGTAATAAAAAAACTTTCCTTTCACTGCTCTTTAATTACAGCTCTTTTTATTATCTTTTCTCTCTCTTGTTTCTCTCTCTATTTTTTTATCTTGTCATTCACTTCTTCCTTCTTCTTTGCCTTTTTGAATTTGTGAATTATTTTGGGGAAGAAATCTGACTCAGAGGGGACTCTCTATGTGTGTATCTCTGCTCTACTTCCCTTTCTATTCTTGTTACCCCTAGAATATACAGTGGATAGTATATTTGCATAACTGTCTATTCTTGCTATCCCTTCTTTCTTTTCTCTTTCTTCTTCACTGGGATTTGGTTACTGTTTTTTCACGGACTGGAGACATTGTTTGGCTAACTGGTAGTGATTAAACTGCTTCAATCCCTGCTTCAGTTGCTATTGTAATTTCTGAGGTTGGTGAGTGCAATTGTCATAAAGGTATTTAGTACAGTGTTGCTTGTACTCAAGACACAACAACTGAGTAACAACAGAGCATAAAAAAAAGAAACACATAAATAAAAAATGTGTGGATCAAAAACAAATAAAACTGCTACTCCAATGAATGAGGACAAGAGCCCAGAAGAAACTACAAATCAGCCAGAAATAACCATAGATAATAAAAGTATGTAAGCAATAATAAACTTATTAATCACAGAAATGAAAACAATATTGGAGGAAAGGAATGGCAGTATTAGAGAAACAACAGTTGAGACCCCCAAGGAAAATACTGATTATCTTGAGGCAATTAGAGAACTGAAAGCTGAAATAGCTCTAATGAAGAAAGAAGCTGAGGGAAGGGAAAGCAGACTAACAGAAGCAGAAAACAGAATTAGTCACACATAGGATGAGCTAGAGAAAACTAAGAAATTGATAAAAGAGCTCAAAAAAAGATTGAGAGACACTAAAAACAACAACAGAGACATATGGGATGATCTCAAAGGAAGTAATATTCGTATAATTGGCCTGCCAGAGGAAGAAAGAGAGGAAGGGGAAGCAAACATTCTAGAGGAAATAATAGAGAAAACTTCCCAGACCTGAATAACAGAAAGGACATGAAGATTCAAGAGGCCCTGAGAGTTCCAAACAGAATCAACTCAGACCTGAAGACACCAAGACACAACATAGTCACAATGAGAAGGAGTAAGGATAAAGAAAGGATCCTAAAGGCTGCAAGAGAGAAACAAAAAGTCACATACAGGGGAAAACCCATAATATTATCTGCAAACTTCTCCACTCAAACTCTAAAAGCCAGAAGAGAATGGCAAGATATCTATAGAACCCTGAATGAAAAAGGGTTTCAACCAAGGATAATATATCCTGCTAGACTTTCATTCAAAGTAGATGGAGGGATCAAAACCTTCTTAGACAAACAACAGTTAAAGGAGGCAACCATCACCAAACAGGCCCTGAAAGAGGTTCTAAAAGACCTCTTATAAACAAGAACATCACTACAATACTTGCAATATATCAGAGCAAACAAAATTTTTTTGAACAACGGCACTACAATACATTAAAAATTAATCCCCTCAAGAGCAGTGAAATTGTGCAGCCACAAGGCAAGAGTCTAGCATCACACATATACAAAAAAAAAATGAAAAAGCTGACCAGGATTGGTCTCAGAAAAATCACATATGCATGTGGTCATGGATGCACTCCCTGGAACTATACAAAAAAGAATGACCACCCTTAATATTGAAATCATATGACACAATCAGAACTCTCATACATTGCTGGTAAGAAATGAACTCACCAATTCAACCAGAAAAAGACAAACTACGTTATTGAAAAATGGGTGGGGGAAAGTTATGGGCAGACTGTTCTCTAAAGAAGAGACCCAAAGAGACAACAGATATGAAAAAATACAATCACCAATTCAAATAAAAACTATGAGATACTATTTTACACATTTGAGAATGTCACACATTAAAAAGACAAAACACCAGTTGTCTGGAGAGTCTGTGGGGCAAAAGGGACTTGCCTACATTGCTGATTGGATTGTAAGTAGATGGACCAGAAGAACATGTAATAATCACTTGAGGACTCAACAGAGTGCAACCAAGGTTTCTTCTGGGACTTTCTAGGCCATGAAGCACTGCACAGCTCTGGCCAAGAAATCAGCTATCACCAAGCCTACCCTGCAAGAAGTTATAAATGGGGGGGGGGAATCAAATAGGGGAGGGATTTAAAGAACAAAGCAGTTCTATAAAGTGTTTGTTAGTCAATATCAACTTTAAAAAGACTTTTCTAGATACATAATGCTAGTTACTACACTTATGGTAACCACAAGACAAATTAGGGATCAGAGATTTTAGACAGTGGAAAACTGTAGTGGTTACCGAGGGAGGTGGGGGGGGGCAGGCACAAACTTTAAAAAAATATTTATTTATCTTCCATTTTGTTGCCCTTGTTTTTTTTATTGTTGTGGTGGTTATTATTGTTGTTATTAATGTCATTGTTGTTAGGAAAGAGAGAAATGGAGAGAGGAGGGGAAGACAGAGAGGAGGAGAGAAAGAGAGACACCTGCAGACCTGTTTCACCGCCTGTGAAGCGATTCCCCTGCAGGTGGGGAGTGGGGACTTGAACCGGGATCCTTATGCTGGTCCTTGTGCTTCGCGCCACATGCGCTTAACCCTCTGAGCTACCACCTAACTCCCAGGCACAGACTTTTGATGACATGTTGGAAGAGAAATCGATGGAATCCTTCAAGTTCTCTAACTACCTAGCCCATAGCTCTATGTACAACTATTTGCTTTAACCTAAGTAATCAACTTCAGATTTATAATGTGATCAACCTCTAAAACTGAGATTAAACTGTTCAAGGTATGCTAAAAGTATATGTTCATATATATTCTTTAAATTTTATTTATAAAAAGGAAACATTTACAAAATCATAGGATAAGAGGGGTACAACTCCACAAAGTTCCCACCACCAGAACTCCATCTAAGTCAACTACAACTTTAGGCTAGACAGATCAAGACCATTTGGCCCTGTCAGTATCTAAAATATGAAGATGTTCATATACCACTAAAGGCCACAAAGCAGAGTATAATCTAGTGTATTATTATAGATGCTAACCATTGGATTAGCATTAAAAACAAACCCCCGACTAACCTAGTTTCTAGTAATAATTGATTATTCTTATTCTAAGCTTTCTCTAAGACTACAAGAAACCTCTCTGGGGTCCTCATTTCTCCTAGTCCTTCAACCTCTAGGAATATGCCCATACCTCTCCATATCTCTTCTCTCTGATTCCTTACTGCCTGCCATACTATCTATGGAGACCCCAACAAAATTGCTACTAGTGTTGACATCCCACATTGGCCACTACTGAATACATATGGTGCACTACAACCAGAGATACAGAGCCTGAGGTGTCAACTTTGCAACTCTTCAAACCTGGCGAGATCTTTCTTAACACATGGGACTGCCTATATTCACTTTAGATGGCACACCACCTAACAGAGTTACAGATAATAGGTATGAGGTAGTGTATAGTGTACTGAGTACAGGTGTACATATAGCCATAAGCTAGAGGCAGTTATATAACTCAGGGTAATAGTATTCAATAGTCCTTGATGATTAGACTTAGATCTAATAATCCTGTAATCTTAGTCCTCGTGCCTAAAGAAAGCAACATAAATCCTCTAATCTATTAGACTTTGACCAAATTAGCTTATCAATCTAACAGAAAGACCCAAAGAAGACAGAGCCTAAAAAACTAATTCTTAAACAACTGGGAGAAAGTCTAAGATCATCAGACAAAGAGAGGACTACAAAAGTAGGATAAGGGCAAGAGACTTAATAATAGCCCTTTTGGTCAATATCACAGCACCTCACTATCTGGGGCCTTAGTCAGGGAATCCTTGGATTCCCACACAAATATGATGGGCCTAGACCTCTAATGAATCCATCTCTGCACCACCACTGGTCACTTATATCAGGAACATCATCACAAGCCCTCTTCTAGGCCCTCTCAAGACCTTGCACTCACCATAGAGCAGCTATGGTAAGGACTGCCCCAGTCTCTGAAAGGAGGCTGGGGTATCTTGCCCTGCCAGTTGAGGAAGACTGGTCCTGAAATGAGTGCAGCCAGCAATGTTCCCAGATGTGACCATGAGCTGTGAGCTCAGACCAATAGGGACTTAGAGGTTACACAGACTATTGTGCTAAATATAAATTTACATATGTACATAAATATGTAAATATATACATATATTTACATATGCCCTGGATTGGGTGGATAGAGGAATATAGTTAACTCTATCCAAAGATTTTTTTTCAAGAATGGGAGCTACACACTACCCTAATCCAACTCTCTAGTCCTTTTTTCTACTCTGACACTATTTTTCTCAAACAGTGATTGTATTCAACTTCATGTTAGCTATCAATCTAAAGCAAAAACTACCATAATCATGAGCCCCTTGAATCATGCCTAAAATGAATTTCAGAACTTTTTTCCACCCTACAAGCTCCAGTCTCATCTGCCCTAACCTTACCTTTTGGTTCCTGTTCATTAATCATTTTGACTCACTTCTTGTCCGGCAATCTTCCAGACACCAGGTTACAGACACAACCATGATTCTACCCTGACTTCTCTGGGCAGATGATTTTACCAATGTGTCCTGGAACCTTACCTCTCCAGAGCCCTACCTCACTTGGGAAAGAGAAATAGGCTGGCAGTGTGGATTGACCTGCCAACACTCAATTCCAGTGGAAGCAATTACAGAAGCCAGAACTCCTACTGTCTGCACTCCCAACACAACTTTTATCCATATTCCCAGTGAGGGAGAAATTATAAGGGGAAGAGGATGAGAGGGCTTTGAACTCTAGGTCCATCAGATCCCAGAGAGAGAGGGGATGGAAAGGAAGAGAAATATTTGGATGTAGTTAATAGGGTAATGTGTGGCTTGGAGGGGGAGAGAGGACTGAGCTTGGAAGAAAAATGGGGCAAATATGTACAAATACAGACAGATAGTTGTAGAGATGACAGCTAACCCACATCTGCAACCTTGGGAGAACCATGGTGGTTTTCAATGGATGGACTTGTGATTCAGAACTCTGGTGGTGGGAATAGTGTGGAATTATACCCCTATTGACATGAAATTTTGTAAATCAATATCGAACTGCTAATAAAATTTTTTAAAAAATAACTAAATAAACCTTCCCACAGAGTAGACTAGTAAATGGTAGGGCTTCCCATTTATAGAGTGATATGTGCACACATGAGCTGACACATGACCTTACAAGAAACTCAGAAGAAACACTTTGAGCCTGGTGCATACTCTGAAAAGAAAACAGGCTTGGGTTCTAGCCTAAGTCTTATATCCCTTGTCCCCAATTTAAACTCTGAATTCTTTGAGTCTTTTCCCCATTAACTTACCTTACTTTTGTTGTTGTTGTTGATTTTATTTATTTATATTTTACTTTTCCCAAACCACTTTAATCTGTCTCAAGATCTCTCTAGCACATCAACAGGAATAAATCAAGCATGGTGGGTGAAGAGTGTGCTGGCATCAAATGCTTATGATTAGTTTGCTAATCAGATGCATGTTGACTGGAGACCACCCATATCATACAGCTCTGCCTGCTATGTCACTGTTTTAAATTAGTGGGCTTTCATCAGAAACACAGTAAAGGGACATACAGAGTAAGACACCAACAAATAGTGGCCTATTTCAGCAGCTCCAAGGAGTGTCAGTGTGTGTGTGTGGGGGGGTCTATGCCTGGTGTTGGTGGGGGGGATTAGAATGATAACCATACCCAGCATGGAAGGAAATGACAGTCTGTGACTGAGTTGTATGGACATATATCTTAGGGAGATGGGACACTGCAGCCCTGCCACAACTACTGTCCTGTAAACTAACATTTCCTCAATACAGTAATGTGGAAATATATTTTTTAAAAATGGGTGGGATCTTGATGGGGGTTGAATTAAATTTGTATATGGCTCTGAATAGTATATTTATTTTGATTATGTTAATTCTTCCAACCGTGACCATGAAATATCTTTCCACTTCTTTGTGTCCTTTTCTGTTTCCTTGAATAGTGACTCATAATTTTCAGTATACAAGTCTTTCATTTCTTTATTATATTTATTCCTACATATTTATTGTTTTGATGTGATAGTAAAAGGGATTTCTTTTACTAACTTAGTGATTGCATAGAAGAATGCCACTGACTTTTGCATGTTAATTTTGTAGTCAGACAACTTACTACATTGCCTGATAATTTCCAAGAGCTTCGTGCTGGATTCTTTAGGTTTTTCTATGTATACTATTATATTATCTACAAATAGTGACAGCTTGAATTCTCTTCCAATCTGTATCCCTTTAATTCCATATTCTTTCCTGATCGCTATGGTGAGAAATTCCAACACTATGTTGAAGAGTAATAGTGATAGAGGGTAGTCCTGTCTAGTACCTGATCTGCATGGAAATGCTTCCACCCTTTTACCATTGAGTATGATGTCTGGACATTTGCTATATATGGACTCCACTATCTTGAGGAATTTTCCATCTATTCCATTTTTTGTAGTTTTTTATCATGAACAGATGTTGGATTATGTCAAAGGCTTTCTCTACATCAATTGAGATAACCATGTGGTTTTTGGTCTTGCTTTTATTGATGTGGTAGATCATATTGATTTATGTCTATTAAGCCAAACTTGCATCCCTGTTAATACTGTTTCCTGAAAGCTTTGTAGAATTCATTTGTAAAACTATCTAGTCTGGGACTTTTCTTTTTGGTAGGCTATTGATAACTGTTTAAATTTCTTTGGCTGTGATAGGCTTGTTCATATTTTCTAGTTCCTCTTTGTTTAATTTTGGAAGTTTTGTGTAGGTAAAAACTCATCCATTTCTTCTAGGTTCTCAAGCTTGGTGGCATATAATTGTTCATAGAAGACTCACAATATATATTGATGTCTGCTGTGACATGTCCTCTTTCATGTACAACTTTATTTATTTGAGTCTTCTCCCTTTTTAGTTTCCCTTTTCTCCCTTTTTGAATCTTCTCCCTTTTGAATAATCAGCATTTAGCTTCATTGATGTTTTGTATAATTGTCTTATTTTTTATGTTGTTTATTTCTTACCTCATTTTAGTTATTTCAGTTCTTTTGGTTGTTTTAGAGATTCTTTGTTCCTCTTCTTCCAAATATTTAAGGTGTGCAGTTAGGTGTTTTTACTTGAGCTTTTTCTTGTTTCCTAATGTATGCTTACATGTCTATAATCTTCCCTCTCAGTACTGCCTTAAGTATACCCCAAATGTTTTGAAAGCTTTTGCTACATTTTCATTGAATTCTCGAGACATTTTGATTTTTTCCTTAATTTTCTCTTTGACCCAGTAGTTAAGTAATGTACTGTAAAGTTTCCACATTTTTGGACTTTTACTAATTTTTTGTTTGTCGTTAAGTGTTAATTTAATTCCACTGTGATCTGAGAAGACACTTGGGATTATTTCAATGATCTTGAGTTAGCTGACACTGTTTTTGTGGCCTCAATATGTTCTATCCTTAAGTATGACCTGTGTGGACTTGAGTAAAATGTGTATTCCAGTTTGTTGGGGTTAGTGAATCTGAAAATGTCCAATAGTTCTTGTTTATATATCCATTTAATTTGATTTCCTTATTAATCTTCTGCCTAATGATCTGTAAAGTTGAGAGTGTGGTACTGAAATCTCCTACTATTACTGTGTTGCTGTTAATATATTGCTGTATCCCTTTCAGTAGATGTTTGATGTATTTAGATGGCCTCTCACTGGGTGCATAGATGTTAATAATTGTTAAGTCCTCTTCACTGACTGATTCTCTGAACATTAAGTTACATCCATCCCTATGATGTATTATTTTATTTATTTTAAAGTCTATTGTGTTATATATGAGAATAGCTGTCCATGCTTTTTTGGTGATTCATTAGCTTGTATGATAGTTTTCCATTCTTTCACCCTGAATCTGTTTGTCTTGTTGAGTTAGGTGGGATTTCAAAAACTTCCCTCATTCCTGTGATTATTAGATTAGTGTTTGATTTTGTCCTCACCCTTATTTACTTGTAGCTTTGAGGTACTTTTTTTTCTAGGCTTTTGTTTAGTTCTCCAATGTTTCTTTTCAGTTTGTCCATTATATTTGGTATGTTATAAAATTTACTCAAACTTCCTGGATGTTGATGATTATATATGGTGTGAAGTGGTTTCTGGTCTGTTGGTTCCTGGAATCCTGAAGCTGGTTGTCTTTTGCCTTTGCTATGTTTCAGGAATGGGTGGAGTTCATCAGAAATAGAGAAACAAAAAGTGAGACTTGGACAGAAAACACTAATTATTCTAAGGTAATTAGAAAGCTGAACTAAGAGCACAACTAACTGAACAAGTTAATACAGTATCACAAAAGGGTAACACAATAGTTGAGCTACAGAAAACAGTTGAAGGGAGCAAGAACAGAAAAATTGAAGCAGATAACTGCATTAGCAAGATCAAGGCTGAATTAGAGAAAACTAAGAAATAAGTAGGAGAACTAACAAAGAAATTAAGAGATACTGAAAAAAACAGCAGAGACATATGGGATGACTTCCAAAAAAGTAATATAGTTATTGGCTTGCCAGAGGAAGAAAGGGAGGATAAGAAAATATTCTACATAACAGTGGTAGAAATTGACCCATTCTCCACAGGAAGGCTGAGTCAACATACTCTGCCACTCAAAGAAGACTGGTCCTGAAATGAGTGCAGCCCAGAATGTTCCTTGCTGTGACCACAGAATGTAAGCTCAGACCTATAGGGATACAGAGGTTACACAGGATCTTGTGCTGAATATGGGCTCCAGATCAGATCAATAAAGTTTACAGTGAAAGGCATTTATATAACTTTTCCATATTTGAGAGCTACCTTTTTCCCTGATTCAGCCTTCCAGTACTATTTCCGACTTTGAGACCATCTTCCCAGAAAATACTTTCAGCCCACCTATATACTAGCTATCGGGATTAGACAGAAATTAGTAACGTCATGGTCTCCTTGCAATATACCAAAAATAAACTTCCTAGATTCTTCTAACATAAAGATCCCAAATCACAACTGCTATATTCTTACTCTTAGATTCCTGATTAATAAACAATTTGGTCTGCTTTATATTTTAATACTTTTAAGCCACCAAGTTGCAAATGATAACATGATGCCAACTTGATTTCCATAGGCAAATGACCTCATGAATGGGTCCTGGAAACCCACTTCCCCAGAACCCTACCTCACTTGGGAAAGATAGAAACAGGCTGTGGGTATGGACTAACCTGTTAATGCCCATGTCCATGTAGCCCTAACATGGAAACAAACCACTGTCCAACAGATGGATGGGCCAGGATGGTTGTCATACATATATACAATGGAGTACTATGCAGCTGTTAAAATGTGGCACAGTGGGTTAAGCACACGTGGCACAAAGCACAAGGAATGGCATAAGGATCCCGGTTCGAGCCCTGGCTCCCCACCTGTAGGGGAGTCGCTTCACAGGCAGTGGGGAGGGTCTGCAGGTGTCTGTCTTTCCCCCTCTCTGTCTTCCCCTCCTCTCTCCATTTCTTTCTGTCCTATCCAACAATGAACAACATCAACAATGGTAATAATAATAACCACAATGAGGCTACAACAACAAGGGCAACAAAAGGGGGAAAAATGGCCTACAGGAGTGGTGGATTCATGGTGCAGGCACCGAGCCCAGCAATAACCCTGGAGAAAAAAAATGATGAGGTAAAAATGATGAAGTCATATCCTTTGCAATATGTCTTTAAGTCACAACTCAAAGACATCATGCTGAGTGAAACAAACCAACTAGAAAGACAAAGACCAGTACAAAACTATCTCACTTAAAGGGGGAACTTAAGAACAAAGGGGAAATATATGGTGAAACTCAGACTGGGTATGGCATATGACACCAAGCAAAGGACTCTAGGGAAGAAGGGAAAGGGACAGGATAAAGGGACATTAGGAACCTGTTGTATCTCCTAGATACCAATCAAGGGGTGATGAGAGGTGCATTTGTTTAAGGACTATACTGTAAGCCATTAACCCCTCCCAATTGTTGGTATGCTTCTAGTTCTGCTTCTGGGATTCCTTCTGTTACATTGCTTGATGTTGTGGTCTATTTACATGGTCATTCTGTTACATTGGTTTGGTCTCACTCCCCCTGCCTCTGGGAGATTTTGCTTTAGTCCTTGCTAGTTCAAGCTTCTTCGTTCTCCCTGCCCTCTATTCTACATACTTCCTTGGTTCCTGACTCTTCCACTGGAGGAGAGAGGCAGGACAGAATTGGGTTGTGATTAAATTAGATGAGTTTTTTGAATCATTCGCTCATGAATAAAGAAATACTGTTTCTCCGCTCAGCCATGTGTCCTTGGTCGTCTGTCTCCTAGCCCGGCATACTGGTGCCCTGAACTTTGACTGACACCAATAAAATGATAAAAAAGAAATAAAGTAGTATAATCACTTTTTAAGTGCCAGAAATTCCTTAAAATTTAAATAAATACTCTGTCCAAACAGGTCTACCCATGCTATTCACTGGAGGTAAAGTAAACTGGATGTTCACAAAACAAACAAACAAAAAATCTGGAAACTTGCACAAGAGGATTCATAGTAGCTTTATTTATAAATCTTCAAAATGAAACCAATTCAGGCGTACATAAGTAGTAAAATACTGAAAAAAGTATATATCTTCATATAATGGGACTCAATAACAATAAAAATTCCAAGTACACACAAACTAGGTTTGAATCTAATCTCTGTTACATTGATGGAAGGTTCAGTATTATAATCACTTTCTATTTTTCTCTCTCTGCCTTCCTGTTTCTATATTTAAAACAGTAATAATAAGATAGAATATGTATAATTTTCAAAAGACATTATTAAGAAAGAAAAGACAAACATCACTAAAATATTTGCATATTACATATACATACCATATATTAACAGATCTAGATATATTCTACAACTCAATAATTAAGATTAATATAACACCCACCAAATGAACAAAATAATTGAAAAGACACTTCATAACAGAATTTATGAATGAATATAAACTCAAGATGCTCAACCTCATTTATCATCAGGAAAATTGAAAGCAGAACTCTAATAGATTCTATTTCACACCCACTAAAATGGCTAACATTTAAAAATCTGTTATCACAAAATGTTGAAAAGAATTCAGGGGAATGGAAACTGCCATACTTTGTTCATAGCTATGCAAAATGTTACAAACAATTTATAAAACTCTTTTGATAATTTCTTACTGAATCAACTATTTCCCTATTCTGTAACCGAGCAACTACTCCATTGTTAGCAACATTGCTAGTCGGGGAGAGAAATGATAAAGATGAAACAAGAAACTTTCAAGCTGCGGTCTGGGAGGTGGCGCAGTGGTAAAGCTTTGGACTCTCAAGCATGAGGTCCCAAGTGCCATCCCTGGCAGCTCATAAATAAATAAAATATTTTTAAAAAGATACTTTCAAGCTGTGGGTTGGAATACCCATTTAGTAATACCTGTTTAGTAATGTCACTGTGATAGTGGCCGATGTTATTTTTATTTATGAATCTTTGAGATGGTTGTGAATCATTCCTAACTTCCAGTAAAGTGAATGCAAGCATTCAAAATGAGTTTCATTGAATAAATGAGTTGGAATGAGTACCTGAACTAGAAGAAATTAATGAATATCAACATATTTAAATCCACAAGTAAAAGAAAGCAGTTGAGTCTCAGATTATGAGAACCCACTGATTCGAGCAGGTGCTTAATGAATGAAGATGTACTGGAGAAAATTTGGCTAATTTTTCTGGAGGCAGTAACCCTAAACTGGTTTTCTGAAGGCGGTTTACAAAGCAATAGGTAAATAAAATGAAAGAAGCTTTCTGGGAACCATTTTTTGTTTCTGTGTCTGTAGTCATCCATGGAGTCAAGTGGCATAGAAGCTCTTATAATGACAGCCATGCAACAAGAGAGAGGTCTATATAGGGCTCTATGGTGGTGGCTTATGGCATTTGTTCCTACTGTGTGCTCTGCTCCTCTGACTCTTGTGGAGTATCCTTTCTATATTCAAGCTGATTCCTTTACCTTCCTGATTGGCTTCTCAGAAAACTGACTGATTTTAAGTGAGGTGTAGCTGCAGGAGGGTAGGGAACCTGAGTTAACATAGTACTGACTTCATATTTAAAGACTTGCACTAAGCTGATGAATGTTGAAAAAAATTCAATGTTTAAAAGTGAATCACAGAATGAACCAAGATCATTAAGAAAAATCAGTGATAGTACAATAGATTTCCCAACATTTATTACTTAGTGTAATAATTTTTAAATATAAGTAATGGCCAAATACACCTAGGGGGCAACT
Organism: Erinaceus europaeus; assembly: GCF_950295315.1. Taxonomy (NCBI): domain Eukaryota; kingdom Metazoa; phylum Chordata; class Mammalia; order Eulipotyphla; family Erinaceidae; genus Erinaceus; species Erinaceus europaeus. The sequence goes on from NC_080163.1 coordinate 161,704,445, forward strand.
AGATTCAAGTAGCTGGGATCTACACCCAAATTTCCTCCTAGAGTTGTAGACCAAAGCTTAAGAACTTGTATTTGGTAGCCCAGAGGTGGTACCGTTGACAACTTCTCAACATTGCATGTGCCAGAGTGATGCTCTGACTCTTCGCCCTCTCTTTTTAATTAATAAATAATTTTTAAGACAAGCAACAGTTAAAGGAGGCAACTATTGCCAAGCCTGACCTGAAAGAAGTTCTAAAAGGACTCCCATAAACTTTAACACCACTAAAAAACTTGCCGGAACCTCACATCTCCACTATAAAGCCCCTACTTCCCCCAGTCCTGGAACCCTTGGATAGGGCCCACTTTCCTGTATGCCTCTCCCAATACATATCAAATAATATTGCATCCGCCGATCACAACCTAACCAACGCAACGATTGCCACCTCAACATGCTTCACCTCAGACTGTGTCTAGAGACTTCACGTGTGGAATGACAAACCTTCAGTTTCATTACTTGGGTGAGACCTTTCCTTTTATAGTACACTCTAATTTCATCTCAGGTGGTTCACTTTCTAACAAAGTCCCATAACCTAGATATACACCAGTTTCTGTGAGAGAGAGCTTATGTTCACACGTACCCATAAACTACTGCAAAACATATACCTGAAAGCAGAAGACACTAGAGTTTGCAGTGAGTACCTCCCTAATACTTCCTCTCCACTATTACAAGTTTTGGGTCCATGATTGCTCAACAAATTGTTTGGCTTCATATGTTAACTCTCTTTTCAATCACCAGGTTCCAGATGCCACCAGGATGCTGGCCAGGCTTCCCTGGATTGAAGACCCCACCAATGTGTCCTGGAGCTCAGCTTCCCCAGAGACACACCCTACTAGGGAAAGAGAGAGGCAGACTGGGAGTATGGACCGACCAGTCAATGCTCATGTTCAGAGGGGAAGCAATTACAGAAGCCAGACCTTCTATCTTCTGCAACCCTCAATGACCCTGGGTCCATGCTCCCAGAGGGATAGAGAATGGGAAAGCTACCAGGGGAGGGGGTGGGATATGGAGATTGCGTGGTGGGAATTGTGTGGAGTTGTACCCCTCCTACCCTATGGTTTTGTTAATTAATCCTTTCTTAAAAAAAAAAATTAAAAAAATACTTGCCATATATCAGAACACTCAAAAAAGTGTTGAATAATGGCACTGTGATACCTTAAATCTACAATCTCAATAAATGTCAGTGGCATAGATTTACCAATTAAAAGGCATAATGTAGGAAGATGGATCAGAAAACACAACCCTCAGTGTAGAATAACAGTGGTAGAAATTGCCCCACTCTCTGAAAAGAGGTTACTCAAGGTAGACTGACCCTGAAATGATTGCACCCTAGAATGTTCCTATCTATGGCCATGGAATGCAAGTTCAGACTCACAGGGAAGCAGAGGTTACACAGGCTTCTGTGCTAAATATCAAGGGACATGGACCCTAGGTGAGATCAATGGTGTCTGCAGTTAATACAGTGTGTGTGCATTTTCCCCTTATTTGGGAGCTCCTCTTCATATGGTGGGAATTGTACTCTTCTTATCCCACAATCTTATTGATAACTATTAAATAAATCACACACAAATACACACACACACACACACACACACACACACACACACACCTTCTTTCTGCTAGTAGGCCAAAATTATTTTCTTTGATCCTGACTATTTTGGAGTGTGAAGTTGTGGAAAGTTTGTAAAAAGTAACCAAACAGGTCTGGGTGGTCTTGTAAATGATAAAGTACACAAGTTAACAAGTGTGAGGACCCAGGATTTAGCCTTCAGACCCCACCTGTAGTGGGGAGAAACTTCATGAGTGGTGAAGCCATACTGCTATTTCTCTTTGCCTTTCATTTTCTCACAAATTTCTTTCTGTATCCATCACCATCATTATCATAAGAAAGAGAAATAGAGAGAAAAGGCGATGGGGAAGGGGAAGAAAAAAAGAGAAAGATAAGGAAGTAATTAAACTTGGTCTGGTGAAATGATTTATGTGGATAGTATGCTGCTTTGCCATGTGTGTGGACTATGTTTAAGACCAAACCCATAGTATTGAAGTAGACTTTGGTGCTATGGTTTCTATTACCCCTCTCTCTTTTGTTTCTCTGTCCCTGTTTAAAAAGAAAAGCTAAATTCTATTTTTATTTGAAGAGAAAGAAAAAGAGACCAGAGCATTGCTCAACTCTGGCACTGGTACTGGGGATTGAACCTTGAACCTCTGGGGCTTTAGGCTTGTTTATCTGATACATGAAGCTGAACTCTTTAATATTTGAATCCCAGTGTGAGCAGATATTAATGTTTGTGGACAAATGTCCTTGTGACTATCAGAATATGCTTCCCTAAGCCTTCTTTCTCTTCCTCTCCCCTTCACCTTCTCCTCCATCTCCCATCTTCATAATGGCCCTCTTGCCCTGCTTTCCCAAAGTCATCAAAAGCTCCAGTGTATGTGTGTGTGCGTGTGCGTGTGAGTGTGCGTGTGCGTGTGCGTGTGCGTGTGTGTGTTTCAGTGAGCACAGCACTGCAGCTCCAATGGCCAGCCAAGGACTCCCTGGCAGTGCAGTTAATGTCCGGCCCACACCACTCGCAGGTTCTAATGAGCTGCAGGCCCCCTGACCTGAATTCCCAGCTCCTGCTGTGGTGACATCATTAGAGCTTGTGTCTATCCTTGCTTGACACCACCGACACCAGGCTGAGTCTGGGAGCTAGGACAAGTGAGACATCACTAAGTCTAATTCCCCTATCTGGATTTCAGTATCTCCATGTACAAAAATTGGCTGAATTGATCAGCGATTCCAAACTTTGTATGGACTTATGAGCCCCTTTCAAAACATAATGGTATCTCCCCAAAGGGACACACATAAGCATACATGTCTAAAGAATGCACATATTTTTTATCAATCAGAGGTGCAAAGAAAGAGAAGGAAAGAAGAGAGAGAGAGGGAGACACATCAAAGCCTGCTTCAATGCAGGGGTGGGGGTGGGCTACATCTGGTTTGCTCACATGGCCAAGCAGCATACTATCCAAGTGAGCTTTTTCACTGGCCTGGATGCACAGTTCTTTGCAGGGCTTCAGAAATATTCTAGAGCTCAACCATAAGTCCAGGACAGACTTGAGTTTCTTTTTGTGTGCTCATAACTGTCCAAAGCAGAAATAAGCTCATCTTTTTTCTGTCCTTCATTGTAATTATATAGATCAAGAGAGGCTGAATAGTGAAACTTCAAAAAAAATAAATAAATAACCTTAAAGTCTGTGCACATGAGGGACGATTATTATTAACATGTAGGGTGCTTCATACTTCCTCACTGCTTCCATGACAATAGCTGCCACTTTTTAAGTATTTGCTTACTGTCTAGTGATAATACTAAGAGCTTTCATCTTCAAAATTATCCTTCAAGTGTTCTGCTATTATACATATTTTGCAGCTAAGAAAACTATTTAAAGTGTTCCATGGACTGAAAGAACAGGGTGTTTATTTATTTTTTTGTTTGTTTATGTGTTTTTTTTTGTTGACTACAGGGTTATAGCTGGAACTCAGTGCCAGCACTATGAATTCACATATCTTAGGGGCAATATTTTCCTATTTTTGTTGGGTAAGACAGAGAGAAATTGAAAGGGGAGGAGGAAATAGAGGAGAGAGAAATATACTCCAGAATATACACCTGTAGATTTACAGGTGGAGAGCCAGGTGTTTGAACCAGGATCCTTGCAAGGGTTCTTGAGTTTCATACTTGTGCACTTAACCAAGTTCTGGGCCCTGTCAGTCTTATATTTGAATCCTTGAGCTACCCTCACTGACCATGTGATAACCTTCTTAACCACCCAATTTCCATTTTCTTTTCTGCAAAATGGGTTTAGTTGGGGGCCAGGCGGTAGCGCAGCAGGTTAATCGCAGTGGGTTAAGCTCATGTGGCGCAAAGCACAAGGACTGCGTAAGGATCCTAGTTCGAGCCCCTGGCGCCCCACCTGCAGTGGAGTCGCTTCACAGGTGGTGAAGCAGGTCTTCAGGTGTCTATTTTTCTCTCCCCCTCTCTGTCTTCCCCTCTTCTCTCCATTTCTCTCTGTCCTATCCAAAAACAATGATAATAATAATATTAACAACAACAATAATATTAACAAGAACAACGATAGACAACAAGGGCAACAAAAGGGGAAAAAATGGCCTCCAGGAGCAGTGGATTCATAGTGCAGGCACTAACCTCCAGCAATCACCCTGGAGGCAAAAAAAAAAAAGCTTTAGTCATGGAATCTGCCTTGGAGAGCTGTGCCAAGGGCTAAGATAATATACCTATAGGGCATAGGCCATTGCTAATTGCTCTCATCATTCATAATGGAAATATAGCTATTGCCATGGTGCCTAGCATATTCTGGGTAGTGAAGATTCCTCCCCCTAGGACTACTTCCTGTGCCTAATTATTCAATACGAGAGTAAAACTTCATAACATCAGTGAGTATGTGCTAATGAACTGCCCAGATCCTAGGAACTAGACACCAACTATTGACCATGGGTACCTCTGACAGGTGAAATTGAATACTTAGGACTTTTCACTTAATTCCATTCCAAGCTGTTCAGAGAGACAGGCCTGCATTTCTGTTTTGTCTTTAATTGGTCACATTTTGAAACTTGCTACTTACTTGTGACCCTGGAGTTAATAAACAGCTAGTCAGCATCCTCACAGTATTGAAAGCAGCTTCATGAAGGAGGTGTGCTGGGTACCAACACTCACCTACTGGGACTTTAGAGCAAATTACCCTTCCATCAAGTCCTCTGCTCCTGGGAGGTATTGTCTCAGGTCAAGGGGTCCTTGTTAGAAGTAAAATCAATATGCAGAAATTAAAATGTACTGAAAGATGCCTAAAACACAACATGACCTCAAGTGTTCCCATTTTCTTGTCTCTCCCCAAAGCTAATTTCCTTCCTGCCTTTCTGGTACCAAGCTTCAGGCTGGCATCCTCTTTGATGCTGCTCTTGCACCCCACATTTAATCAATCAAACCTGATGATTCTACTTTGGAAGATTCCCCCTCCCCACCATCCTCACCACCCTACAGCTTCATCTATGGTGCAAATGAGACACCTGTCACTGTCTCCTAACTGCTCCCCCTACCACCATTCTCACTCTCTTTAAAGCTATTCTCCATGTGACTGTGAAGAAGATCCTTCTAAAATGCAAATGTGATCCTATTGTGCACCTGATTAAAGGCTCCCTGCTAAATTCAGAAGAAAGTCTAGGTTTCATCAGATGGCAAACAGGGGCTTCCAGATCCCACAGCTGCCCACCTCCCCACCTCCTACCATCTTCTTTCCTGCATAGTGTGGATACTTTAGCAAGATCAGAGGCGCTAGGAGATTCCTTCTTCTCCAGCTCTGCATGTGTTGCCTCCACTCTCAGGAATTCTGGCTTATTAACCTGCAAATGTATTCTCCTAATATGAGCTCAAATCCAAAGTTTCTACTTGTGTGAAGACTTTTCCAGTTACCCTCAAGAGTTGATCAGCCTCTTTTATAACATAAATAAGTTTTGATTATTGAATCATCTTGTTTTATTGATATATCCTATATTTAAAAACTATTATTTCAAAAGGGGGAAAATTTGACATTAAAATTCCTGCTTCTTAACCCAGGTATCCAACAACACATGAGTGGTTGAGAAAGTAGTGGTATATATACACAATGGAATACTACTCAGCTATTAAAAATAGTGATTTCACTTTCTTCAGGCTCCATCTTTGAGGAACTTGAAGGAATCATGTTAAGTGAGATAAGTTAGAAAGAGAAGGTTGAATATGGGATGATCTCACTCATAGACAGAAGTCAAAAAATAGTATCATGATGCCAACATGACTTCCCTGGGAAGACAACCTCACCATGTACACTGGAACCCCATCTCCCCAGAGCCTTACCCCACTAGGGAGAGGTAGGGACAGGCTGGGGACTTGTTAATGCCCATGTCCAGAGGAGACACAATTACAGAAGTCAGACTTTCCACTTTCTGCACTCCATGGAGGTCTTTGGCCATACTCCCAGAGATATAAAGAACAGGGAAGCTCCCAATGGAAGGGATGGGATATAGCACTCTGATGGTGGGAACTGTACGAACAGTATCCCTTTTATCCCACAATCTTATCTATCAGTACTGAATCATTAGTAATAAAAATGAAGTTGAAAAACAAACAAACAAAAAAACAGAAAGCATAACTTGGACTGGAGTTAGTGTATTGCACCAGAATAAAAGACTCTGGGATGGCGGGGAATGTGGAGGGTTCAAGTTCTGAAACATTATGGCAAAGGAGGACCTAGAGGGGGTTGAATTGTTATGTGGAAAACTGAGAAATGTCACACACGTACAAACTACTATTTTACTGTTGACTGTAAATCATTATTCCCCCCAATAATTTTTTTTAAAGCATACCTGCTTCTTTCTCTCCCAAGTGTCAAGTTCAGTAGGCTTCCCATGGATAATTTCAATGCACCATCATCATATTTACATTAGGTAAATACTTTTGCTGTTTCCATTTTACTGAGAATCAAAGAGGTTAAGTAGCACATCTAAAATCAGATAGGTAGCATAAAAGATGGTACTTTGAAAGGATTTAAGACATAATACTTTCTTTATTGAATGTAGATCAGGAACTCATTCTTTTTAAATCATCTCCCCAACCCTTCCTGGATAAGAACTCAAATGATGCTAAAAGAAGAGGTGCTGTTACCTATTTATTGTTTTTTAGGGATTCCTATCTATATGACTTTTTTTTTTTTCAAAACAAAACTCACTTTAAAACAGTTCACTCTGCCACTCGAGGAAGACTGGTCCCAGAATGAGTGCAGCCTAGAATGTTCCCAGCTGTAACCATAGACTGTGAGCTCAGACTGACAGGGATGAAGAGGTTACACAGTTACACTGGTACCTGTGCTAAATACGAATATATACGGGTCTTAGGTCAGATTGATGGGATAAACATTTAATGGTATTTATATACTTTCTTCATGCTTGGGAGCTACTCTCTGCTCTAATTCAGCTTTCTATCCCTACTTTCAACTCTGATACCATCTTCCCAGACAATATTTTTAGTCCACCTGCATGTTAGCCCTCAGGCTCAGGCAAAAATTATTGAAGTCACGTATCCCTTAGAGCATAACTAAAATAGACTTCTTAGATTTTTCCCATCCAAAGATCTCTAAATTCATCTCCTCTAATCCTACCTTTGAGTTACTGTTTATTAAAGAAATTTGTCCTGCTTTATATCTTACCACCTTTCAGCCACCAAGTTACAGATGCTACTAGGGTTCCATCTTGACTTCCCTGGGAAGACAACCTCACCAATGTGTCCTGATGTCTTCCTTCTCTAAACTTCTACCATACTAGAGAAAGTTAGAAACAGACTGGGATCAACCTACCAAGGTCAAAGCCCAGCAGAGAAGCAGTTATAGAAGTCAGACCTTCCACCATCCGTGCCCCATAAATAATTTTGGTCCATACTCCCAGAGGGATAAAGAACAGGGAAGTTCTTAGTGGAAAAAAATGGGACACAGAACTCTGGTGGTGGTAACTTTATGGACTTTTACCCTTATTAACTTATAATCTTGTCTATCATTATTAAATCACTATTATAACTTTTAAAAATGTAGACAATAAAATCTAGAGAAGCTGAGTTTGCTTCTCATCCTGATCATTGACTGGTTGCACAGATATCCTCCAGCCAGAAGCAACAGATGACTGCAGCTGATGCACCTTGGGAGTGACTACCCTGGGGCTATCAGCTGGGCAGTGAAAACATCTGCTACAAATAGTGACAAAATACTAAGGTTTCCATTTATTGACCAATGAACGGCTCCTAGACACTATGTTAAGATTTTACCCATAGTTGCACAGCTCCAGCAAATGATAGAGCTGTCCTTTAACCTCATGTCTGCCAGAGGTCAGAACTCATGCTCTGGTCACTATCACACCACTTGTATGCACTGCTGCATATTATGATCTGCTGAGATTTCACCCTGAGTCTATTGAGAAGAGTTAAGACATTTCCAGGAAGGTAAATGCAGCAAAGAGTTCAGAGAAATAGTAAGAACCTACATACTAATAATAAATAAATAAATAAATAAATGAACAAGGGTAAAGATCAAGGTGATGCTTACTGCAGCCTAGGACTGAAAGAGTTAACCTGAAACTGCCTCCGTGATGAATAGCAATAATACTGTCTACGTAATGGGTTTCCTATTTAAATTTTGTGAGGATTTAATCAGTTGGGCGCAGCTGTGCAAGATGCACCATAAACTATGTTGAAAAATATGTAGACATATACATTTATCTGCTACAAATTAAGCTCACTTAGAGGTGGTCTTAATGGCCCATGTAGCCATCATTACAAACATAAATTCTAAACTGTCTGTTTCCAGTGAATTTGCTTTGAGAAAAAAATTAATGCTCATCCTTAGCAGAGCATGGTAATAAATGGAAAAACCCTTAATTTGCAAAGCACTAATAGACTGGCCATTTTTCATTAGGAACTCCTTGCTAGATCATGCCTGGCAGAGTGGCTTCATGGAGGAGCCTGTGGCTGAGGATGGGTAGGGTTGGATTTCTGCTGACTTATCCACAGTCTACCTAACCTGCTCAGAGGAAGAATGACATCTTGACTCCTGAGAAAGGTGAATAGTTTGCCTGATCTCCAGTGTTGGCTTTAGCCTTTTGTACTGAGGGGCACTCAACTCCACTCTGACTATGCTGAGAAAATAAACCACTGATGAAAAAAAAAAAAGCAAATGTAGAAAGAAAGAAGGAAAGCAAGCAGAAGAGAGAGAGAGAGAGAGAGAGAGAGAGAGAGAGAGAAGAAAATGAAAATAAAAATTTGCTTAGGACATGGGTAACACAATGGTGACATATATCTTGGTGTTACTGAGAACCCAGCAGCAGAGGAAAATCTCCCACTCCCCCTTAGTTATAGAGCACTGGATAGCATGCAAATTTGAGACATGCATTTGAATTTCTACTTATTATGTATTAGGCACAGTTTTTTTTTAATTTTTTATTTAAGAAAGGATTAGTGAACAAAAGCATAAGGTAGGAGGGGTACAACTCCACACAATTCCCACCACCCAATCCCCATAACCTACCCCCTCCCATGGTAACTTTCCCATTCTCTAGCCCTCTGGGAGCATGGACCCAGGGTCGTTGAGGGTTGCAGAAGGTAGAAGGTCTGGCTTCTGTAATTGCTTCCCCGCTGAACATGGGCGTTGACTGGTTGGTCCATACTCCCAGTCTGCCTCTCTCTTTCCCTAGTAAGGTGTGTCTCTGGGGAAGCTGAGCTCCAGGACACATTGGTGGGGTCTTCAATCCAGGGAAGCCTAGCCAGCATCCTGGTGGCATCTGGAACCTGGTGATTGAAAAGAGAGTTAACATATGAAGCCAAACAATTTGTTGAGCAATCATGGATCCCAAGCTTGGAATAGTAGAGAGGAAGTGTTAGGGAGGTACTCACTGCAAACTCTAGTGTACTTCTGCTTTCAGGTATATATTTTGCAGTAGTTTATGGATACGTGTGCACATAAGCTCTCTCTCACAGAAACTGGTGTATATCTAGATTATGGGACTTTGTTAGAAAGTGAACTATCTGAGATGAAATTAGAGTGTACTATAAAAGGAAAGGTCTCACCCGAGTAATGAAGTTGAAGGGTTGTCATTCCACACGTAAAGTCTCTGGATACAGTCTGAGGTGAAGCATGTTGAGGTGGCAATTGTTGCTTTGGTTAGGTTGTGATCGGCGGATGGTTTGGATTGGGAGATTAGGCACAGTTTTATGCTAGCAACTTGATTCCTCATATAGTAACCAAGTACATTTTTGTAAGGTATGCTCCCACTTCTCTTGTCATATCTTAGTTGATTCTCACCTCTTAACAACCCTAGGACATAGATTCAATGATTTTTCTCCACTTCAGATATAAGGGCAGAGTCTGGATGAGGATAAGGTAAGAGAATAATGTCAGTGCAATTTAAGGAAACACTCATTTTCACAGGTGTACAGGTAGGTGTGCATGTGGCACCCCCCCATCACCATGGTAATAGGCATCTCCTTAAACGTTGCTCCTGAAATTCCTCTCTTGCCATCCAGGAGTCCCAGTTTAGAATGGAGACTCAAATTACAGAGAAGTAACTTTCTCATGGCACATGGAGTCTAGGGAAAAAGCTTAGAATTGTACAGCCAGCTAATTCCAATTTCCAGTTGTTTTTTTTTTTTTTTCCAGAAGCAATGGTCATGTCCCTTTGAATAGAGGAGTTTGATTTCATTCAGGTCAAATTGTACACTGTGGGCCAAATTGTGTATTAGAAGCTTTCATATACATTGTCCGGTCTAATTTATTTTGTAGCACCCCTCTGTTTTCATGGTTGTATGACAAATTCACTGCTCCCAGGGACAGCTTTCTCCATTTTTTTCTTCTTTGTATTTTATTTGACTGGAGAGAAATTGAGAGGGGACAGAAAGAGAAGGAGAGAGAAATTTAGACACCTGCAGACCTGCTTCACCATTGCTGAAGCATCTCTCCTGTGAGTGGGGAGTGGCGTCTCAAATCAAGGTCATTGCATATGGAATGTGTGTATTTAATCAGATTCCCAGCCCCTCAAATCATTTCTTAATTTGTGTATAAAGCATGCCCACCTCCCCCCCATATCAACTTTATATACAGTGCTTAGGAAAGTGTTTTTGGATGTTCAATAGATATTTGTTGAATATTATTTAGGGAAGGAGAGAAGGGGATAGATAGTATGATGGTTATGTAAAACAAAACAAAACCCTGTCTCATGCCTGAGGCTCTGAAGTCCCAGGTTCAATTCCCAGCACCACCATCACTCAGAACTGTAAAAAAAAAAAAAAAAAAAAAAAGAAAGAAAAAAAGAAAAAGAAAAAAAAAATTATGTGACAGATGTGTAAATAAAAAAAGTTGGGGGGGTGGGCTGCCAGTAAGAGCACATAGTACATAGTACTAAAGCTCAAGGATAAGAGCAAACACCCTGGTTCAAGTCCCTTGCTTCCCATCTGTAGCAGGGACACTTCACAAGTGGCGAAGCAGGTCTCTAGGTATCTCTCTTTCTCTCTAGTTATCTCTCTTTCTATCTCTCCCTCATTTCTTTCTCTCTAATAAAATGAAAAAAATATGACTGCCAGGAGTAGTGAATTTGTACTGCTGGCATTGAGCCCCAGTGACAACCTTGGTGGCAAAACAAAAAATTAAAATTAAAAATATAAAAAATGAAAATAAAGCAGTGTGTGATATTTCATAACTAATTTCATGCCTGGAAAATGGACTAAAACTCAAAAGGTAGGATTTATTTTTTCTTTTGTAAACAAAATATCTATTTATTTTGCTTTTTTTTAATTTATAAAAAGGAAACATTGACAAAAACTATAGGATAAAAGGAGTACAACTCCACACAATTCCCACCACCAGAACTTCGTATCCCATCCCCTCTTCTGATAGCTTTCCTATTTTTTTTTTACATTTATTTAAAAAGGAGACATTAACAAAAACATAGGTTAAGAGGGGTACAACTCCACACAATTCCCACCACCAGATCTCCATATTCCATCCCCTCCCCTGATAGGTTTCCCATTCTATTCTTTATCCCTCTGGAAGTATGGGCCCAAGGTCATTGTGGGATGCAGAAGGTGGAAAATCTGGCTTCTGTAATTACTTCCCAGCTGAACATGAACAGGTTGATCCATACTCCCAGCCTGCCTCACTCTTTCCCTAGTTGGGGCCCTGGGGAAGTGGAGCTCCAGGACACATTGGTGGGGTCATCTGTCCAGGGAAGTCTGGTTGGCATCGTGTTAGCATCTAGAACCTGGTGGCTGAAAAGAGAGTTAACATACAAAGCCAAACAAATTGTTGAGAAATCATGAACCTGAAGGCTGGAATAGTGCAGATGAAGTGTTGGGGGACACTCATTGCAGACTATTGTGTACTTTTGTTTTCAGGTATATATTTTGCCCTAGTTTATGGATAAGTGTGAACATATGCTCTATCTCATGGTACCTGGTCTATATCTAGGATTTGGGACTTAGCTAGGAAGTGAACCACCTGGAACGGAATTAAAGAATACTATGAAAGGAAAGGTCTCACCCGAGTAATGAAGCTGAAGTGTTGTCATTCCACACCTGAAGTCTCTGGTCACAGTCTGAAGTGAAACATGCTGGGGTGGTACTCATTGCATTGACTAGGTTGGGATCGGCAGATGCAATATTATTTGGTATGAATTGAGAGAAGCATGCAGGAAAGTGTGCCCCCAAAAGGTGGGAATTCTTTCCTAAATGTCAGGTGTGTCCATGACTCAGGTGACCATTCTGTAAAAAGGAATTTGTACTGGAAAATCCAGCCAAAGAGTAGAAGCTATCCAAAAGCTCATAAGCAGATGATTGAATAAAATAAGGCATTATTGAATACAAGTATACATATATAACTTAATATGAATATATTGAATATGTATACTCATTGATTATTCATATATATATATATATCCAATGGAATCCTACTCTGAAATTAAAAAGATGATACTGTAAAAATCAGAACTTTTAATTAAAAGTTAACCTAATGAAGCCCAACCAATGGTGAACATACCAGCACTTCCTTGTGACTTGAAAGAAATGTACTAGAATGCCTTTCTTAGCTTGGTGAAGGTTCCCAGCATGCTTTCACTCCTGGGCGGCCAACTGACCCAGCCTCCTACTTGAAACAAAGCAAAGTGGGGACCAAGTCATCACCCCTCCAAGTCACCCCTAGCAAGGCTCTCCGTGTGCTCTGCATCATTTCCATAGAAAGCTCCAAGGGAGAAAAATAAATCATTACTGATATGGTCTGTAGTTCTGCTCAGTTTAACAATTGACAAGGTCGTGGAATAGCCAAGGGTCATTACTGCCTCAGCATTGTTGCCCTTGAAAAAGATGATGAAATTAGGAGATGCCAGACAGAGGTGCTTGACTCTGGTACTGAGTATCAGGGAGAGCTGGCCCTAGAAGCTGTGTTGACACATGCCCTGAGCACAGTTCATAAAGGACAGTTTCAGCAGGACTGGACAGATGGGAAATGAGTGGCCAAATACAGTATTAGGATTCAAATGCAGAGGCTTAGCTGAATTCTCAACAGATTGCCATGAATGATAAAATCAGGTGATATATGACCAGACACTTCACAGATATTAAATTTTTTATAGCACTTAGAGTAAAACTTTGATATGAACTTGCTCCTGGGACCAGACAAAGCTAGGGGCCTCTCATCTGCCTGAACAGCTTCTAAGTCACCCACTCTTTCACTAGCTCCAAGAGGTACCCTAATCTCCCACCTCCTCTGGTTCACTGGGGTCTCACTCCCTCCACATTGCCCTCTTTGTTGCTTGCCTCTGCGTCTGGTCTGTCTCATTACAAGTTGTGGGTAGTGTTAGCAGCATCACAACTATACTGAGTTCAGCCCTTTGCATTCAGTCTGTAGCCCATGCAGCCCAGGAGGGCAGAGGTCATAGTGCTTCCTCCACAATGGCTGCTCATTCCCCAGAGAGCCAGGTATCAGTGATCCTCATGAAGGAATTGATCTCATATATGACAGACCTTCCCAACTTTAAGGTCTACAGAATTACCAGGAGGGCTTGTTCATATGCAGGTGCTGACTCAACTTCCTGGGAATTTGCTTTGCCAACCAGTTGCAACCAGGTCAGTCCTGGAACCCCTCATGGAGTATCAAAGGTCTAAATTGCAATATTGATCATGCATGAGGGGGATTCTAAGTGCAGAGGTAGGCCCCTGCTCCAGGTCTCATCTAATAAGATGAGTCAGCCAGCCTACTCAAAGTCTTGTCATACTCTTAATTATGTCAGAGTCACTGCAAATTACCCTTTAGAGAGCATTTACCAGGTGCTCTATGTGTACAGCAAGTTTATTTTCAAATGAGAGACTACTGTTAAAGCTGTTCCTAGTCCACAGATTAGGATGGCATTGGCTTCCACTGAACACAGGGAAGCATACATCTCCTCTGACAGCCTGGTTGTAGAGGTCAACTCATATGGATTCTATGCTGACTGTCCATTCCAGCCTGTGGGATCCTAAGCAGGTCAGCACCCTACCCCCACCTCAAGCCTCAGATGATCCACCTTGGACATAAAGGTAATTTTGATACTTTTTTTTTTATTTAAGAAAGGATTAATTAACAAAACCATAGGGTAGGAGGGGTACAACTCCACACAATTCCCACCGCCCAATCTCCATATCCCACCCCCTCCCCCGATAGCTTTCCCATTCTCTATCCCTCTGGGAGCATGGACCCAGGGTCATTGAGGGTTGCAGAAGGTAGAAGGTCTGGCTTCTGTAATTGCTTCCTCACTGAACATGGGCGTTGACTGGTCGGTCCATACTCCCAGTCTGCCTCTCTCTTTCCCTAGTAGGATGGGTCTCTGGGGAAGCTGAGCTCCAGGACACATTGGTGGGGTCTTCAATTTTGATACTTTTAAAAAAATTTGTTTATAACATAAAAAGATACCAAGAATATCATAGGATAAGATGGGTACAATTATACACCATTCCCACTACCAAAGTTCCATATCCTTGAAAGCTTTCCTGTTTTTTATCCCTCTGAAAGCATGGACTCAGGATCATTATGGGGTTCAGAAGGGGGAAGGTCTGGCTTCTATAATTGCTTCTATGCTGGACATGGGTGTTGGCAGGTCAATCCATACTCCCAGCCTGTCCCCAGCTTTCCCTAGTGGTGCAGGGCTCTGGAGAGGTGGGTCTCCATGACACATTGGTGAGGGTATCTTCCCAGGGAAGGTGGGTTGGCTTCTTGGTAGCATCTGCTTGATGGCTGAATAAGTATTAAGAAATAATTAAGAACAAATTGTTCAGTAGTCAGGAACCTATAGGCAAACATATAGCAGATGAGATTTGGAGTCTCCATTTGGAAAAAAGCTAATAGTAGGTCTACTCTAGGTATATTCTAATGGGTCCATGACTTTAATAGTTTTTGCCTGAGTCTGACTGCTAACATGCAGATGGGGAGTTGGCATCAGAGTTGAGAATACCTCCTTACCTAGTTCCTAATTTCTCTTCCCTCAATAACTCCAAGGCTAACCTTATCAGACAAAGTAAGGACTATAAAAGCTGGATAAGATCAAGAGACCAACATACTTTTTTTTAATATTTATTTTTTATTTATTTATTCCCTTTTGTTGCCCTTGTTGTTTTATTGTTGTAGTTATTATTGTTGTTGTCGTCATTGTTGGACAGGACAGAGAGAAATGGAGAGAGGAGGGGAAGACAGAGAGGAGGAGAGAAAGATAGACACCTGCAGACCTGCTTCACCGCCTGTGAAGCAACTCCCCTGCAGGTGGGGAGCCGGGGTTCGAACTGGAATCCTTATGCCAGTCCTTGAGCTTTGTGCCACCTGCGCTTAACCTGCTGTGCTACAGCCCGACTCCCAGACCAATATACTTTAATGACAGCTCTTTTGATTACCACCAGGCCACCTCATCTCCCAGGACCCTAGTCAGGGAATCCTGGGAATTCTACACAGATATGATGGGCCTAGACTTCTAACAAATCTCTCTCTCTCCACCATCACTGGTCATCTTCATCAGGAAAAATATAAAGGACCCATTTGTGGGCCCCTACAGGACCTTGCTCTCAATGTGGATCAACAATGGTAAGGACTTCCCCATTCTTTGAAGGGAAGTTGGGCCAAAATAATCTACCACTCGAGGAAGATGGGTACAGCAACGAGTGCAGCCTAGAATGTTTCTAGCTATGACTACAGAATGCCAGCTCGGACCTACAGGGATGCGGAAGTTACACAGGCCCTTATACTGAATTGTGGCACTTGTATCATAGAAGGGGCAAGAAAACATATTCTGGCTGAAGTCTGAATCTCACATCCTAGATTGATTCTGCTCTTCCCACCAGTTATTTAGTGAATAAATGGAGATGTGTCTCAGCTGAGCCTTGGCACTGAACCTTGACACAGAAGAACATCAGGACAGTGTTCAGAGCCAGACTGGAAATCCTGGAGGCCAAGAGAGTTGCCACCCACCTAGATGTGATGATTTAAATGCCACAGTGTCATCTGTTGGAAATAAAACATGTTTTAAACAGGAGGCTGGCTTGCATGATGACACAAAGAGATGTAAATTTGAGCTGTAAATCTCTTCCTACTCTGGGCCATACACCAGAGATGCTCAGTAGCATTCTGAGACATTGGGCCTGTCACCTGGCCTGGTCTTGTCCTCTGTAGTGGCCCCAAGACTTCAGTCTCTTCCTTCCTTCCTTTCTTTCTTTCTTTCTTTCTTTCTTTCTTTCTTTCTTTCTTTCTTTCTCTTTCTTTCTTTCTTTCTTTTTCTTGCTCTCTCTCTTTTTCTGAATCCAAGAAACCATTAGCTATTTTTATTATGTATGACTTTTAAAACCCCATAAAAATATGATCAATGTACATATTGAGCTACAACTCCCTTTTTCATTTTTTTAAAATTTTTATTAGTTATTTAATATTGATTTGCAAAATCATGAGATTATAGGGTTATAATTCTGCACCGTTCCCACCACCAGAGCTCTACATCTCCATTCCTTCCACTGAAAACTGTAGTAGTTCTCCCAAGGTCACAAATATGGGTTGATTATTATGTCTATAGTTAACCAAATATATATATATATTCTGTTATTTATTTATTTATATTCTGATATTTATTTATTTATTTATTTTTATATTACAGAATTACATGTCAGCAGGGATTTGAATCCACACCATTCCCACCACCAGA
Organism: Erinaceus europaeus; assembly: GCF_950295315.1. NCBI lineage: Eukaryota > Metazoa > Chordata > Mammalia > Eulipotyphla > Erinaceidae > Erinaceus > Erinaceus europaeus. The sequence goes on from NC_080163.1 coordinate 161,721,252, forward strand.
GTTCTGAATCTTCACTCTCCCCACTGCAATCCACTACAGTTCCCCTAAGGTTGTAGACATAGGCCAACCATCATTTTTACAACTATCTGTCCACATTTATCCATAGTTTCCCTCCCCTTTTTTTTTTTTCTGTTTCAATCCTCTCTTCCCCCTGAAGCCACTCATGACAATATAACTACCTCCACATGTCCCTCTCCTTTTCATTCTCTCTCTCTGGGAGCTGATGGAGCTGGAGTGCAGAGCCCTCTTATCTTCATCCTATCATTTCTCCCCCTCTGGGAGGATGGGTCAAGGTTGTTTTTGGGGAGCAGAAAGTAGGAGTTCTGGCTTCTGTAGCTGCTTCTCCACTGAGCATGGGCATTGACAGGTCAACTCATACCCACAGCCTATTTCTATCTTTCCCTAGTGGACCAGAGCTCTGGAGATGCAAGTATTTCCATTTTTTATGGTCCTGCTTTTTCTTCCTTTCTAAGTCATACCTGCTACTTCTGACCCCCCCCCCTTTTTTTTTTTCTCTTCACTCTCTGGGTCCTGATGGAATTGGAGTTCAGAGCTTTCTAATATTTTTCTTCCCCTAACATTTTTCACCCTCTGGGAGTGTAGACCAACATTCTTTATGAGGTACAGAAGGTGGGAGTTCTGCTTTCTGTGATTGCTTCTCTGCTGGACATGGATTTTAGCAGGGCAATCTATAGCCCCAGGCTGTTTCTATCTTTCCCTAGTGAGGTGGGTCTCTCTCTCTCTCTCTCTCTCTCTCTCTCTCTCTCCCTCTCTTTCTTTTTCCTTCCTTCCTCTCTTTCTTTCTCTCACTCACTCACTCTCTTTTTTTTTTTCCACCAGGTTTACTGCTGTATGTCTATGCTGGCATGATTATATTATTTCTGGTAGCCATTTTTTTTTTCTTTCTCTTTGATAGAGAAGAAATAGAGAGATAGTGATATATAGAGAAAAGTGGATGTCTGCAGCACTACTCCACTGCTCATGAATCTTCCCCACAGTAGGTGGGGACTGAGCCCTTTAACCTATGTCTTTGTGTATGGTAATGTGGATGTTTTATTTGATGGGTCACCAATTGGCTTAGGTCCCACTTTGTTCCATGCAACTTCATCATTTCTCACAAAGTCTGCTCTCTGACTTAAGCAAAATGGCAGAATTCAGAAACTGAGCACTGTCAAATAGAAAAATATTCACAACATTGAAAGGCCAGATAGACAATAAGTGTTTTCTTGCCCCCTCTGTGCTAGAAGTGTCACAATTACCTTCATGTTTAAGGTGGGCTATCTGAGGCACAGGAGGGGTGCTGACCTGCCCAGGGCCTCCAGGCTGGAAGTGACAGCTCTTGCTGACAGATGATAACAAAGCATAACAAGAAGGAGAGAGAGATCTAGAACATCACTTGAGTGTATGAGATGGTGGGGACCAAACAGTGCTTTCTGGGTTACTTGGTTTCCATCTGTCTGTTTTACACCACTTTACCCTTGTACACAGCCCAGTTGTAATGCTTCAATTGTGTCGGTTTCTCTCTGTGTCCATGCTGAGACTTTTCTAAGTAACTTTTCTGTGTCCCCAGCACTGTCCTTTGGCACTCTTACTCTCCTCCATGAGGTGAATATTTAAACACGTTTAGAAGCTTGGAAACTGTACAACAGAGGCATTCAGTGATTTTATTTCAAGGCAACAGAGGAAGCAATGATCATGAGGCTGTCCAGTCCTGGCTGATGTCAGAGATGGGTCTCTTAGACAGGAAGCAATACAGCTGACATAGTACAGATGTGCAAATAGAGTCAGCTAAGTGAATGTATGTCTGAAGCCATTTAGTTCAAGTCAACCTAGTTCAAAGCCATTCAAAGTACTTGCTGGGCACTTGTCAATGTGCTGAGTACTATGGATACTGTCCCTCCAAAGAATCTCAAGGTGACTGTGGCAAGAGAAGCCAGTATATGGCTTATCCAGCCAACTTCCTCTGCTTCTCTTCCATCTGCCTGATTAACTCATGGCATGCCTCCCAAACATTACAGTCTCATGAGTGAGTCTGAGATGCGCATGGCACTTTATAGCCTTGGCTTCTACTTCCTAGTTACTTACAGAAATAAATGCTAAGGCTCAGAGAAGTTAGGTAACTTTTCCAAAGGCACATAGCTAAGAAATAGAAAGAGGACATAGATCCTTATAGAGTGATTCTATAATTCTGAACTGAAGATATAACATCTTTAGGTAAAAAGGAGGAGGAAGAAGGGAGGAAGAAGGAGATGGGGAGAAGAGAATGAAGGAGGAGGAAGAAGAGAAGGAGGTGAAAAACAAGGAGAAGTAATGGAGAAGGAAGGGGAATGGAAGAGGAGGAGGAGATAAAAACAATTTGAAAGGACAAACTAGATTCCTTCAGTCTGACTTTTTTTACATGCAGTTGAAGATAGTACCATTCACAGGAAAAGGCTGAGTTGGAGTCTACCCAGCAGTCAACAAAACTTCCACTTTGGGCAAGACCTGTGTCCAGTAGAAAAATGTCAGAAGTAAGAACAAATAAATCTCTGAAACACGTTGAAGAGAGATGAGTTCAAGTTCAGCATCTTTTTTTTTCTTTTTTCTTCCCTTTTCTTTTTATTTCCACCAGGATTATTGCTGGGGCTGAGTTGGCACTATGAATAAACTGCTGCTTCTGGCAACTATTTTCCCCCTTTCTACTTTATTTGAAAGGACAGAGAGAAATTGAAATAGAGAGATGAGAGGGAGAAAGAGAGAGAGAGAGAGAGAGAGATTGCAGCATTGCTTCACCATTCCTGAAGCTTCCCCACCACACACACAGGTGGGGAGCAGGGACTCAACTGTGTGCTCAACTGGCTGTGCCACTACCTGCCCCCACTCCCTGCCCACCCCCCATCTTCAGTAGATTTAATTCATCCTGGAAACCATTGTATACATAGGGAACGCCAGGTGCAAAATAATAGTTACCAAACTTCACCCACGCATACAGCCTTCCTCTAATACACAAAACACCCATATTGTTAATGACTTAGTGCTTTCAATAAATTCATTTGGTGGAAACTTAAATGAAATTATTTTTAAGTCTATGAAAAATACAGTTACTTAAACATAGTTATTAAAAACTCTAAGTGGAAAATGAGTAATATTAGGTGGTAAGACAACAAAAAAAGAAAGAAAAGACAAGCACAATGAGAACAAAGCAAAGTTGTTAACTGCAAAGCAGACATTGCTACCTGCTCTGTTGGTTACAAAGAGAGAGAAACACAGAGGTACAACAGAGTGATGTCAGTCATGATTATCTGTCCCTGCTGTAATTCAGAGGAAACATAAAATAAAGTTGGGAAGGAAATCCTTTTTTTTTTTTCTGGAGGAATCAATATTATCTGATGACACTAGTTTCCAGGGTCATCACTGGAATCACTGTGGATTGAATCAGCAGAACCCAAAGGATGCTCTGAGTGACATGGGGTCAGACTAGGAAAGTGTACAGCTTCTGGTCCTTTCTCTGCCACCTGCTTTGTGACTTTAACTCACTTCCATTCTCTGGACCTCAGTTATCACACTTGTTAAATGCAAGGTCTAGTAGAATTTAGTTCATCTCTCTTATTCTATGGTTTTGTTAGTATTTCCATTTTATAAATAAAAAATTTTTAAAAAAGAATTTAGTTACTGGGCGATCTCTCTGGTGTTCCTGGGTTTTAGATTCTATATTTCATTTCTGGGCAAGTGATATGACTTCCAGCTACACATGGAAGTTGAAAGTGATCCCTGTAAGAACTGCTAGAAAAGGCCAGCATTTCTATACAGAGCTCATTTCAGGGATGAAATCAAGACCTGTGATTTTATATTTATTTATTTATTTATTTATTTATTTATTTATATTTATTTATTTATTTTTAGTATCCTTCATTGACAAAGGCTATTCAAATAAGAGAGGAAGGACCAGAGGCTTGGGCAAAAGGAATCAGCAGATACAAGCCCATTCTTTTCTAGAAAAATCAGTCTTCCTGGGCAATTGGGATGTCTCACTTTGCTTAGAATATTTTATAACCAGTAGGGTTAGCTGCAATAATAAAATTCATTCCTTCTAGCCTTCAGATAAAAATGTCCCTGGGGGAATATTGATGGCAGTATTGTTATGGGAAAAAGAAAAAAAAATGACCTGGTGATCTCATTGTGTGTGAAAGAAAAGAGGAGGGAAAACAGATCTATTTTTGGATTAGCTAACTGCAGACAATGGCACCCCTAGATCCACTCATTCTTCTGTCACAGCATCTCCCCTCCAGGAAGTAGTGAGGTGCTTCTGGCAAACAAGCAGAGGCTCAGACACTCTCAGGCCAGGTCCTAATTTAGGGGCACAAAGAGATACAGGTGCCTAGGACTCTTAGGATTGACCACTGGGCCTGCTGGGCCACTGTCCTCCCACCCACAGCTTCTTTAGCTACATTAGCAAATGCCCTCAACACCCCACCCCTCCATTCTTCTCTGCCCATATAATTGTCCCTAGTCATCCCTAGGGACACAACTAAAAAAAGTAAAGTGCTGGCTCTGCCAAAAGATGGGTAGTGCAGTGGTTAGGTGCATGTGGCACAAAGCACAAAGACCTGCATAAGGAGTTGCTTCACAAGCGGTGAAGCAGGTCTGCAAGCGTCTATCTTTCTCTCCACCTTTCTGTCTTTCCCTTCTCTCTCCATTTCTCTCTGTCCTATCCAACAGCGATGACATTAATAACAACAATATCTACAAAACAATAATTGTTTATGCTAAGTGTTTCATGTTGTGTAAAGAATAAGTTAAGTCAAACCTGCTCTGCCCTCAGTGCATGCCTGTACAAGGAAGTACCCAGTATATGCCAGAGGTTGATGCCAGCAGTAATGCTGCTCCCTCACCCACTCATTTTTTTCCCCTACAGTTATAGCCACAGATATCTCACACCCCTCCAGGTTGCTATCAACCTCTCCTTGAATGGCTTGGAGGATCTGGACCTGGCTTCTGGTTTGTGGATGAATCAAAAAAAAAAGACAAAGATTTACAGGAGCTCAGAGAGAAGAGACAGAAACTAATACTAGGCAAGTGTGTGTGTGTGTGTGTGTGTGTGTGTGTGTGTGTGTGTGTGTGTGTGTGTGAGAGAGAGAGAGAGAGAGAGAGAGAGAGAGAGATGGGATTTGGATCTGACACTATGTCGAGAACTCAGTAACCAAGCCTCCCTGATCTTCTCCTGACTCTCCATTTCCACCCATGGGGTTTCCTATTTTTTCCCGCTACACAGACACACTGACTTCATGGCAGGGGTGAGCCAGAGGTGACTGGGACCCACAACTCAGATAGAATCACCTGGAAGCTGTTTCAGGCACAGAGCCATTGAATCTACTACATCTCTTTTCAGCTCAGAGGGTAACCCAGAGGCCTTCACCCTCCCTGCTCCTCCAGCAGTCTCAGGTGCCATTGTGCTAGACTTTGAATTTCAGCTCCAAGATGTGCATCTATCCATTTTATTTATTTAATTTTATTTTTACCATATGGGTTATTACTAGAGTTTTGAGCCTGCATGATTCCACCAATGGTTGCTTTTCTTTTCTTTCTTTTCTTCCCTTTCTTTATGATAAAGGAGGAGAAAGAGAGGAGAGAATGAGAGAGAGAAGAGGTACTTCACTGCTTGTGAAGCTTGTGAAGCTTGTGAAGCTTCCTCTCTACAGGTGGAGACAGAGCTTGAATCTGGTTTATTGCAAATGATAATTCTGTGTGTGCTGCCAGTTTATCCAACACCTGATCCCTTTCCCATTTAATTTGGTGCGACTACAACCTCCCTCTAGTGTCCACTATCCTCTCCCCTGCTCCATTCCTGTCTCTCAGTAGCCACTCCTTGGCCAAGGTGTTAGGGTAGATAAATCATCAATAGACTCACCTCCTGGATGAGGAACTGGGTGAGGCTCGAGGCCATCCTGCTCCTGGCTAAGGATATGAATCTCACTCCCACTCAAGATCCTTGCCTTTCTCATCTAGGAGATGGGGATAATGTCACTTCCCCCACTGGGGTCTTGGTAACTTAAGTAACACCACAGATGTATGAAAATACCCATTTCAGTACTGCAAGAAAAAGAAAAAAAAAAGAACAGACAGAAGGAAGTTAGGAAGGAAGGAAGTTAGGAAGGAAGGAAGAAAGGAAGGAAGGAAAGAAGGAATGATGGAAGGAACAGGCGTAGCTTAAAGAGCTCACTTTCTGCCTAAATCCCACAACCCAGGATCACGAGTCAGCTCCAGGTACACAAGGAAGACTTATCTTTGGGAGCCCATTGTCTGAGTCAAGTGGAGAGTTAAATATCCAAACTGACAAAGGGGTGTAGAGCTATTTCAGAATGCATCCCTCCCACCTAACCAGATGGTCCTGGGCCAGATGGTGTAGAGGGGAGTAGAGACTGCCCAGGTGTTGGCTATGGCCACAGAGATGTGAAAGGAAAGTTCACTTGTCCACTTCTTTGCCTTCCTTCAGATTCTTCCTCCAGAGGGGGCACAGCCCAGCCCTGACAGATGTGCAGTCTGGGAAGGTTTCCAGGCACAATGTTGGGAAAGTAGGCAATTAACCCCATGCTAGGATCGGCTCTGGCAAAACAGAAAGGAGGTAATTGTGTATTGGTAGTTATATTTTCTTCTTTTTGAGCCTGTGTTTATATACACTCATCTTCAACCAACAGATGACCCTCTCTGAAAGATGACCCTCTAACTGGCTGGTTCCTCCTCCACCTTCTCTTTCTCCCCCTTCTTCTCTCTCTCCCTCTCCCCTGCCCCCACTCCAAATCCCTGGAAACTTCCCTAGCCCAGTTCCATCTTAACAAGTCTTCATCCCCACCTGCTGAAGTAGTTCAGCAGCCACAACAAATCAAGGATTTAGCTCTTAATTGTTTCCCTCCCAGAAAACACCACTTAAGTCTTGGTAAGCTCTTGTTGCCACCAAAGGAGGAGATAAGCAGGTGTGAAAGGGTGTGAAACAATCCTTGGGAGAGGACCTAGCCTACACATGCAAGAGTGTCCTACAGAGGAGAAGGAGCTAAGTTGTATGGCTTGATTTTTATTTTTAAAAATACTTCCCTTTTTGGGAGTTGGGTGATAGCACAGAGGATTAGGTGCAGTAGCGCAAAACACAAGGACCTGCATAAGGATCCCGGTTCAAGCCCCCAGCTCCCCACCTGCAGGGTAGTTATTTCACAGGTGGTGAAACAAGTGTCTATCTTTCTCCGCCCCCTCTGTCTTCCCCTCCTCTCTCCATTTCTCTCTGTCCTAACAATGACAAAATTAATAAAAACAACAATAATAACTACAGCAGCAATTAAAACAAGGCAACAAAAGGGAAAATAAATATTAAAAAGTACCTCCTTTTTTAAATTAAATTTTGCTTTATATTTATCTTATATTTAAAAGAACATAGAAAAATTGAGAGGGGAGGATATAATAGAGAAGAAGACAGAAAGAGAAGACTTACAGCACTGTATCACCATTCATGAAACTTGTTCCCTTGCAGGAGGGGGCCAAGGGGCTTGAACCTGAGTCTTTGCATATGGCTCAATAAAGTGCACCACTGCCTGGTCTCTATTATATGACTTTCAATGAAGATTAACCTACTCTAGAACTTAGCTCTGAACAACCAGGGTTATATGGAAATAAAAGGAAAGGGTGCCAGGGTAGTGCAAAGATAACACTACCTGAACATTTTAGTGACCTTTCTCTTGCCCTCTCTACCTCCCAACCCCCTCTCAATTTCTGTCCTATCAAAGGAAATAGAAAAAAGAAAGAAAGAAAGAAAGAAAGAAAGAAAGAAAGAAAGAAAGAAAGAAAGAGAAGGTGGCCATGGGAAGCAGTGGATTTGTAGTGTAGGCAAGGAGCCCCAGCAATAACTGGAGCAGAAAAAAAAATTCACTTATTAATAAGGGAGGAAGACGAATGCAACACTCAGATACATATGATGTGATACTGAACCTTCATGCTTGAGAGTTCAACATTTTATCCAATGCACTACCTCCTGGCCTGGTGGACTTTTCTACTTTTTTCTCCCCTCTAATAACTTTCCCCAAGTTCTCACCATCAAATATAACATCTTCTAACTTCTAAAAGAGGTGGGAGAAAAAAGTATTTACGAAACTATGCTTAGGCTGGTTTTATTGGTCTTTGAAGGCTGTAACATGAAAGAATCACAGATCTGGGGTATTCTCACAATTATGGAAGCTGGAGTTCTGAAGTAAAGATGGGATTGGTTCCTTCTGAGGAATTTGAGGAGAGGAACTATTTTAGGGATTTCTCCTTGACTCATTTTCTTCCTGTGACTATATCCTCACATCATCTTCCATATATATATATATATCTGCCTCTGTGTCCAAATGTTACCTTCTTGTTTTAAAATATTTATTTATGAAAGATATAGGAGAGAGAGAGAGAGGGGGGAAAAACCAGAGCATTCACTCTAGTATATGTGCTGCCAAGGATTGAACTCTGGACTTCATGCTTGAGAGTCCCAATGTCTTATCTACTTTACTACTTCCTGGACCATGATCAAATATCCTTTTTTATAAGGACACCAACCACATCAGATTGAGAGTCTATACTGTTTACTATGATTCTATATCTCTTTTAAAAATATTTTATCTGTTTATTGGATAGAGACAGAGAGAAATTGATAGGGAAGGGGAGATAAAGAGTGAGAGAGACACCTGCAGCCCTGCCTCACCACTCTTGCACCTGGCTTGCACCCAGGTCCTTGTACATTGCAACATGTGCCGGTCTAGCTTCATGGGCAGGAGAGAGAACCAGAAACTCATGGCTGAGCTGGGAACGCAGTTCAATCTTTATTGATGAGGAATGCAGTGGGATGCATTGGATCGACCTTCTCGTGGTGCATCCCGTGAGTACCCGTTTATTGGGGAAACTGACGATCCTTCCTAGCCAACTGAATCCACATGGATCCCAGTCACTTTCAAAGCCAGCAACAAGCAGACATCAGGCTCAACCTGACGCTGTTGACTGGCTACGGAAGAAGGGAAAATGCTAAAAGAAGAAGGAATGCAGTGCAAGCTAGCTAATCTAATCTCTCTTCATCAGAAAGCCCTGTCCTTTATATCTCCTGAGGCGGAAGTGTCAGGAAGAGGAAGTACATAGGACAGGGGGTGGGGAGAAGGAAAAAGCACACGAACCAGTGGGGATTAAACAGTGGAAAACAGGGTGTGACTACCAACAAACATGTATACTTAAATGGATATGCCACTCCCCTCCCTTCCAGATCACAGTATGATTCCATCTTAACTCAGTAATTATATCTTTGAAGAACCTATCTTCAAGTGTGACCACATTATGAGATAATGGGGGGGGGTAGGACTTCATCACATACATTATTTTAGGCTTGGAGGGGAACACAATCAGCCCCACAACAAGATCAAACACTGTTATACAAACCTGTAAATCTGAATTATAAAGTAACCCCATAGCTTTCAGTCTCCTCCTATGTAAAACAGGGGTTATCTGGAAAACATATTTTCAGGAAAACAAAAGAAATATCTGTGAATTTCCCACAGGTGAGTTAACACAGCTAGGTCTTCAAGGGACATCAGTTGTTAGGATTCTTCTTCTTCTTCTTTTTTTTTTTTTTTTAATTCTTCCAGGGTTATTGCTGGGGCTCAGTGCCTGCTCCACGAATCCACTGCTCCTGGAAGCTTTTTGTTGTTGTTGTTGTCATTGTTGTTTTATCCTTGTTGTGGTTATTATTGTTGCTTTTATTGTTGTTGGATAGGACAGAGAGAAATGGAGAGAGGAGGGGAGACAGAGAAAGGGAGAGAAGGATAGACACCTGCATACCTGCTTCAACACCTGTGAAGCGATTCCTCTGCAGGTGGGGAGCCAGGGGCTCGAACTGGGATCCCTATGCTGGTCCTTATGCTTCATGCCATGTGTGCTTAACCCACTGCACTACCGTCTGACCCCCCCCCCGTTAGGATTATTCTACACAGAGACCTCTCAGATGCCACCCCCAAATCAGGGGACCTTAGTCTATGTGGCTTGTAGGAGAGTTCTTCTTCTAGCGTTTGCCCTTCTTCCATAGCCAGTCAACAGCGTCAGGTTGAAAGCTGTCAGGAGCTGCTTGTTGCTGGCTTTGAAAGTGACTGGGATCCATGTGGATTCAGTCGGCTAGGAAGGATCGTCAGTTTCCCCAATGAATGGGTATTCACGGGATGCACCACGAGAAGGTCAATCCAATGCATCCCATGTAGGAGAGTGATTTTTTTCTAGCATTTGCCCTTCTTCCGTAGCCAGTCAACAGCGTCAGGTTGAGCCTGATGTAAATTTTTCGAGACCTCCTTTGAATCTGGAGAGGTGGCAGTCGTTGACTATGTGGGTCATAGTATGTCTGTAGCCACAGGGGCAGTTTGGGTTGTCTCTGGCTCCCCAGCGATGGAACATAGCGGCACACCGACCATGGCCTGTTCGATAGCGATTGAGGAGGGCCCAATCATAACGTGCTAGGTCAAAGCCGGGTTGACGCTTGCAGGGGTCTGTGATGAGGTGTTTGTTTTTTACCTCAGCTGACTGCCAACTCTGTTTCCAAGAGTCTGTAACAGAGAAGTTCAGTGTAGGCATAGGGGACCAGATTGGGTGATGAGACATCAAGCGTTGGACAGGGTGGGCGAAGATATCCGCGTATATTGGCAGGTCCGGTCGAGCGTAGACGTGGGAAATGAACTTAGATGATGCCACATCCCGACGAATATCTGGCGGGGCGATGTTGCTAAGAACTGGCAGCCATCGAACCGGGGTGGAACGGATGGTTCCAGAAATTATCCTCATGGAGGAATATAATTTGGAATCAACCAAGTGGACATGGGGGCTACGAAACCATACTGGGGCACAGTATTCTGCAGTGGAATAGCATAATGCCAGAGATGATGATCATAGTGTGGAAGCGCTCACGCCCCATGAGGAGCTGGCCAGTCTTGCAATGATGTTATTCCTCACGCCCACCTTTGCTGCAGTTTTTATGAGATGTTTGTGAAATGACAGAGTGCAATCGAGAGTAACGCCAAGATAGACTGGCTGGGCTTCATGCCGGATTCTCGTATCACCAAGCTGCACATTAAGCTCACATGAGGCCGAGGCATGGTATAGATGGAAAACAGATGATACCGTTTTTTGCAGTGCTAAAGATTAGTCACCACTTTTTACAGTAATCAGACATCAGAGACATGTCTTTCATGAATGTTTCCTTGAGGATGTCGAATTTGGATGCCTGAGTTGCACAGCAGATGTCATCGGCGTAGATGAACTTCCTTGAAGAAGTTTCTGGGAGGTCATTGATGTAAATATTAAATAGCGTAGGAGCCAGAACAGAGCCCTGGGGGAGGCCACTTGAAACAAGTCTCCATCTGCTAGACTTGTCACCCAGATGCACCCGGAATCTTCTGTTTTGGAGAAGAAATGATATAGTATTGGCCACCCATGGCGGCAGGCATCTTGAGATTTTAGGAGAGTGATAAGAGGTCACATCAGATCTTCAGCCATGTGGGTATCCAACCAAGTCTCTCATAGCCCAAGGCCCAAGAGAGATGCAATATTAACAAGAACAAAGATTTCCATTGCAATTATAATTCCTTTGGTAATGAAGAAAAATATTTGTAAGAACAAGGAATATGAAGCAGATTTAATCATTCCAATAATATATAAAAACAATGGAAGGTATTTTATGTTTCCAGCAGAAGCCAGATTCGTTCCTTGTATCTCAAGCTTCTTTCATTTGGGCAGGGAGAAGACAACCTCAAACTAAAGTTTGAGCAGCTTGGAATCATTCTTTAGGAAACCTCCCATTTCACGGTCACTTTCCAAATACTGCGAGGAACCAAAAGAGAATAAATTCCTGCTTAAATGTGTCTCCAATTCCACAGACCTAAAGGTCTCCTGTCTGCAACAGAAAAGACACCACAATAGTCATGTTCCTATCCAATTAGGAGCCCAGGTTGATAAAACATTTTCTGCCAAGAAAAGCAATTGGAGAGAAAAAGAGCAAGAAATAACAATAACCACCATAGTTCTTACAAAAATTTTAGAAACAGTATGACTACTTTTTTTTCACCCTGGGGGTTATGGGCTTGCAAAACCCCTTAATCACATGAGAGAATTTGTTAAAATATCTGTTGATTGGTATAATCATCTAGATATCTTTCCTTTTCTTTCTCTCATCCCCCCCCCTTTTTTTTTTGCTTCTTTTAAAAATTGACTTAATAATGGATTGACAATACCATAGGATAAGGGGGGGGGTAAAATTCCACACAATTCTACCACCAGAGTTTCATACCCCATACAGCCCATTAGAAGATTTCCTGGGGGGCGGGAAGTAGCACAGCAGGTTAAGCACACATACAAAGCACAAGGACTACCATAAGGATCCTCGTTCAAGCCCCAGCTCCCCACCTGTGGGGGGTCCTCTTCACAATCAGTGAAGCAGGTCTGCAGTTGCCTATCTTTCTCCCCCCCCATCTTTTCCTCCTCTCTTGATTTCTCTCTGTCCTGTTCAACAACAATGACAGCAATAATAACAAGGGTAACAAAATGGGGAAAATGGCTTCCTGGAGCAGATACCATAACCCAGGAGGAAAAAAGAAGAAGAAGGAGGAGGAGGAGGAGGAGGAGGAGGAAGAGAAGAAGGAGGAGGAGGAGGAAGAGGAGAAGTAGAAGAAGGAGGAGGAGGAGGAGAAAGAGAAGAAGGAGAAGAAAAAGAAAAAGAAGTAGGAGGAGGAGGAGAGGAAGGGGAAGGGGAAAGAGAAGGAGGAGAAGGAGAAGGAGGAGAAGGAGAAGGAGAAGGAGAAGGAGAAGGAGAAGGAGAAGAAGAAGAAGAAGAAGAAGAAGAAGAAGAAGAAGAAGAAGTAGAAGAAGAAGAAGAAGAAGAAGAAGAAGAAGAAGAAGAAGAAGAAGAAGTAGAAGAAGAAGAAGAAGAAGAAGAAGAAGAAGAAGAAGAAGAAGAAGAAGAAGAAGGAGAAGAAGGAGAAGAAGGAGAAGAAGGAGAAGAAGGAGAAGAAGGAGAAGAAGGAGAAGAAGGAGAAGAAGGAGAAGAAGGAGAAGAAGAAGCTTTCCTATTCTTTATCCCTCTGGGAGCATGGACCCAGTGTCATTATGGGGCACAGAGAGTCTGGCTTCTGTAATTGCTTCTCCCCTAGACATTGGCATTGGCAGGTTGATCCATACTTCCAGCCTGTCTCTTTTCCTAGTGGAGCAGGGCTTTGGAGAGGCGAGACTCCAGGATACATTGATAAGGCTATCTGCCCAGGGAAGTCAGGGTGGCGTCATAGTAGCCTCTACAACTTGGTGTCTGAAAAAGCATTTAGACATAAGCAGAACAAATTGTTTAATAATCATGCACCTAAAGGCAAGAATATAGCAGATGAGATTTGAGGTTTCCATTTTGGAAAAAAGGTAGTAGGTCTATTTTATGCATATTCTTAGGGGCCCACCACTTTAGTAATTTTTTCCTGAGCCTAATAGCTAACATGCAGGTGGGCCAAAAACATTGTCTGGGGAGATGGTGTCAGAATTGGAAAAGTCTAGAAAGCTGAATCAAGGAAGAGAGTAGCTCCCAAATCTAAGAAACATATATAAATACCATTAACTGTAAACTTCATCAATTTGATCTGGAAGCCTCTTTATTATCTTCTGTCTTCTTTCTCTCTTTCTCTTCCTGTTTTCACTCTTTCCCTTTTTGTTTTTGGGCAGAAAGAGGTGGGGGGGGGGAGAGAAACAGAGGAGAATCTTCCTTCAGCATGGTGTGGGCTGGGCTTGAACACATGGTAAAGTAATAGTGCATGATCCAAGTGAAATATTTCTCTGGTCTTTGTCTATCCACCTGCATATTCTATAGATTCTATCTTCCTGAATGATTTTGAGACATAGGGGAAAGACATGATTAATTTAAGAATTTTGAGATGGGGTGATTATCCTGAAATATCTGAGTAAGCCCTAATGGAATCATAAAGATTTACATAAGAGAAGGTAGAATTAGAGATGTTGTGACAATAGGAGCAAAGTGGAGGAAAGGAAAATGGCAAGGAGACAGCACCTCAGCTCAGAGTCTCCAAAGGAAACAGTCCAGTAGATATGATTACTTCAGATAACTGTAAAATTATAAGTATAAAAGAATAATTTTGAGTGTATTTTTTTTAGTCATTTAATATTTATTTGCAAAGTTACAACATAACAAAGGTACAGCTCCATACCACTCCCACCACCAGAGTTCTATATCCCCAATCCCTCTATTGTAAGTTACAACAGTTTTCCCATGATTGAAGATATGGCTTAACTATTATTTTTACATCTATCTGTCTGTATTTTCCCCTTTATTTTTTAAATATTTTATTTATTTATTAATGAGAAAGATAGGAGGAGAGAGAAAGAACCAGATATCATTCTGGCACATGTGCTGCTGGGCATCGAACTCAGGACCTTATGCTTGAGAGTGCAAAGCTTTATCACTGCACCACCTTCAGACCACTCTCCTTTATTTTTAATGTCCAATTTTCTCTTCCTTTCCAAGTCACACACATACTGATTATTATATTCAAATATCCCTTTCTTTTTCCCCTCCTCTCTCAGGGTCCTGATGAAGTTGGAGTTGAGAACACTTTGACCATCTTCCTTCATTCATTTCTTTTTTTAAAAATATTTATTTACTTATTTATTTATTTCCCTTTTGTTGTTCTTGTTTTTTTATTGTTGTAGTTATTGTTGTTCTTATTGAAGTCATTGTAGTTAGATAGGACAGAAAGAAATGAAGAGAGCAGGGGAAGACATAAAAAGGGAGAGAGAGAGACCTGCAGACCTGCTTCACTGCCTGTGAAGAAGACTCCCCTGCAGGTGGGGAGCTGGGGGCTTGAACCTGGATCCTTATGCCAGTGTTTGCGCTTTGCACCACATGTGCTTAACCTGCTGTACTACCACCTGACTCCCTCTTTTCATTTCTACCCACTGGGAGTATGGATCAAAACTATTTGTAGGGTGCTGAAGGTGGAAGGTCTGGCTTCTATAATTGCTTCTCCACTGGACATGGGTATTGGCAGGTTGATCTATATCCCCAGCCTGTTTCTACCATTCCCTAGTGGAGTAGGGCTCTGTAAATGCAAGGTTCTGGGACACACTGGTGAGGTCATCTGCCCAGGGAAGTCACTATAGAATCATGATAGTATCTGCAACTTGGTGGATGAATGGCATGGCAAGATATAAAGAGGGGTAAAATAATTAATGAACAGGAACCAAAAAGTGGGAATAGGGGAGATGAGGATAGGGATGTTGGGGTGGAAGGAAGCTAGGATGTCCATTTTAGGCATGTTCCTAAGGGCTCACAACTATCATAGTTTTTGCTCAAGTTTGAGAGCTAACATGGAGTTGGATAAAAATATTGTTTGATAAGATTGTCAGAGTAGAGAAAAGGGATAGAAAGTTGGGTTAGTGCCATGGGTAGCTCCCATTATTGAAAAAATATATATCTATGAATAAAATTAACTATTTCTCCCATCCACTTGAACTAGGACCTGTGTAGCCTCTGAATACATGTTGGTCTTACCTCGCAGTTCATGGCCATATCTGGGAATAGTACAGGCTGCATTCATTACAGGACCATTCTTCCTTGCTTTCTTCAGTGCCAGAGGGGCCAGGTTTTAAGCTGGGTCATAAGCATGGGAACACAGGTGTGTTATATAGTGGGGATATTTAGCTGGTCCTAAATTTGAGTTTTTTAGTCACTAAGTTTGTAGTGATTTGTTTCAGCAATAATGGAATACTTTATCATGACAAAAAGAACCTAGTGAATAGTTGAGAGCATTTTAGAGCTTTGTATGTATGTTCAAATTGTTATAATCATCTGCATTCAGTGATGCAATAAGTTCAGCATGCAAATATAAAGAGCTAAAGAATATAACATAAAGTATTTAATCAAATAATTTCAAGTTAGGCCTAGATACTCTCCTCACTTACTTTCTATTTCACTTCTCTCAATCACTCCAAGGCTGACTGTCAGACAAAATAAGGACTACAAAAGCTGGATAAGGGCAAGAGACCAACATACTTTAATGATGACTCTTTGGCTTACTACCAGGCCATCTCATCTCCTGGGGTCATAGTCAGGGAATCCTGTGATTCCCACATAGACATGATGGGCCTAGACCTCTAATAGATGTCTCTCTCCATCATCACTGATCATCTCCATCAGGAACAACATATTGAAACCCTTTATGGGCCCCTATAGGACCTTGCCCTCTATGTTAATCAGCAATGAGAGGAACTGCCCCATTCTTGAAAGGGAAGTAAGATCAAAATCCCCTACTACTCAAGGAAGATGGGTCTGACAATAAGTACAATGTAGAACATTCCTAGCTATGACCACAGAATGTGATCTACAGACCTACAGAGATGCAGTGGTTACACAGGCTCCTGCACTGAATATAGGCCCCAGATCAAATCGATGGGGTTTATAATTAATGGTATTTGTATAATTTCCTCAGATTTGGGAGCTACTATCTTCCTTATCCAGATTTCTAGTCCTATTTCCAACCCTGACACCAGATTATACCTTTGGCCTACCTTCATAATAACACCAGATACTACCTTTTGCCCACCTGCCCGTGAGCTATCAGGCTCAAGCAAAAATTAATAAAGTCATGGGCCCCTTGGAATATACTGTGAAGCAATGGTCAGGCATTTCTCTTTTGTATCTATATCTCCACTCCTCTCCCCTCTCAATTTCTCTTGGTCCTACTACTGAATTAAACAAAAAAAGAAGAAGGAGGACAAGAAAGAACAAAAAATGGCTATGTATCTATTTTTAAAAACAAAATTAGCTTAACTATAAGAAGAAACAAAAAATAAAATCCAGGGGCTGGGTGGTAGAAGCAGTGGGTTAAGCACACATGGCATGAAGCACAAGGACTGGCATAAGGATCCTGGCTTGAGTCCTCAGCTCCCCCACCTGTATGGGGGTCCTATCACAAATGGTGAAGCAGGTCTGCATGTGTCTGTCTTTCTCTTCCCCCTCTGTCTTCCCCTCCTCCCTCAATTTCTCTCTGCCCTATCCAACAACAGTTACAATAATAACAACAAATGCAATAAAAATAGAAAAAATGCCTTCCAAGAGCAGTGAAGTCATAGTACAGGCAATGAGCCACAGTGATAACCCTGGAGGCAAAAGAGAAAGAAAGAAAGAAAGAAAGAGAGAGAGAGAGAGAGAGAGAGAGAGAGAAAAGAAAGAAAGAAAAAAAGGAAAGAAAGAAATCTAGATTGTAGATGCCAATAGTAGGTTTCTATTTAACAAATGCTTTAATAATAATATTTGGGACAACACTGGGGGGTAATATTTTCAAACATGGATAGCTAAAGTTTAAATGATATGATCTGCATGTAAACAAAATTTGGTTGAATAAATTTTAAAGATCTCATTGATTTTATCCAGTGATTAATAGTTTGGGCACTTTCCAATCTAGCAAATAGAGAGAAGCCAGCTCCAAAAAAGCTTTTCTTGGCAAAAGATAAAAAAGGTAGAAGGGAGCATTGAAAAAATCAGTTGTACCAGGCAATAAAAGCAAACTGGTTATTATAAATGTATTTACCTTGTAGGAGAGCTCAGGGGCTAATCAGCTAGATAAGCTAACTAATGCTGATCAGGTGATTCCAAATTGGTTGGTTCAAGATTCTATTTCTGGGAGAATAAAAGTAGTAATTAAGTTATGTCTCAGTTTGGGAAGGTTTAGCATAAACAATTCTATTTTGATCCTGTTGTCTTATTTTTAAATTTTTTAAATTTATTTATGAGAAAGATAGAAGTAGAAAGAACCAGACATCACTTTGGCACATGTGCTGCCAGTGATCGAACCCGGGACCTCATGCTTGAGAGTCCAAAGCTTTATCACTGCACCACCTCCTGGATCACCTATTGTCTTATTTTTTATAAGAGTATTTTGGAAATTATTTTTATGACATATGAGTCTTGAAAGTTTACATCCTTTTGCCTACTTTTCATGATAGAAATATGTTGGTATGCATGAGACCCCTTCTGTTTCATTTGGTTTAAATCCCCCCTGCTTAACACTATTCTATTTACATAACCACTTCATTCTATTTACATAACCACTGTTAACAAGTTCCACCCTCCCTCCAGGGCATTTGTGGTTCAGTGATAGGATTCTCACCTAATCTGCCACCTCTTTGTCACACTCTGATTTTCACCATTCACTTTTCTCTCCACCCTCTCTATGTCACATCCTGTTTCCACCCTACTTGGCAAGTATATATAAAGACAGCATTGTGAGTTTTACTTTAACTTGAGTTTAGCTGAGCTCGTCTTAGATTGTGCTGCGTCCTGCATGAATAAAGAGATACTGTGTACAACCAAGCCATGAGTCCCTGGTCGTCTGTTACCTGCCCGTGAAGCCAGCCTATTGAAAATAACATAACCCGTCGAAAACAACAGAAATATAGCCCAAGGAAATAATTAGACACATAAGCAAGTTGAATGAATATATAAGTGTTACAGCATGATATATATGATAAAATGAAAAGATTTTAAATGTCCATCAATTTAACAGTGGTTAAGGCAATCAAAGTAAATATTATATGACAATTAGATACATTTAAAAAAATATATATAGTATAATGTCATCAAAACAATAAAGGAGAATTCCAAAAATCTACTGCTCCTAGTGACAGCTGAAAGAAACCTCCCCAAAATGAAAAGACAACTGTGCTGGAAAACAAAATGAATGTGAACTACCAAGATAACTCAACTGGATAATGCACCTGCTTTGTCACAAGCATGCACCAAGTCCAAGCTATGTCTGTGCAAGATTCTCACTACATTATATGTTGTGCTATGGTGTCTTCCCATCTTTCTGTATCTCTGTCTATGTCCTTTAATCTGGAAAAGTTCTGAACGGTAAAAATATAAAATAAGAGTTTAGAGCAACCAAAGGAAGACTTAATAACTAAGAAAAGTAACTAAATCTCCTTATGAGCACTGAATTTTGCTGATTTAACTCATCCTGGTCCATTTACTTCTTCCTAGTTAAGTGTAGGTATTGAAATAACAGCTTGTCTAGTCTAGTCCTTACCAAGTTGGAGGAAGCTTCAATACTGTATTTTCTTTCCTCTTTCTGCCTCTGCCTGGCTCTTTTTATTTGAAAATATCAGCACAGAGGGGTGACACCCCAGATAAGAAGAACAGCTTTTATTTCCAATACTAGTAACAAAGGAGCCAAGTGAACTTCAAGAACTGTCATCATTCATTTTGACCAAACTGGTTGTCATGAAAGACCAACTAATGGAGCTTACAGTTGTCTCACCTAACACAGTGTTTCCCACTACTAAAGTAGCTACATGAATGCTTTGATGCAACATGCTTATGTGCAAATGTTTTTGAGCAAATGTTTATTTTAAATGTTAACAATTAAGGAAAATAATGACTAATGGTAAAACTTGGCAGTAGAGGCTGGGAGATGAATATTTAATACTCTAAAAAATTATAGCCTATTTCTGAGAACTTGGAATTCTAGTGTTGTGTGCATGTTCAGGAAAGAATTTATGAAGTCCTAAGTGTTGTATAACCTTGAGATACAGAGCAAATAAGAAGGGACAGTTGTTGTTGGAGAAATGGCTCAACTAGAAGAGCATCAAAACTTTGTGCTCCAGGTTACTGGTTTAATACATCACATGTACCAGAATGGCATTACAGTTCTTTCTCTCTCCTCTTCCTCTTTCTTCCTTCCTTCCTTTCTTTCTTCCTTTCTTTTTTTCTTTCTTTCACTTTTCTTTCTTTATTTCTTACTTCTTATCTTTCTTTATCTCTTTTTCTTCATTTCTTTCTCTTCCTTTCTTCTCCTCCTCTTCCTCCTCCTCCTCCTCTTCCTTCTCCTTCTTCTTCAATCTCTCTCTCTCTCTCTCTCTCTCTCTCTCTCTCTCTCTCTCTCTCTCCTAATCTGATTTTTAAAAAGAAGGAAGACTAAAGTAGAGTTGAAAATAAAAAATCTTTTATTGAAGATATACTCCAAAGCACACACAATCACACAATTCGATTCAAAAACGGTGGTGTCTTTTACACAAGACATTTAACAAAATTATCATTCAATCATAATTTGACCACCAAGCTAATGGTATAGTGACTTCAGTGGCCACATATAACGAGTATGTAGTTTACAAAACAATTTCAATAACACCGCCAAAAATGACCATAAGAAACACCAACAAACAATAATAGTGGTAGGGATTTATCTAACTTCTATAAGTTTCAGTTTATAATATTAATAAAATATTTAGTCCAGGAATAAAAAAAGACTTTCAAAGAATCAAGAAACTATGGCTCACACAGGAAAAATAAGAGCAACAAATGTAAATTGTCCCTGACGATGGTCAAACATTAAATTTATTGCAATCAAAATATAGATATTGGCAGAATGGATCAAACATCATTCAGTGATGAGCAAGAGATTCACTTTAGAGTCAAAGACACAAGTAGATTGAAAATAAAAGAGTGGTAAAGATATACAAATAAAAACCAAAAGAAAACTGGAATTACTGTACTATTAGATAAAATATATCTAAGGATAACAGTGCTACAAGAACAAAGAAGTAAAAAAGATGTGGACTAATTTAACAAAAGATTAAAAATATGTATATATTTATTTACATAGTTAATTTATGTCATTGATATCTTGATTGAAATTATAATGTTACATATAATTATAAACATATACATTATAAAATCGTATATTATAGTTCTTATATAAACTTAAATTATAATATGTAGTAATAATGTAGTATATATTTTAATATATTCATATAGATAAGTGATAAAATACACAAATATGAAGTGTTCCTATATTATATATTAAAGTAGAAAATTGTCATTGAGTACTATAAAGTAAAATTTGAAAAAAAATGGGTAATAATACAGAAAATGGGGAGTCAGGCGGTAGCGCAGTGGGTTAAGAATACGTGGCACAAAGCCCAAGGTTCTGCATAAGGATACCAGTTCAAGCCCCAGCTCCTGCTACCTCCACCTGCTACCCTGAAGGGAATCACTTCACAAGCAGTAAAGCAGGTCTACAGGTGTCTATCTTTCTCCCCCCTCTCTGTCTTCCCCTCCTCTCTCCATTTCTCTCTGTCTCCTGTCCAACAATGATGACATCAATAACTACAACAACAAAACAAGGGAAACAAAAGGAAATAAAATAAAAAACAATAATAATAATACAGAAAATATCTTACTTAACAAAAGTATAGATATGTCTGTTCCCTATTACATGGAAAATTAGTGTGAATATGTGTATATAAGCAAGTAAAGAACTTACACAAAAATATGAATGCTATGTCTGGGTGTTATATCTTAGTTTTATTTGTACAGGTATAGAGCAAATTTGTACAGATCAAATTTTAAAAGTTATAGCAAAATTGTTAATTTTATTTTAGTTGAATGGGTAGCATGACTATTCTTACTATACAATTAAAAGACAATCAGCACAAAGAAAAAATTTCCCCTCCAGTTTCCACCAACCAGCCGATCAGTTTAATTTTAATATAATCAGTTTATTTCATGCTTTCTCAGATCAATCTCTATTGCTGTACAGAAGCATATTCCCACTCATAAAATAGAGAACTTTATTTTCTCTTTGTGAAATAAATAGTGTATTGACCTAAATATGTCACAAGTCCTCTTGATCACACATGCCATAGCTCCACATTATTTTTTTTCAGTTTTCTTCTTTTTTAAGAATTTATTTATTCATGAGAAAGATAGGAGGAGAGAAAGAATCTGACATCACTCTGGTACATTTGCTGCTAGGACTCGAACTCAGGACCTCATGATTGAGAATCCAGTGCTTTATCCACTGAGCTACTTCCTGGACCACCCTCTTTTAAAAAGTTTCCTCCAGGATTATCATTGGGACTCAGTGACAGCTCTACGAATCCACTGCTCCTGGAGCCCATTTTTTCCCCATTTTATTGGATAAAACAGAGAGAAATTAGAGAGGAGGGGGAGAAAAAGAAAGACACCTGAAGACCCGCTTTGCAGCTTGTAAAGCATCTCCTCTGCACATGGAGAGCAGCGGCTTGAACCTAGCTCTTTTCAGTTCATATTATGTGTGCTTAACTGGGACTGCCACTGCCCAGCTCCCAGAGTTTCACCTTTTTATCCACTGCATGTAAGTTTTGTGGATGGGTTTGGATACTCAGCCATTTTCATGTTGGGTACAATGTTAGTCTCCTCTGTTTTTTTTTTTTTACAAACATTTTTTTTTTGTGCCTCTTTGGGAAGCTGGGAAAGGTTCTTTTTAATTTAGGTCATTGGTAGCATGCTGTAGAAAATAACAGTAAATTTTGTCACACTGCCCCCCAGAAAGGATATCTGAAATGACTTTCTCACCTGCAAAATACAAATCACCTGTTTTAACACTGGTGCTATCAACATTATTTTTGTCATATATTCCTCTATAATTAGTAAAGAACTAGGCATTTCTCATGTCTGATCCTTTAATCTAGACATCAATAGCCTGGATGAGCATCCCTGGACAGAGGTACTCAAGCTTTTAGTATTCATTAATGTGTCAGGAAAGGTAAGTTTCTCATACCCTTCCCTTTGTTGTCTTTATCTAAATGTATGACTAAATTAGAGTTGTCCTTCAGAATGCAATAATATCTGAGTTTTGTGTTATTGGTGAGTTGCAAGCCACTTCTGATACATGAATTACCCCCTGTGGGCCTCAAGGCACTGGAACAACACAGGACAAGGTGGGTAGACTGAGGTCTACATCTTGACTTTACTCTTTACTAAGTAGAAAAGTATCCAGTAAGGGCACCTTGTTCAGCTTCCCCAGACTTCTGTCTTCATCTATGATTAGCTGGGTAATAGCAATACCTGTCTTGTGTCTCTGGTGTAGATGAACTGAGAACATATGCCCATTACATAGCACACATTGCCTGTGCTGTAATTGCATGAAACATGTGCACTTGCTTCACTATGGAAGGTTTTCTTTAGTTTTTTTCCACTGTTATAATAGAAGGGTAGAAGGTAGCTTATCATCTTCCCCAGACAGATAAGAGAAAAAGGATTACATATGTGCATGGACATTTTCAGTTCAGTATATAAAAAGTGAGATAGGGGCTGGGTGGTAGTTTATCTAGTACAGCAGACACATTACTATGTCCAAGTAACTGGATTCAGGCCCATAGGCCCCATTTGCAGGAGGTGGCAGAGACTACATGAATAGTCAGGTAATGCTGCATTTGACTCTACTTGTTTCTCCTTCTCTGTCTCTCTGCTTCTATAAAAAAAAGAAGAAAAAAAGGGGGGAAAATGGCTACCAGGAGCAATGGAATCAAGCAGGCATGGAGCCCCAGTCTGATGAAAAAAAAAAAAAAAGAGGAAAAGAAAGGAAGTGAAAAGAAAATGAGCTAGACATAGAGAGAATGCCCACACAAACTACTGTTTCTTTGTCTATAGAGGTCTGACTTGTTCTGTCTTTGTTGTTCACACGTGGAGCCAGCAATTAAATCCATATCCTCACACAAGAAAGTCAGATTCTCCAAGCTTTGTATAGACAAATCTGCCCTTTACATCACGCGCATGTGTGTGTGTGTGTGTGTGTGTGTGTGTGTGTGTGTGTGTGTTCATTTTTGTCACTGATGTTTCAACTACTGAGTTTGATAGAATACCAAGTTCTAGGGTGAGAGAACCAGGTGAAAGAAAAGGATCCCTGAAGACAACAGAAGAAAGGCAAGAACTCCCATCCCAACTTCAGTAAAAAGAGAAGCATACTTCTCTGAGATCTTCTCTCGTGTATTGAGTTAATGATGAAAACAGAAAGGAGAGAGAGAGATAGAAGGCGAAGGAGAGAGAGAGACAGAGAGAAAGAGAGAAAGAGAGAGAGAAAGAGAGAGAGAGAGAGAGGCAGAAATCTCAGGTGGAAGGGAGGTAGGGCTACAGAGCAGCAGCAGCTGTTTCTCTCCTCTTCTCTCCCTGGTCAACTAGGAATACCAAAGGAGAACACCTGGGATCAGAACAAGACAGAACTCAACGACTTCACCAAAGGAATCCACCAAATCACCAGTGAGTGTGGCTCATGGACAGAGGGAAGCCTAGGGAGAGATTAAGTGGCTGGAAACAGTCCAGTAGTTTACCAACTGAGACACCACCTCAAGTCTGTTTCACCAATAAAAAGATGGTTGAAGGGAGGAGAGGAATCCCCTGAGACTCACCAAATGCAACTGTGAGTCTCCATTGCTATTGCCCTCAGAATCTGGAGCAGCAGCAGAGAGGCCCTGTGCTGACACCAGGGGCAGAGAAGTGACCAGGAAACTCAGGACAAGATCTATACCTCAGTGGCCTAGCAGTGGGGCTATGAGAGTCTCTTTGTATAAACACTGGATTATCTCTGTCCCAACCTGATTTATCTCTTGGTAAGAAGTCAGTGATTAAGCTAAGAAGCATACTTATAGTTTAAAAGCCCTAAGGATCCCATAGACTACAGGGAAGAAAACTAACAAAAGAGCCTTTTAAGGCACTGAGCTCCAACTCAGGGATTAAAATACTATTGAGACAACTGTCAACTTCCACAACTGTAAACCCTTTAATTACCTTATTTAGACACAATTCAAGTCAGGGAAGAGTGATCAGAAATTTGAAAAGTACTGAGAGAGGGACCTCATAACATACTATATAAAATGGTTAAACCAACAAGAAAAAATACTGGAAAAATGAACCAGGACAAGAGTCCAGCTAAAAGCCCTCAAAGGTTGAACAACAAAATAATGAGGTTACCATCCAAACACTAGTTAAGGAAATAATTAAAGGAGTGAGTAAAGAGTTTGAAAGAATTGTCACCAGAAATGCAGAAACAACAGAGACTCTGGAAGAAAACATTAATTATATGAAGGTTATTAGAGAACTGAAAGCTGAAATAGCTGAGTTAAGAACACAACTATCTGAACAAGCTAAATCAGTATCAGAAGAGGGTAACAAAATAGATGAACTTTAGAAAACAGTAGAGGGGCGAGAGAATAGAATAAATGAGGCTAAAGACAGAATTAGCAAGATCAAGGATGAATTGGAGACAACTAAAAAAGAAGGGACCTCCAAAAGACATTAAGAGATACTGAAAACAAGAACAGAGACCCATGGGATGACTTCAAAAGAAATAATATACGCATTATAGGTTTACCAGAGCAAGAAAGAGAGGGAGGGGAAGAAAGCATTCTTCAGGACATAATAGCTGAGAACTTCTATAGTTTAGACAACAAAAAAGACCTAAAAGTTCAAGAAGCCCAGAGGGTCCCAAACAGAATTAACCCAGATTTAAAGACACCAAGATATATCATATTTAGAATGGAAAGGAATAAGGAGAAAGAAAGGATCCTGTGGCTGCAAGAACAAAAAAAAACAAAGAGTTTTATATAGAAAAACCCATAAGATTAGCAGCAGACTTTTACACAAACACTACAGGCCAGAAGAGAATGGCAAGATATCTATCGAGTGCTCAATGAGAAAGCCTTTCAACCAAGACTACTATATCTTGCTAGACTGTAATTCAGACTAGATGGAGGCATAAAAACCTTCTCAGACAAACAACAGTTGAAAGAATAAACTATCACCAAGCCTGCCCTGAAAGAAGTTCTGAAAGATCTTCTATAAACAGTCAGATCACCATGAATATGCCATATATCAGAACACTCTAAAAAAATTTACAATAATTACATTAAAATATCTTGAATCTATGATATCAATAAATTTCAATGCTCTGAATTCACCTATTAAAAGGCACAGAGTAGGAACAATATGCTGTCTACAGGAAACCCACCTAACTCAGCAATACAAACACAGACTCAAAGTGAAAGGATGAAAAATGATCATACAAGCCAGTGGTCCACACAAAAAAGGGCAGGAACTGCTATTCTCATATCTGACATGATAGAATTTAAAATAAATAAAATTTTAAAAGATAGGAATGGACACTAATGCTCAGAGGATCAGTCAATCAAGAGGACTTAGCAATTATTAACATCTATGCACCCAATGAGAAGCCATCTAAACACATCAAACGTCTACTGAAAGACCTACAGCAATATATTAACAGCAACACAGTCATAGCAGGGGACTTCAACACCCCACTCTCTCAACTTGACAGATCATCCAGGCAGAAAATCAATAAAGACATACATATTTTACTCAAATCCATGTGGATCATTCTCAAGGATAGACCATATGTTAGGCCACAAAGACAGCATCAGCAAATTCAAGAGCATTGAAATCATCCCAAGCATCTTCTCAGACCACAGTGGAATTAAACTAACACTTAACAATCAACAAAAGATTAGTAAGAGTCACAAAATGTGGAAGCTCAACAGTACAATACTTAACAACTACAGGGTCAAAGAGGAAATAAATGAAGAAATCAAAATGTTTCGAGAGTTCAATGCAAATGAAGACAAAAGCTATCAAAATATTTGGAACATAGCTAAGGCATTACTGAGAGGAAAGTTCATAGCCATACAAGCACACATTAGGAAACAATAAAAAGCACAAATTAGCAACCTGATTGCACACCTTAAAGACCTATAATAAGAATAAAGTAACCCTAAAGCAACCAGAAGGACAGAAATCACTAAAGTTAGGGCAGAAATCAATAACATTGAAAATAAGAAAACCATACAAAAGATCAATGAAAGTAAATGTTGGTTCTTGGAAAGAGTGAACAAAATCGACAATCCTTTAGCCAGACTCACATAAAAAGAGAGAGAGAGACAGACAGAGAGAGAGAGAGAGAGAGAGAAAGAGAGAAGTCTCAATAAACTGTATTGTAAATGAAAGAGGAGATATCACGACACCTCAGAAATACAACATATCATGCGAGGCTTCTATGAACAACTATATGCCACCAAGCTAGAGAACCTGGAAGAAGTGAACAATTTCCTAGGTACCTGCAAATTTCCAAAATTAAATAAAGAAGAACTAGATAATATGAGCAGGCCCATCACAGCCAGTGAAACTGAAACAGTTATCAAAAACCTTTCCAAAAATAAAAGTCCTGGACCGGATGGTTTTACAATGAATTCTACAAAACCTTCAAGGAAGACATAATACCTTTACTTTAAAAAGTCTTCCAGAAGATTGAAGACACAAGAATACTCCCATCCAGCTTCTATGAAGCCAACATCACTCTGATACCAAAAACAGACAGGGACACAACCAAAAAAGAAAACTATAGAGCATTACTCTGATCAACATAGATGTAAAAATATTTATCAAAACTCTAGCCAACGGGATACAGCAATATATTAAAAAGATTGTGCATCATGACCAAGGGGGGTTTATCCCAGGTATGCAAGGTTGGTTTAATATACATAAGTCAATCAATAAGAGGCATAAGGATCTCAGTTCGAGCCCCCACCTCCCCATCAGCAGAGGAGTCATTTCACAGGCAGTGAAGCAGGTCTAATAGTGCCTATCTTTTTCTCCCTCTCTCTGTATTCCCCTCCTTTCTCCATTTCTCTCTGTCCCATCCAACAATGACAAAATCAATGACAATAATAACTATAACAAAGGCAACAAATGGGAAAATAAATAAATGAATAAAAAGAAATTTCATTTTTAATTATTTTATGTTATTAGTGATAATAATGATCAACAAGATGTTAAGAGGGGTATAATTCCTACCATCAGAGTTCCATATCCCCTCCCCTCTATTAGAAGTTTCCGTATTTTTTATCCCTCTGGGAGTATAGACCAAAGATTTTCATGGCGTGCAGAAGGTGTGTCTGGCTTCTGTAATTGCTTCTTTTCTGTACATGGGCATTGACAGGTCAATCTATACCCCTAACCTGTTTCTATCTTTCCCTAGTCGGGCAGTGCTATGGGGTGGTGGGGTTCCAGGAAACATTGGTAAGGTCGTCTGCCTAGGGAGAAGTCAGGTTGGCATCTTGGTAGCATCTGCAATTTGATGGCTGAAAAGCATTAAAATATAAAGCAAAACAATTTGTTTAATAGACAAGAACTTAAAGGTAAGAATATAGCAGATGAGATATGTGGTCTTAATGTTGGAAAATATCAGGAAGTCTATTTTAGGTATATTCTTTATTTTTTAATATTTATTTATTTATTCCATTTTGTTGCCCTTGTTTTATTGTTGTAGTTATTATTGTTCTTGTTATTGATGTCATTGTTGTTGGATAGAACAGAGAGAAATGGAAAGAGGAGGGGAAGACAGAGGGGGAGAGAAAGATAGACACCATCAGACCTGCTTCACTGCCTGTGAAACAACCCCTCTGCAGGTGGTGAGCTGGGGCTTGAACCGGGATCCTTATGCTGGTCCTTGTGCTTTGCACCACTTGTGCTTAACCTGCTGCTCAACTGCCCGCCTCCCTTTAGGTATATTGTAAGGGACCCATGACTTTACTAATTTTGCTTGAGCTCCACAGATAATATGCTGGTGGGCTAAAAATATTGTCTGAGAAGATAGTTTCAGAGCTGGAAATAGTACTAGAAAGTTTGATCAGGGCAGAGAGTAGCTTCGAAATACAGGTAAGTAGACAAATACTATTAACTGTAAATCCCATCAATCTGATCTAAGGCTCAAGTCTATACATATTTAGCACAGGAGCCTGTGTAAGCTCTGCATCTCTGTCAGTCTAAGCTCACATTCTGTGGTTATACCTAGGAACATTTTAGGATGTACTCTTATCAGGACCAGACTTCCTCAAAGTGGCAGAGTATGTTGACCCAGCCACCCTTCAGAGAGTGGGGCAGTTTCTACCATTGTTATTCTACACTGAGGGCAATGACCTGTAGAGCTCCATAAGAGGGGGGGATCTCCTTTAAAGTACAAGTAATCTACTATGAGTGTTGATAAATGAGTGTCATAACCAGTTCTTAATTTTCACTTGAGTCATCTAGAAACAGCATAACTGACTGAAGCAATTCTCATTTGAAGCCCTCTCTGCTTTACAGCCATTTATTGACACCCCGCCACCCTTTGCTATTTGGCAGCAAATACTTCTCTCTTCTGGGCGAGTTTCTTAAGGAAAACACACATGTTATCTTATTATTCTAGGGAATTTGCTGGCCCATCCCAGCTCCAAAAAGTCATCTATTAGAGCTTCCTGGTTTAAACTATGGTGGTGAGCTGGCTGAGAGTTTTATACTTGTTTCCATTGATTCCATCTTGTAAAATTTTGTCAAAAGCTCCCACTAGGTAAATATACATACACATACATACACACACACACACACACACACACACACACACACACACACACACACAAGATTATAAGGTTAAAGGAGTATAATTCCACACCACTTCCACCACCAAAGTTCTGTGGCTCCACAACCTCCAACAATAATCACTATAGTTCTCCCAATGTCATAGATATGGCTTGAATATATACAAGTTCTTGTGTTTCAGTTCTCTGAGTTTCACATGAGTGAAATCACTCCATACTTGTCTTTTACTTCCTTACTTTACTAAGCACTGGTACTTCCCTTCATTTAGTCCCAAAGGGCACTGCTGTGTAGTATTCCATGACTTTTTTTTTTGTATTTATGACTCCAAGTAGCGATTTTTTTTTAAATTTTTTATTTAAGAAAGGATTGGTGAACAAAAACATAAGGTAGGAGGGGTACAACTCCACACAATTCCCACCACCCAATCCCCATAACCCACCCCCTCCCATGTTAGCTTTCCCATTCTTTAGCCCTCTGGGAGCATGGACCCAGGGTCGTTGAGGGTTGCAGAAGGTAGAAGGTCTGGCTTCTGTAATTGCTTCCCCGCTGAACATGGGTGTTGACTGGTCGGTCCATACTCCCAGTCTGCCTCTCTCTTTCCCTAGTAAGGTGTGTCTCTGGGGAAGCTGAGCTCCAGAACACATTGGTGGGGTCTTCAATCCAGGGAAGCCTGGCCAGCATCCTGGTGGCATCTGGAACCTGGTGATTGAAAAGAGAGTTAACATACGAAGCCAAACAATTTGTTGAGCAATCATGGATCCCAAGCTTGGAATAGTGGAGAGGAAGTGTTAGGGAGGTACTCACTGCAAACTCTAGTGTACTTCTGCTTTTATTCTATTATTAAAAGCCCCCTACCACAATATTTTAAACTTTTAATTAGGACAATAAAAAATGCACCAGAGAATCTCATGGGCTGTTTGAGCAAAGATGGCTTACCCCATGTAGAAGCTCATGTTTATTTTTATTAACTTCTAAGTTCCTGCCTTTGCTTCCTTTCTAGCCACACCTACACCTATTACAACTTTGGGTGTCTTTCCTTTTTTCTCCCCTCTTAGATAAAAGGAATAGTGCCTGAATTTCTCAGGTGTTCTAAAGAATCTCTTCTTTCTCAGCAATTGTACAAAACCAAAGGTTCCTTGTCACAATATTTCTGGGTCCCCATGGATCTTGAATTTAGAGCTCTCTGGTCATTTTCCTGTAACATTTCCCCCTCTGGGATTATGGAATGTATATGGAAGGAGTAGACTACAGGTGTAGATGGAAAGAGTTCTGGATTCTGTAATTGCTTCTACTCTGGACCTGGGCATTTTCTGGTTGATCCATACTTCCAGTCACTAGGCAAGTTTAAATTGTGTGCCTAGAGTATGCATATTGCATCATTTCTACATATGGAGGAATTTAATATCTGGAAAATATTTGATTTTTACACATTTTGGATTTAATCAGAAATGTTAAACACATATTCTGAGAGTTGTCAATAGAAAAAAATATTTGTAACAGCTAAGTTATGAAGTGTGTTGACATGTGATTTGGCACTGATATAAATGTCCTGGCAAATGCTCATGTATAGTAACAGAAACATTAGACTTAGAGTTTGTAGGTCTAAATCCTTGTTCAGTGTGGCCCACCATAGGCAGGTTAATCCCAGTCTTCTTATCTGTAAAACAAAGGAACCAAGATCTCTTTCCTGTGCCTGTTGTGGTGAAATATGTATGCTTTTTGTTGATTTGAAAAGGCATTCTTGGATATCTTTCAACAGTGTCCCTGTTCCCTTGTTCCCAGAGCTGGGCTCACAGGTCGCGGGAACAGATGAAGGGTTTGCATCCCAAGAGCTCCAAATGGAAAGGCAAATAACACACAGAAGGCTGAGAATTACAAATATTAAGACCCTTCTCATGTTTGTTGCTCCTCTCCAGTGCTTGTTAATAACAGAAAGCAAATATCAGGCACCCAGAGGGGAATTAATGTTAAAAAAAAAGTCCCGGTGTGTGTTGGTGTAATTAAGCAACATAATTAACACCCTCCTATTGAAGTAGGTTGAGACACACATCACTGTATTTCAGAGACAGCAAGGTGACCAAGTTCATTTGTGTCTTCCATGGTTTATCCATAGTTTGTGATCCTTTTGGTGTCACAAGAAGAGAAACATGTATATAGATGTCATTTGGTGCTACCAATCTATAATTTCCTTGAAGGAAAGGACCAAGCATGTTCATCTTTACTTCCCTTTTGGTACCTACCATGAACTGGACATATTATTAGTCTTTCCAAATTCAGAGAGGTCCAGCATTTTCTAATACCCATTCTGGGAAGTCCTTACAGAGGACTGCACTTGTATATTTCTCTGTAGAGAAAATGAGTACTGTGGTTGGGGAAATAGAGCAATGGGAGCACAGTAGACAAAAACTAGTGTCCCATCCCACCCACCCCCAGGAATCCTTTACCTGACTCATTGACACTTTGATTTTTCTGAATATCAAAATTCCAAAGTATTTACTTTCTTTAATTTGAAGAGCTGGTTAAGATCTTTTGGGAAGAGGAAAACATATCTTCTAGGCACCTCTAGAAATGCTTCTTTCATACTCTGGCTTCAACTTCAAATCTTCTTCAACCACAAATCACAGGCCATGATGCCTCTACATTTTCCTCTGGTAGCAGTTCTGGAGCAGCATTCCAGAAATTTCCTAATGTCATTTCTTACAGTCCACAGAATGATGCTAGTGATCATGATGGTACTCACAGGATGATCTCTGAAATAAAGAAATCTAGGGAGTCGGGTGGTAGCGTACCAGATTAAGCACAGGTGGCACAAAGCACAAGGACCGGCGTAAGGATCCTGGTTTGAGCCCCCTAGCTCCCCACCTGCAGAGGTGTTACTTCACAGGCAGCGAAGCAGGTCTACAGGTGTCTATCTTTCTCTCCCTGTCTGTCTTCCTTTCCTCTCTCCATTTCTCTCTGTTCTATCCAACAACGATGACATCCATAACAACAATAAAAACAACAAGGGCAACAAAAGGGAATAAATAAAAAGAAAAGGAAGAATGAAATCTGTTTTTCATAATGTTTTCCACCTTTTCATTCTAATATATAGCAGGGAAAATCAACCTGCCCATCAAACATGTGCCTTCACAGAGTTTATTGCTTACACTGAGGCTGGTTGGCACAAGTGTCTGAGTTTTCTAAGTAAACACTGATAGAGGGGAAAATCCAGATGGCAGCAGAATAGCCAGAGCTTTGAGCAGGGAAATGGCCATGGGCAAGTGTGTGAAGTGTTGTTCTTTGTGGAATTGAAAAGTCAGGCATGTGGAGAGAAGACTTAGGGCCGGCAGATGTGCAGAGACAGGAGAGGGTTCTAGTCTCCCTAATTTCCCTGTTACTTCCTCTTTCTGACCCAGGAAATCCCAGCCTCCAGTGTCTGGGGAAGCAGCTATGACAGACATGGAAAATATGAACCTGGGAGGTTAAGGAGAGACAGGAAGTACCCTGGGTGAGAGATCTCTAAAGGAAGAAGTGACTTGTTATAGCTCCCCACTTTTACTTCAGTCATAGGTGCTGTCTAGTTTAAAACAAAACATATGACTAAGTCACAACATAGCCCCACTCCTCCAAAATTTTACAACCTGACCATATGGTCTCCTCATTCATAGGCTAAAAAAACTAGGCTAGAAACAGCTATGATTTCCTTGCCCACTGGTTCTTCTTGTCCATCAGCCCTTCCCAGATTCTTTTCAAGAAAACTACTTTGGCTCCCAGGGATGCATGTCTCTCTGTTTCTCTACTTCCATACTCCAACTCTTACTTTTCTATCACTGGGGGATTCACACAGTTGCGAAACCTTGACATCAGAGTCAGTGAGTGTCTCTGAAGAAGACCTGGCTTCATTTTTTTCCCCTCAAACTCTCCAACCTTGTCCTAGGTTCACAACTTCAGCTGTGAAATGAATTTGGTCTCCCCCGTTTATGCATTAGACAAATGCACGCCCTTTAGCTGAGCCCAGCCGCCCAGCAGCAGCGCCCCGCAGGAAACACAACTGTAGCAATCCACAGACAGAACTCACCCTGCTGAGAAGCCAAGGTGGCATGCTGACTAAGTCTTGGGAAGAGGAGGCTGGAGCTTGGGCACCTGTAAATTGTCAGGCACAGAAATTCAGGTAAGCATGGAGGCTTGCACCCCAAGCACAGGGTGACACACCAGCAGCGAGGCAATCCAGTGCTACCTCTCCCTGCATAGCTGACAAGATCACTTAGCAGCCAGTGGCTATGGCTCCCCCATTTCACAAAGCTTCAGAGTGTGAGTTCTAAGGAGCTTTAAAAAACTGAAGATTATGGGGAAGCATGCAACTGTGTGGGCCCCTTCTGATGTAACTGCATATAGCTGGGTATATTCATCCAATGGCATTTAAGGCTCATTAAATTTTGAATCTCATGTCACCTGCCTGAGGCTCAAAATAGTTCTCTGTGTTCCTTTTGTCTCCCAACTCCATTTTAATGGAAATCGTTTCCATTCACCTCTAGGTTCTCTTCTTCGGACTAGCAACACCCGTTCTTTAATAATCTCCAATGCAGAATCATTCACTCTGTGAACCTGTCATTTGGAGGATACTTTGGACCATGACAAATATAAACAATATTTGGTGAAAAATGCAAGGAGAATTACTAAAAACAACCCTTCCTGCTCTGGCTTGGTGGAAGGATGCTCACCTGCATAGTTGCCAGTGGCTGGTAGCTTCACAGACACTGGATCATGTCTGTGTATTAACCCATGAAAGTCCTAGGGTCTGACAATGGAGAGTCACTACCCACCTAAGGGTAGTGACCATTAGACACTAAATAAGTTCTACACAACACTGAATAAGTGCAAAGGACTCTTTCAAGGGCTTATTACAGAATAAGCTGGGGATGTCCCCCACCCTCTTTTCTTTCTTTCTTTCTTTCTTTCTTTCTTTCTTTCTTTCTTTCTTTCTTTCTTTCTTTCTTTCTTTCTGGTAGGTGAGGAATCTGAAGCACAGAAAATAAGTTAAGCAAACTGTCCAAAAGCCACACAGCAACTAAGATGTGGAGTTGTATTTGAACTCAGATACTCTGAAGTCAGGAGTCATACTCCTACCTACCCTGCTGTTCCCCCCTACCCAATCTCCCAGCCACAGCTAATGGCTTCTACATAGTGATGTCACATAAACATGATTAGATCTTTGGGGTTTTTTTGATACTAGAAATATGAGCTTTACTTTCTTGTCTTATTTCTTTGTTTCTTTCCTTCTTTGTTTATTTTTTCTTGTGTGTGTGTGTGTGTGTGTGTGTGTGTGTGTGTGTGTGTGTGATAGAATGTTAGGAATAGAAAGAAAGAAGGAGAGATACCACAGCAATGATCCGCTGTCAGTGATAGTTTCTCCTGTGTATGGTACTTCCATGTGGTGGCCCAAAGCTGGAAACTACATACTCCAGTACAGTAACATATGCTCTCTACTAAGTTAATTATCTCGGGGCAGGGTGGTGGCACACCTGGCTGAGTGCATACATTACAGTTTTAGCCCCCAGTCCCCAGCTGTGGGAGGAAGACTTCACAAGTGGTGAAGCAGTGCTGCATGTGTCTCTCTGCCTCCGCTATATTTCCCTTCCTCTCAATTTCTGGCTGTCTCTAAATGAAGATAATAATAATAATAAAAACTAAGTTAATTATCTCTCAACCCCTGGAAATATAAACTTTTGTGTGAAATGTCCCATGTTTTTTAAAATTTTCAAGTCAAGTCACCTTTCTGAATATCCCAAGGGTCAAACTATATCTGTGAATATCTGCTTTCTGTGTGAGAACCCTGCTTAAAACTAACTCTTTAAAAAGAACCAGGTGGCTGTCACATGCAAAATCATTGGCACCCACAGAGAAACTTCTTCCCTAGGGACTCAGCAGGGAGCAGGGAGAAGAGGCAGAATTCAACACTGGAACCCAGAGGGAGTAACCAGAAAGTAAGTCCCTGTGTTTCTCAGAGCAGACAGCTTCTCACTCCTGACTGCCAGGTTGCTTCAAGGAGTAGCTGGAGAAAACTGCCTTTTCTCTCATGACACCTGCAACAGCATTACATCAACACAGCAAGTGAAGCAACCAGCACAAGAAATGTCAGCTCTCATTAGCCCACAGATAAATCTACCTCCATGAGAAGTGAGAGGAGAGAACGGCAGGAAGAATGCCAGGAAACAGGAACATATGTTGTTCACAAAAAGAGTGCTTCCAACAATGGGTGTCTTCCTCCATGGTGCAGGCACCTGGAAAACAGAGCCTTTGTTTTGCCTAACTGCCCCAGACACCTGTCCTGCCCTCTTCCCTTCCCCCTGTCACAGGAGACCGGGAAATGAGTTTCATGTCTATGGGGGTGGGAGGTTTTACGAAGTGTTTGCTGACACAGCTGAACAGTCACCCAGTGTCATAAAAAGTAAATGACTTGATAATGCAAAAACAGTAATTAGGATGTGGAACATGTTTATACTACTTACATATTTTAACACCCTGATATTAACATGCCTTTCCTAATAGTACATAAATGATCCCATTTTTGTGCAATTTGTTCAGGCTGCCACAGTAGGTATCCCTCCAAGGGAGAGCCCCTCCCTTTCTCTCTCCTCACTCTGTGCCTGTATTCCTGGAAGCCCACCTCATATTGGAAGGTGTTCCTTGGAGGTGTGAGTATGGACATGGTGGGGAAGAAATTCAGGAGAGCAAATGCTGCCTGTCAAAAGGACTGGCTAAATTGCTCACTTAGTGCACTGTTTCACCATGTGCACAGTCCAGGTTTGAGCCCTGCCCTGACACACTGAAGGAAGTTTCGCTGCTGTAGTTTCTTTCTGCCTCTCTTCCTCCATCTAAAAAATAAGTACTAAATCATTAAAAAAATTAAAGGGGCTGGAGGTAATAGGTGTGCTGACAAATAGGAAATAACAAAAAATGCCAGAAGAACAAAATATCTGAGGTGTGGTGTTTGCCAGTTTCCATGGAGTAAACACTTCTACTACAGCCAAGTTCAAGCTTCCAGCACAAAACACAGACTTGGAAAGGGATGTTTGTGTCTGGGTCGCAGGAGCCAAGCCATCTTCAGCACACCATTAGCTGGAGGTCACAGGCTGCTCTTTAATTGGTGTCGGCCACTGCCCGAACCCCTTTCCATGCAGAGAAACAAGGCAAGGCTGAAGAATGCTGTTAGTTGCACATACTTTGCAAAAGGCCAAGATTCAGGACTTTTATTGCAATAAAAGACCTTGACTTGGGGAGCTGGTAAGACAGAGCAAACCCTGCCAGAGCAGCAGGGAAGCTGCAGCTCTACATTTGGGGTAGAGGGAAGGCTTTTTTCAAGGGCATACAGCCATTTGGCATCAATTTAGGGGGCTGGAGCTCAATACTTTTTATTCTTAACTCGATGATCTTTACACTGTGACCCTTTTCCTGTGCATTCTGAGTCCTGTAGTAGATATGGTCTCTTTTTGTTCAAGCCTTGCAGTTCTTGCTTCACCAGCCACTGCTGTTTGCTCACATGTTGGAAGATGGGGCCTGGCAGGCTTGCAGATCCCTGCATGGGAGTGATGGTTGCCAGGTAACAGGAAGGCCTCATGGCAGGGAGCTTTCCTGGCCAGATACAGGTAAATGGGTGCATCAGGGAAGGAGCCCTCCCCTGGAGAGGGAGAACTTGGCTATGTTCTAGTGCACTCAGTAGAGAAACAGAGGCTCAGAACTGAAAAGAACCCTGTCCAACAACCCCACATCAGTTTCAGAACCAGGGTTATTGAAAGTGAATGAGGTAGAATCTGGGACACCCACTGAGCTTCACTAAATACAGTAGGGGCACCCAGTTGAGTGGACATGTTATAAGGACCTGGGTTCAAGTCCCCACTCCATAGCTGTGGAAGGCAGTTTCATGAGTAAATGAGCAGTGCTGCAGGTGTCTCTCTTTCCACTCCCTCTCTGTCTCTCTCTTCACTCTGATTTTTTCTCTGACTCTAGCAAAATTAAAAAAAAAAATGAAATGACCACTGGGACCAGTGAACTTGTTTTGCAATCACTGAGACACCCTTCCCTCCCACCACCACCAGTGATAACCCTGGGAACAAAATTAATATATCAACAAACAAATAAATAAAAGTAAATATGATAAAAGTGTCACATGGTAAAAGCAGCTCTGAATGCCAAGTGCATGAGGGTTAACAACAGCCCCCATGATGGCACTTCTGGAGTGGGATCCATGGTGCTATGCCTGCCAACCACGGACCTCCCCACCCCCACCCCCTTTACCCTAACCTGTGAAGAGGAGACAGCCTGGAAGCAGGGGAGCGGAGAAGAAATGATGCTGATATCATGGGGGGGGTGAAGGTCTGAGGGGTCACTGGGCTGAACAGATGGCAGGCTGATATTGGTTTCAACTCACACATGGTTGAGTAAACAATGTTTAAGTTTTCCTTGCCAGCCTGGGGAGCCAAGCAGATCACACTGAGTGGAAGCACCTCCACCTCCTGCCCGTGTCATCTGTTCTTCCCGGAGTTTTCATTTCCTCCCCTGTTTGTGCTTTAGAGCATGGCTGGCTGCTCAGGAAGCCTGTGCCCTCCAGAGCACAAGTGTATGTGTGGAAAGAGGAAGGAGGGAGGGGTGGGTTGTATAGGTCTGGGGCAATATATAGCCCAACAGTTAATCTCAATGTGTGCCTGAGTGTCAGGCATGTTCAGAGTCAAGGGCATCATGTCACAGGCAAATTGCCTGGTGGGGGTTGTTGATGTTTGAATTCTGGATACCAGCAACCTCAGCAAAGAGACATCACCACCACCAAGCTCACAAAGCTCACCAAGGGGATGCTTTTGGTACACTTTTGGTAAACTATCTGACAGGTAGTTTCCCTATCTACAGATTAAATTCATCTTCCTGGTGAAACTCCCCCTCTCCCAGTAGGATTCCTGAGTTCTAAATCTAGAGTCAGTC
This sequence comes from Erinaceus europaeus, assembly GCF_950295315.1. Taxonomy (NCBI): domain Eukaryota; kingdom Metazoa; phylum Chordata; class Mammalia; order Eulipotyphla; family Erinaceidae; genus Erinaceus; species Erinaceus europaeus. The sequence goes on from NC_080163.1 coordinate 161,759,458, forward strand.
ACTGGTTTTGGGCATTCCTCCTTACTTCTCTGAGCCTCAGTTTCCCCGTGTGCTCAGCGAGGATGTTGATATTAACCCAATTATCCTTATTTATTGATATTTATTTGCAATCATTGGGGCTTCACCACTGCAGACCTATTTTTAGATAAGAAGAGAGAGATACAGAGAGAGGGAAAGACACCATAACATTGAAGCTTCCCTTAGTGTAGTGAGGGTCAGGTTTGAACCAGGGTCACCCACATGGCAGACCAGATGTCATCCCAAGTGCATCATATTGCTGGCCCATGGCCTAATGATCCTGAGGTGGAAGAAATATTAGAGTAAATTGAGAGAACAAGAATTGAAGATAAAGTATGGGAATACACACGGTGGATTAGGATAAAGTCTTTGGTATGAAGAAAATGGGTTAATTTCACCATGTGTGTATGTGTATATGTATGTGTATGTGTATGTGTACACATAGCTGGGGTCATGCACATGTGAACATTTTCTGTTCCTGGGTGGGATTTTTCATTGTGATTGAGCAACAGGGTCAGTGGTGCACCAGGTTGAGTACACATAGTACAAAGCACAAGGACCCGCAAAAGTATCCTGGTTTTGAGACCCCAGCTCCTCACCTGCAAGGGGGTCATTTCACAGTGGTGAAGAAGGTCTGCAGTTGTCTACCTTTCTCTCCCCCTCTCTGTATTCTCCTTCCTTCTCAATTTCTCTCTGTCCTATCCAATAAAAAACTAACAAAATGATTGCTGTTCGGAGCAGTGGATTCCTAGTGCTGGCACGAAGTCCCTGTAATAACCGTGAAAGAAAAAGAGAGAGAGGGAGAGGGAGAGAGAGAGGGAGAGGGAGAGAGTGGTTAAGCAACAGAGCAAGGTTGAAGTACCACAGCACTAGAATGTCCCCAATGCCACTGTAACAATCTTGTGTAGTGCTAAAGCTAGAGCTGAGGCCAGGTGCATGCCAAGACACATACCTTACCAGGTAAGCACCTTTCTGACCCCATCATAATCTTTGAGACCCTGCTTGAACAACCGTTAGAAATGACATCACCTCATGAGCCTATGCCCAAGGGGCTCATCTTTGTGAAGGAAACAAGCTGACAAGAGGAGTGGTTGTGAGTGGGCTCTGGGGTCAGATTGCCAGAGCTCACATTTCTCTTTGTCATCTAACTGGTGTGGTGTGACCTTGGGCAGGTAGTCTGTGTGCCTCAGCTTCCTCATTGTAAAATGGGCACCCCCACTAGTATGTAAAGGACAAAAATAACACAGGTAGAGCCAGAAATGTGGAGCTCTGATCCATGGCAAAGACTCTCAAATAGATGCTGTTATTCCTCAGTGAAGGTAACACAAAGAGAAAGTTTCAGTCTCATTTTGGTGGGGGCAGGTGTTCTGGAAGGTCCTTTGGAAGTAGAGGCTTGGATAAATCCTGAAGAACAAGATGCAGTCAGGAAACAAATGAATAGATTCAACTAATAAGGTATAAAAATTATGGCCAGAGAGAAGTAAGTATAAGGCAAACAGGGCCTCTCTGACTTCTTGTTTTTTGTGTCTCTTTCTCTGGACATAGGTGGTAGGGGGGAACAAATCTACCTTATGGAAGGTCAAACGATTAATATTTAGACCTTTGGCTCCACAATTTCTCTTTCACAACCACCCATTTTTATGCTGCAGTAAAAAAGCAGACAAGTGATATAGAGACAATTGGGCATGGTTGTTTCCCCATACAATTTCAAATGCTGAAATCTGAATTTTGTATAATTTCCCCTTGTCATGTAATATTGCATGTCTGTTCTTCCTTCTCTCAAACATTCAAAAGCATAAAAGTCATTCTTACTTTCTGGGTCATGTAAAGATGACTCTATTCCTGGGCCACCATTCTTTAACACCTGTTTTAGAGAAATAATAAGGATCAAATCAATAGGAATCTGAAAATATCAGATGATGGTCAGTGCTGAGAAGATAACTCTTTCACATACAATGGAAGCACAGGAGGCTCTTACTTAGTGAAGTTGGAAGCCTCTGTGAGGAAGTAAAATTATGACTGAAATCAGAATGATCAGTTAAAACCAAATACTCCAAATTCTAGACAGAAGAACAATTCAATCAAAGATGGGATTAAGGTCTTGGAACATTCAGAGCAGAAAGAAAGTCAGTGTGACTGGGTGCAAAATTGACAAGCCAATGGAGAGGAGCTGGCTGGAAAAAAGAAAGTAGATTCAGAAAAAGCAGATAGTGAAAGCTCAAGTTGATGAGGAACCAACACACAATCAATTCAATATCTGTGGAAATGACCTTGGTTTGATTGAAGGAAAACATCTGAAAGGGGATTCACTATGTAAATACCTTTTGTGATTTCTTTTTATATGCAAGCACAAAAGGAAGGAATGTATTAAAACATTCTGAGCCGCACAGTCTGTCTCGACCATTATAATCTGCCTACTCCACTGAGTCTGTTTCCCTGGCAGAGGATGGGGCCAAGCTGAGTTTTTTAGAAACTCCAGGCATGGAATATGCTGGGCTTCTTGCTTACTGGTAGGATTTTGCTAATGCTGTTGGGTGGTGTCATAAAACAAGGTGTCATTAAAAGAGAAATCTGATCAAGATGTGTACATAAAGGGTACAGTGCTCTGTGGGCACGTGGGTCCTTCTCAATGGCCTTGTTGATCTTGGAGGGATAGGGGTTCAAATGTTTCAGACATCTTCTAAAAATACATCATCTGTCAAAAACAGTTTTATCAATGTGGTTGGGTGGTGGCCCACCTGGTGGCCCTCCTGGTTGTACATGATGCAATATACAAAGACCTGGGTTAAAGTGCCCAGGCCCCACCTGCAAGGGGAAAACTTTAATAAAACTTTAATAAAAATAATAACTAAATAAAAATTTTAAAGTTTTCTCAACACACTGTGGGTTGAAGAATGGGGTAGAGGAGACAGCTTCTTACCTGGACAGGTGTATTAGAAAAGCCTCTAGATTCAGAGAGTTGAGAAATCTGGAACCTCCCCACACACGCGCACACACACATATACACACATAACTAACTACTTCATAATTCAAATAATTTTATAGCCTTACTCAGTTAAATGAGTGTTATAACTTAAATAAATAATCCTTTCCATTTTGTAGTTGTTGCTATCTGCCTAATTTCAATAAATTAACTTTTACTTAAAAATTAAGATTTTTTAAAATTTACTTTATTTATAAAATAGAAAATATCAACAAAACCATAGGATAAGAGGGGTAAAATTCTACGCATTTCCCACCATCAGAGTTCCATATCGCATCCTCTCTACTAGAAGCTTTCCTATTCTTTATCCCTCTGGGAGCATGGACCCAGAATCATTATGTGTTGGTCATTATGCCAGACCCCCTGCATTGCTTAAAGCTGTGGTCTATTTACATAATCATTGTTTTGTCTGAGACCCGCCCCTGCCTGCAGGGCATTGGTTTAATCCCCATTGGTTAGATGGAAGCTTGCTACTTTCGAGCTCTTTTCTCCTCTCCATCCCCTATCCTACCCATTTCCTTTTCCGGTCTGCCACTTCTGCTTCAGAAGGTATAAAGGCAGTTCTTTTCTGATCAATAAAGGCAGAATTTCATTGCATTCCCACTCAGCCATGAGAGTTCCTGATTCCTCTCCAACATCGCTGAGTAAGCAGCAGCCTATGTTGGCTCCAGCCGAATTCTCTCCAACCCAGAGAGCACGTGCCCAGGAAGAAAAACCCTCAGGCTAGCCTGGCAATTATGGGGTACAGAAGGTGGAAGATCTGGCTTCTGTAATTGCTTCTCTACCAGACATGGGTATTTACAAGTCAGTCCATAGTCCCATCTTGTTCCTATCTTTCTCTAGTGGGACAGAGCTCCATAGAGATGGGGTTCCAGTGTACAGTGGTGAGATCATCTGCCCAGGGGAGTCAGGTTGGTGTCATGGTAGCATCTGGAACTTGGTCTTTGAAAAAGTATTAAGATATGTAGAAGAACAAGCTGTTTAATAATCTGGAACCTAAAATCAAGAATATAGCAGATGAGATTTGGGGGTCTCCATTTTGGAAAAAAGAAAGTACGTCTATATTAGGTATATTCCAAGGGGCTCATGATTTTACTAATTTTTGCCTGAGCCTGAAAGCTCACATTTCTTTCTAGGTTTCTTTTTCCTTCTCTCTCTCTCTCCCTCTCCCTCTCCCTCTCCCTCTCCCTCTCCCTCTCCCTCTCCCTCTCCCTCTCCCTCTCCCTCTCCCTCTCCCTCTCCTTCTCCCCCCCAAAGGAAAAAGGAAAAACATTAGGCACTGCTTAATTTCCAGCACTGTGTAAGTAAATGTCTCTGAAGAAGCCTGGGAGGCCTCTTCCCATCCATGTTCCTGTCAGCATGCCTCCAACCCCAGAGCCTACAGATCTAACCAGACTCTTAACACTGGGAAAGCATATAGGTGTCAATTTCTAGAAAATTGACACCCATAATCCATATGTCTAGCAAGGTATCTGATGCCAACAGAGTGTAGACCTGAATCTCCCACTGCTTTCTCTTGTGCTTGCTCTTTTCTGACCCTTTGAGGCTGAGATATAATATGTGACATTGCCAGTCACCCTGAACCTCTTCCTCCCACTGGTAGACTCAGTACCAGGACCCTGCTTAGATTCTAAGCAGTATATGCTCTGATTCCAAGGACTTCTCTATCTGCTAATTTACTGATCTAAATCTCTCTTCCCACTTGTCTATCTGCTGTTCTGTGCCCAGTGTCCAAAACAGCACCTGGGACATAGTAAGTAATCAATAGATGCTGCCATTTCCAGTTCAATAACAGAATTCTTCAGGCTGTGTATGTGTGTATATCTCCTCCTGCTTTCTGCCATCTCCTCTGAGGTCTTCACTCCATGTCTTCGTGGGTTGACTTAGGGGATCTTCTTCCTCCGAGTCTGAGCACCATATGAGTTTCTTAGGGTGAACTGGACATCAACAGTGTCCATTTGCCTCTTATAAATTTTATTTTTTCAATTTTTTTATTTATAAAATGGAAACACTGACAAAAACCATAGGATAAGAGGGGCCCAACTCCATACAATTCCCACCACCAGAACTCCATATCCCATTTCCTCCATTGGAAGCTTCCCTATTTTTTATCCCTCTGGTAGCATGACCCAAGGTCATTATGGGATGCAGAAGGTGGAAGGTCTGGCTTCTGTAATTGCTTCCCCACTGAACATGAGCCAATGCTCATGTTTATCCATACTCCCAATCTGTCTCTCTCTTTCCCTAGTGGGCCAGGGCTCTGGGGAAGCAGGACTCCAGGACACATTGGTAGGGTTATCTGCCCAGGGAAGTCCTGATGGCATCATGAACAGGTGCCCCACTCTTTCCTAGAGACTACAACTCCAGAATCTGGGTGGCCCTGGGGGCATGTTCTGTTTTGGGACTCCAGTTTAATGATTCTGCTTATTCCCCAAGATCATTCAGATTCTCCTCAGGAGACAAGTGGGTGAGATGTCAACATGCCTTAATTTCTCTCCACATTCAAGCAAACCCCATAAGTGCCACTAAATAAAACACAGAGCATGGCAGTGCAGTGGTATACCCAGTTGAATGCACATTGTTACAAGGCATGAGGACCCAGGTTCCAGTGCCCGCACTTCACCTGCAGAGGGGAAGCTTCATGAATCAGGAAACAATGATGCAAGTATCTGTCATTCTCACTCTCTACTCCCCTTCCCTCTCATTTTCTATCTTTGTTATCAAATATATATATAAGAGGAAGAAATGGCCACTAAGAACAGTAGATTCACCATTTAAGTCTACCAAGCCATAGCTATAGCCTTAGTTGCAAAATAAATAAATATAAATTAATATAAAAGAAAAGAAAATATGTCACATAGAATCTTCAGGGGGCTCCTGGGTGCAAAGATGGCAATGTCAGGAAACACAGCTTATTGCTTGGACTTGAGTAGACATTGGTCCAAGTTTTGACACTTAGCACCAGTGGAACTTTAGGGACCAACTTCACTCCCTAAGTTGCATCATAGAATGGAGGACGTAGTTCCCTCTAGTTCAAGAGGGTGGGAAAAGGTGCTATCTGGATGCCATCTCCCTTGGACAGTGTTTGACACAGTACCCAGCGTGCACTAAAGTTTCTATGAATGAGAACTCCACCTCTGTTACTCAGGCTAGGATATTTCAACCAGGCAGAGGCCATCTGCATCCAAAGCTGACTCGGCAGCAAGCAGGGAGAGCTGCATCTTTCCTGCCCTGCTTGTCTGTTCCTTCTTGCCACCCCTCCAATCCTATTTCAGGTTGGGGGTCTGCTCAGGCATCTGCAGAAGTGTGCATCCTGCCTGCATGTCCTTCCCAGGTTCCTGGGAGCCCAACCCACCTGCCAATCATGCTGCCTGGCTGCCCCCTGCCCAAGGAGCCCAGCCATGCAACAGCCTTGGCCCACATATTCTCAGCCGGCCCGGCTCACAGCCTGTGTGCTGGCATGGCACCGTGCCCACTCCTGGGCATAGTGAGGCCAGTGTGCGTCCTGGCAGATGGCAATGGGGTGGGGGCCAGAAGAGTAGCCAAAGCTCCTGCTGGGGCTGGAGGTGAGGTGGGGATGGAGGCGGTAGCAAGGGAAGTGAAGGAAGTTGGACAGTCAGGGAATGTTGTAATGGCTGTGTGTGTGGAGTGGACCCCCTCTGGAGGTCCTGGCTGGGTTTCTTGTGGAGGAGGTCTGTTCCCCCCAGTGCAGATTGAGACAGCAAGGCTACTGCTGATGAGTCAGTTTCTAGGTAAGGGCGATTTGGGGACTGAGAGGCAAGAGATAATCCAATCTTCTACTTCCAGGGACAAAACTCATACCATCCAGTGCAATGTAATCAAATTCACCAGTGATTATGGAGAAATCAGTCCCAATGCCAACCTCAAGAATAAGCATGACGGGCTGGGTGGTAGCACACCTGGTTGAGTGCACATGTTACCCCCAACAAGGACCAGGTTTCAGGGCCCTGGTCCTCACCTGCAGAAAGGAAGCTTTATAAGCAGGGAATTAGTGCTGCAGATATCTCTCTTTCCCCCTTCCCCATTAATACCTATCTCCATCAAAAAAGGGAGGGGAGGATACTGTTCACCTGGTACATGATTCACAAGCCTCAGTGATAACTCTGGTGGCAATAAAAAGCAAACACAAGCACACAGAGGTGTCAGAAAAGTTGCATGAGTGAAATAAAAGCAATCAAGGTTAGAGTCCATCCTGCTGAAACTCACATGCCTTAACCTCACAGTGCTTTCAGAGACATTTGAGTGAAGAGGTTGGACTACAGTGATGTTTAAGATTTAGAGGTGTTGCCCAGGAGATGGCACAGTGGCTACAGTACTGGGTTTAGAAACAGGAGGTCAAATATTTAATCCCTAGTGTCACATGCACAGTGCTGCTCTGGTCCTCACTTTTCTATCTCTTTACTGCTAATAAGTCAATACATCCTTTTAAAAAAGTAAGATATACATAACCTTTAAAAATTGTAAGGTGTTCATCTTAAGGACAATCTGTGTGTCATGCCAGAGCTTGAAAGGATGTGTGCCCTGTGGTAGAGCCCAGTGAGCTGGAATAAGGGGGGAGAATAGATTTTTACAGAGACTTCTTAGCAAAGCAACCAGGGACTGGATTTTCTGAATATGCAGCTCACATGTTCATCAATCTAGAAGCTCTCCAGACCCCTCCCTTTTGTGATTTTTAAGGAGGTTTCATCACATAGGCACTGTTGATTAACTCATTGGTCATTGATGATTGAATGCAATATATAGTTTCTCTCCCCATCCAGGAAGTCTGGGGTTAAAAATAAATTTCTAACCTTCTAATCACATGGTTGGTTCTCCTGGCAACCAGCCCTCCACACCAGGCTTTAAGGGGCTCTCAGAAAGTCACCTCATTAGCATAAGCTCTATACTAGTTGAAAGGGACTTAATATGAATAAAACAACACCCACAACACCTTTATGGCTCTGAAACAATTTTGAGTAAGAGAAGACAAGAGAACAAATATTACAATAAAAGATGCTCCCTTTGCTTATGTAGCTCAGACAATTTCAACCCGAGGGAGGAGTGCAGATCAAATATCTATTCATTATACATCACTGCATGACACTTGCCCCCACACTACTGTGTCCCTCCCATAAGAAATTATCTTGCCAAACTATTTCCTTGTGTTTTGTCTCCCCACAAAGATGATGTGCTTTTGTGTACAGGGAAGCTCCTTGTCCACTCATGGCAGACTGAGCTCTTACCAGCACCAAGGGAAGCACACACATAAAAGCACTGAGGATGGTTGTCTGAGACTCCCAAGAAATGGAGAGCTGTAGGTAGGATGTGCTGTGCCCAGCCCTGGTTTAGTACAAGCTCCCTTGGGGGAAGCTTGGACGTTCTAGAGAAGGAAAACAGGGTAGGGGAAGGTTGTTTGTTTTATTGCTCCTGCCTCTCTGAGGCTGGATCATGAAGTCTGGGTCACAGTGACCTTCTGAATGAGGAAATGAGATGCCTCTGAAAACTCTCTCAGGTGCAAGTTGTCACTGAGCCATCAGTCTTCACAGAGACCCCAGCAGAACATAAAGAACTCAGAGACAGAGTTACCCAGAGGGTCAAAGATATCACCTGAGCCCCCAGCCCTCACCTTTGGTCTGAGCAGATATCAGCAGGGTAATTTTTGAGCCTTTTCTTTCTCTCCAGATTATGCACTCATGGTGTCAGAAGAAGAAAAGGATGAGGGTTCTTTAGAGAAAATGAAATGTTGGGGCCAGGTGGTGGTGTGCCCAGTTAAGTGTACATATTACCTAATGTTCAAGGACCTGGGATTGACATGGTCCTTGCAAGAACCATGTCCACCTGTAGGGGGGGCACTTCATGAGTGGTAAGCAAGTTTGTAAGTGTCTATCTTTCTTTCTCCCTCTCTATTTTCTCTCCCATCTCAATTTATCTCTGTCCTATCAAGAATAATAAAAAGGAAATAAGGGAAAAATGGCCACAGGGATCATAGTTCCAGCACTGAGCCCCAGAAATGGGGGGTGAGGTGGCTAAAATGTCATCAAGCTGAAAGACACAAGTTGGGAAAGTGGATATCTCCCTCCTTCTGGTGCAAAAGCAACCCACCCCCACAACAAGACTATCCTTTATCTGCTTGACAGGTGTGTGGGCTGCTGGTCTTGGGGTGGAGGGCAATGTATCACAATACCCTGTTTCCCCAAAATATAACTCACAAAGATGTTCAGGGGAACCACACAGAATTCCAATTTGTTTTACTCTGCATTGTGGTGGTTCTTTGCTACCCTCAATTTTCTCTCCTCAAACTTTTCCTCTAATCTAGAGCAGCCCTACCACAAAGAATATCTTCTTGGTAGTCACTGTGTATTCTTGGCCAGTTACTTAATCTCTCTGCTCTTCAATTTATTTACTATTAAGTGAAAGTGATAGTAAAATGAATGTCCTTGTAGAATTGTGATGGTTTAGTGTGTGAGTGCTATGTAGAGCACTTAGAACAGAATCTAAACCAGAGTAAGCACTTAGTAATTTATTCTTGTGGTTAATTGTTGCTTTTAGTTAAGAAAGGAAAATAATACATCCCCAAATTTGAGTAGCCTTACAAAATGGTTTGTCTCTCAATCACCTCACAGTCCACTGAAGATGTTCCCTCTCCACAGTGATCCAGACTCTTGATGTGATATAATTACTCCCTCAGAAGCTCACTTATCAGGTTCATTCAGTAAAATGCACACACTGTCATGTTTGAGGACCTGGGTTCAAGGCCCCTGTATCCACCTACAGTGTGGAAGCTTCATGAATGGCGGAGAAGTGCTGCAAGTGTCTCTCATCTCTCTCTCTCTCTGCCTTGGTCTTACACCTCTAAAAAAGGTATAAAGAGGGTCTGAGGGTGCAGCATCATGGTTATGTTAAAGACTTTTATGTCTGAGGCTCTGAGGTCTCAGGTTCAATCCCCAGTTCCACCATAAACCAGAGCTAACCAGTGCTTTGGTAGCTATTGTCTGTCTATCTATCTATCTATCTATCTATCTATCTATCTACCTACCTATCTTTCATCTATCTATCATCTATCTATCATCTATAATATATCAATAAATCTATCTATCATCTATCTATATATCTGGATTTCTCTCATTACAATAAAAAGGTAGAAAAAAATGGCCACCAGAACTAGTGGAGTCATTGCACAGACAGTAAGTTCCAGCAATAACCTGGTTGGAAAATTAAAAAGATTTATAAATAAATAATAATAAGAAGAAGTTCATTTATCCTGACTTTGAAAGGGTAGAAAAGTAAATCCTTGAGTAGAAGAGTTGGTGGTGGACTCAGAACTGAATGTTGCATCACTCTGACATATCTTCCATTGACTAGAGATCTTCTTCATTGTGTCTTTGACTGAAAAGAATGCTGGGAACTGTCATCTAGATGAATGTCAAGGAAGCAGAGGAGTGGCCCTTGGTGGGAAGCTGGTCTCTGCCACAGTTATTGTTCTTACTTTCATGTCAGACTCTCACCTATACACTCTCACATGCACAAATAGAGCTCCCTTTTGCCTCAGCTTGTGCCAGTCTGACATTTTCCTACCTACCCAATACACACCTACTCCAGTAACACCTGTATGCCTGATAAGGGTGAGGAAAAAATGTGGAAGGAAATAGGAGTAATATTAATACAGGGATCGCTTTAGTGTGACGATGCCAAACTGTTGGCAAGACCATGTCAAATGTATCCTTGCACTGGCACTTCCCAACACCATTCTAGAAGTGTGATCAGTAGCTAAAAATGCTAATTGATTGGATCAATGTCTTTATTTCAAAGAAATCCTGAGTTATTTGGTATTTGAGCTGGTCAGTGTAAGCACAGTGAGAAATGGAGAAATAGTACTTATCTTCACCTTCAGCATCAGGAAGACATTTGGGAATGGTGGGAACTATGGTGACCTCTAGTTTATACATTACTTCTTGTGGCTGATTGTGGTCATATGGGAGTCATGCATAAACAGATCTTGCTAGTTATGCTGTTTTAAAATTAGAAGAGTGGAATGTCATGTGCAATCCCTTGAATTCTTAAATGTAAGCATTAGAAATAATGATAAAAGCATACTATGCTGGGCTAGTGAAGTAGCTCACATGGATAGTGTACTGCTTTTGCCATGTGTGAGACACAGGTTCAAGTCTGGCCTCATTCACATTGAAAGAAATTCCAGTGTTATGGTTTCTATCTCTGTTTAAAACAAACAAACCACACAACACAACAAACACAACACAACATGCTAATAGCAAAAAGCAGTGCTCTACAATCTGGACCAAACAGAACTCATCTTCAAAGAAACACCAGTTTAAATAGTGTTAAAGCCTCTACTTTATGCCATGTTTGCAGAGATAGTTGAAGACATGGCAGGCATAGAAATTTCACTTTGTTGGGCATTATGCCAGCACCCCTGCTCCATCGCTGATACTGTGGTCTATTTACATAATCATTGTTTTGCCTGAGACCCTCCCTGCCTGCAGGATATTGGTTAATCCCATTGGTTAGAACATTTGCAACAGCTGCTATGGAAACTTTCTACCTTTGCACTCTTTTCTCTACCCCCTCTCCTAGCCATTTCCTTTTCTGATTTGCCACTTCTGGTTTCTAAGATATAAAAAGCATTGTCTCTGATCAATAAAGGCATTGCATTGTCTTCCCACTCCACCACGAGTTCCTGGTCTCTCTCCCAAGTTGCTGAGTATGCAGCAGCCCAGGTTGGCTCCAGGTTCTCTCCAACCCAGAGAGCATGTGCCCAGGAAGAAATGCCCGTGAAGCTAGCCTGGCATCACTTGACTGAAATTGCTTTGTATCGACACAAATAAACCAAGAACTCTATGAAAACCATGATTCTTGGCCTTTGGGCAATGACCCATTTCTTTATTCAATAAGGATGCTGAACGTTTCTTCAAATTCCTTCAGATGTCCAGCTTTCAGGTCAATGTTAATTTTCTCCCTTTGACTCATTAGCACTGTCTTAGGGTTCTCCAGAGGATGGATGGATGGATATATATACATATACATATATATATACATATATATACATATATATATATATGATTTATTAATGAAAGAGTAAACTAGAACATCACTCTGATTTATGCAATGCTGGGAATTGAAATCTGGATCTCATGCTTGAGAGTCCAATCCTTTACAACAGCACCTCCAGACTGTTATAAATAAATTATATATATGCTCTCTCTATATATGTGTGTGCATATATATTATATAATGAATTGATTCACATGATTATAAAGGCTTAGAAGGCCCAGAATCTGCAGTTGGCAAGCTGTAGATCCAGAAGAGCTGGGAAGAGAGCTCCAAACCTGAGTTTGAAAGGATGAAAACCAAGCAAGTTGATGGTGTCATTCCAGTTCAAAGCCAACAGGCTTGAGACTCAAGAATAAATAACATTATGGTTCAAATCCCAAGCCTATAAAGACCCCTAATCCAGCTCAAACTTTTGTGAGTTCTTGGCATTCTTGCATGAACTGATTCTTTGTTGATTAATTAAGGCCCACCCACATTGCAGAGGATGATCTGTTTTATTTGGTCTACTAATTCAAATGTTAATATCACTCAGAAATACCTTCACAAATATACCCATAATAACATTTGACCATGAAATTGACCCAAAGTGGTCACAAAAAATTGAATGACCATGAGGACATTCCAACAACTTCTTCCTTTTCCATGTCAAGTACAGGGACAGTATGGTGCTGTCTAGTGGTCTGAGTTCTAGTCTCAACTCTGCCAGCCACTTGTTCTGAGGCCTAGGTAAGTTTCCCAATTCACTGCAGCCTGGGTAAGATTCCCAATTCTCTTTCTCCCATTTCTCAGCTCTGAAACAAAAGAGTTGAGTCCCATGAGTCACAAGGTCTTTCCTACTTTTGCAGTCTCTGCTGTAGTCTGCAGTATGGACTGTAGTCAGAGCAGACCTCAGACCAGACATATGGCTGGTGAGTTTATGGAGTCATTTGTACAAAACCTCCAAGAATAATTTATTCACCTAGTGGTGTGAGACGAAGGGAAGAAAAATCAATCGAACAATGTCTCGGTCATTTTTTATTTTCCAAACCACAAGGAGATTTTATTTCACCTCAGAGTTTTTCCCAGCACCTTACCATATGTCTTAATGGCCAATTTTCACAAATGCCTTAGAATTTATTTTCAAAACTGAAGACCCCCAGACCTCATGGAAACTGCAAGAAAGAACCCTCCAGAGGGATAGAAGCTCCCAGGGCTTTTCAGGACACTTGAGAAATGCCTGGAGTAGCAGCAAGAAAAGAGAGAGGACTAGGGAGGGAGGCAGTGTTTCCTGTCTCCTAGACTTGTCTCAAAGTCATTCTGGGAAGAAATTTAAAGGCCACTTGTTTCAAATTCAATTGCCACCTCGTCAACAACTTAAAGTTGTTATACTCACTTCTCTTCCATCAACGTAATGGACAAACTGACACTGGACTTAAGCAGAGTCATTGTGAGGGCTGACTGCACAGACTGTCCATAAGAATTTTTTATTTTTTATTCTGCAGAAAGTGGAGGACACCCTTAATCTGTGAGGTTTATCAGGCAGTATCTTTTGTTTTCTAACCCTAGCAGGTCAGTTAGTAAGCAAAATGAGAGGCAAAGACCTTGGGTTACAGACAACTGGGTTCAAGTCCTGGTACTACCCACTGGCTAGGTTGGAATAGCAGATCTAACTTCCTCTGACCTCAGTTTTCTTATCTGTAAAATGGGTGTTGACATTTCAACCTATCTTCTTCATAGAATCTCACAAAGATCACATTGTAGCTAACATCTGTATCTGCTAGGTTTCTTGGTTCCATACAAAAGGAAATAATTCAGGCTACCTTAACAAAAGAAAAAATGCAATGGAAACAAATACCTCCCAGGATTCCAGGACACTGTAAAGCCAAAACTAAATATTACAGAGACAAGGCTCCCATATCAGATCCTAAAACTGATGAGTCTTAGCTGGAAAATCACCCTTCTGCACTCAGCCCTGTGGTTCTGGGCTCTGTCATCCAAACTACACCCCCTGTGGAGTTCTCTCTAGCAAGAGATTTCCCTTTATCTTTCTCTCAAATATACTTTCAATTTTCTCTTTTAAAGAAGAGTACCTGTCATTAGCATTAGGGGCCACCTTAAATTCAAGATAATCCCATTTTAAAATCCCTTATTTAATTAGTACACGCAAAGGCTCCCTTTTCCCTCACACCATCATATTCACAGGTTCCTGGCAAACATATCAACCAAGCATAATGAATAAACTATTTTCTTTAAATTTTTAAAAGGCATTTTATTTTACTTGTGACTAACAGTGGTTTACATAGTTATAAGAGTATAGAATGTAGTTCCCCATGGCACCCACCACCAAAATTCTGTGCCCCAATCTCCCAAAAATAGCCACCATAGTTTTCAAAAAGTCTTAGAAGTGGTCTGGGAGATGGCACAGTAGATAAAGCACTGGATTCTCAAGCAGGAGGTCTTGAGTTCAATCCCTGGCAACATATGAACCATGGTGATGTCTAGTTCTATCTCTTTCTGTCTCTCCTTTTTAATTAGTGAATAAATTAAATCTTTTTAAAAAAAGATTTTTAAAAAGTCTTGTAGATGATTTGTTTACTTCCATTTTGCCTGACTTGTTTTTGCTTTATTTTGTTTGCAAGTTCATTATGTTTCAGTTCTTTAGATTCCAGCTGTGTGTGAAACCACCCAATAGAGATATATTCACTAAGCAAAATCACCTCCACTTTGTCCCAGAGGACAGTCATCTTTCTGACTGCAGAGTGACATTTCATATATACCTCATACTTCTCTATCTAGTCATTTTTTAATAGGCATTTAGGTTGTCTCCATATTTTGGAGACCTCTTCCGTCTCTCTTCTTCCCCAGTCACATGCTTTGATGCCTTGTACCACACCCAATCCAAGCTTCACTTGTGTTTTCCTTTTCTGTCCTTGTTTCTAAAGTTCCACCTAAAGCAATATCACCTGGTACTTGTTCTTCTCTTTTTGGTTTATTTCATCTTAGTTTTTCTCTCTTAATACCTTTTATAATCATGGCTTTTGCCAAAATCCTAGGGACTTAACATTGTCAGAAAGAAACAGATGAGCAATTCAGCTTTGCAAACAAAGTCAAGAGTTGGACCCATCCCCCAGTCCTATGAACCACCCACTAACACCCTAGGGCAAAACACATCCAAGATGCTAGTCAGTCACTACAGTCCTTTCCTGGTTGAGATCCTTTTCCACCACACTTTGTTCTTGGCCCTAGGTTCTCTACCATTGAGCCTAGAAAATTGCAACTAAAAAAACAGTGCAACTGACTTATGCTCCCATCCCGTGTTATCACCTCCTTGATGATGATGACAGGGCAGGATGAAATATGCCTTTCTTGGGCCCATTTCTAAACCACCAGCACCTCTCCCTATCTCCCAGAGACCCTGCTGTGAAGAACAGATACATCTCACTCTGCATCTTCAAAGCTTCTAAGATCTTACCACTTAACCCTGCTTCCATAGACCCTTTTCTCCTTAGGGAGACCCACAAGGGGTTTTCACCTACTCTTGGGAGGAGGACAGAGGCATGAAATGACTTTCAGTACTTCCAAAGTGGTTTGTTGGTTCTGGATAGAGGAAGCAAATCACACAGTCTCAATCCTTGGCAAAGCATGCCTCTGGAGAGTGCATGGTATTATGCAAAAGTCAAATTACAAAGTTGCACACATGCATTGCCCTGTTTCAAGCATATAAATGTAGATCTTAGAAAAGGAGTCATTGAATTATCTGGAATCTTTCCTTCTCTCGAGGTGATAGGATTGTCAACTCTTTTTATTTTCATATCTGCATTTCCTAAATTTCCTCCAACAAGCAAGTATCATTTTGTAATCAGATTTTCAGATTATGTAAAACACAGTGCTAGCACCACACAGTCACATTTTCCTCTTCTGATCTAATTTTCTCTCTGTGAGGTCAGGAGAACAGGTATTTTTATCCCTGCTTTACGGATGGGGACGGGATGCTGAGGAACTAGGAGTGCAAGCTGTGACCTGACCAAGGTCTGAAAGCAAAACCAGAGCCAGATCAGGATCAGGGCTGCCAGCTCCCAGCTCCTCCAGGGCCTGGGACATGTCGGCTATGGGTAGGGATTCTCAACAAGGAGCCTTGGAAACTGAATTTGTGAAGTCAGGATACTGCAGTACCAGAGACACAATTAGGCCTTGGTTTTAGCCACTGGAGAAACTGGACGGGTCAAGACACAGTAGGACTGTGTGAGGGCCTGATTCTGGGTCTTCAGAAAGGGCAGGAGGTCCAAGGTTAAACAGTTTGGGGACCTTATCTCATGAAAAGGGGAGCTTGATGTGTGAGTTATAGAATATACAGGTGCTGTGAAATCTGAAATCCAGAATAGGGGGTTGGAAGATAGCAGGCTCTCACATTTTCAAGAGCTCAGAATCCACTTTCTCCTTCACCAATTAAGAAATGCCCTCCCTTCCAAGAAGTAAAGGAGGTACCACACAACTCTCAAAGCACTGTGCAGATGGGTAATGTGTGGCTCTGTATAGCAATATGACTAAGGCTTGTGGAATCCATGAGTTCTTCCATCCATACACACAGCCCCCATGGGACAGGTCTGACATATGTGACCATCTGCATTTTATCAATAAGCAAACAGACCCAGACCATAATGCACCTGTGTTCATATTAGCTGGTCTCCAGTCAGCCAGGGACTTGAACCTGGAGCCCCTGGATCTTACTTCAGTGTGTTCTTAGCTACATGCAGTGTCTGCCTCTCTGAGGACCACTTCAGAGACACCTGACTTTGCTCTTTTGCTACTCAATTGCCCTCAGGCATCATCCAAGAAAAAAATTACTCCAACTGCACTAATTAACTCTCAGGGACTTAGCTAGAATTCCATCCAACCCCCAAACCACCTGGCTTCTGAGTTACCCTACAGCAGATGTGGAGGCAGGAGGAGATAGGAGCAAGTTTCCCACAAAGTTCTTTTTTTGTTTTTTAATATGCTTCCCCCTCTTTTGTTGCCCTTTTTGTTTTATTGTTGAGTTGTAATTGATTTTGTCGTTGTTGGATAGGACAGAGAGAAATGTAGAGAGGAGGCAAAGACGGAGAGGAGGAGAGAAAGACAGACACCTGCATACCTACTTCACTGCCTGTGAAGCTACCCCTCTGCAAGTGGGAAGCCAGGGGCTCGAACTGGCATCTTTAAGCCGGTCCTTGCTTTGCACCATGTGCATTTAACCTGCTGTGCTACTGCCCGACTCCTCCTCCCACAAAGTTCTGATGGAGTGCAGATGGACAGGAAAAAGAGGAGGTGTCAGATTGATTGCTGCTTTCATGAGCACCTGCTTCACTGCAAGTAAAAGAAGCCCAACAAAAATCTACTTGGGTAGCAAGGAGGCTGCTTAGGAAGGGTCAAGGGCTGGCAGAATAGCTCATTTGGGTAGTGCACTGTTTTGCCCTGTGTGTGACCCAGGTTCAAGGCCATCCTCTACCACACTGAAGAAAGCTTTGGAAATATATAGATAAATAGATGATAAAGATGTTAGATAGATAAACTGTATCACAACAAAACAAAGGACCTGTGGCCTCCCACATGACAATGTATGCACTCAGCTGTGGGAACTTCAATGGGTGTGGCCCAGCCCTCCTCACCACCATGCTGTTTCTTTTTGGATGAGTTGTGTCTTCCATACACAAACTAGTTACCTCTTCTTGGGGGCATCTTGGTACTAAGAGTTTATGGACCTTACTTCTTTCACTTGCAGCCAGAGAAAGGCTGAACTACTTTCATGGGTCTTTTTTTTTTTTTTTTTAATCCCAGATAAGGAATCCTATATATGTAACCTTAGGCCAGCAGCAAGGACAGGGTAGCGGTCACAACACAGTGGGCACACACCTAAGAGGCCAGAAACATAAAAGAAAAGGTAACTTCTTAGATGCACTATGTTTGGCTTCTGATTATATCTCTCTCGGTTCTGAGGAAAAACTCTCATGAGCCATTCTGAGTTCATTTTCTACATGATCTCACCTGTCTTCTAACAACCCCCTCCATGCACCCTGTAGCTATCATTGTCCCAGAAAGGGGAAGTGACTCACTTCCATTCTACCCCTGGTGAGTGACAGAGTTAAAATTTAAGTTCATTTCTTCTGGGCCCCAATGCATATTCCCTTTCCTGTACCACATTGTCTCTTTCAAAAGCGGTTTGTCTGAATATGGGCCCCAGATCAAATTGATGGGGTTTACAGTAAAAAATATTTGTATCCCTTTCCCATGTACAGCTTCCTTGATCCAGCTTTCTAGCCCGTTTTCAGCCATGACATCATTTCTCCAGATAATAACCTGGGTTCACCAGCATATCAGATATCAAGTTCAGGAAAAAAGTAGTATAGTCATAGGCCCTACGAAATATAACTAAAATAGGCCTACTAGCTATCTCCAAAATGGAAACTCCAAATCTTCATCTGCAATATTCCAGCCTTTAGGTTCATGATTAGTCAATAATTTGTTTGACTTTATATGCTAACTCTTTTTTCAGCCTGAAAAAGGGTTCCAGAAGCTACTGTGATGCCAACTGGACTTTCCTGAGCAGAAGACTAATGTGTCCTGGAGCCCCACTTCCCAAGAACCCTGCCCCACTAGGGAAAAAGAGACACAGGATGGGAGTATGGATCAAACTTTCAATGCCCATGTTCAGCGGGGAAGCAACTACAGAAGCCAGACCTTTCACCTTCTACACTCCATAATGTCTCTTGGTCCATACTCCCAGAAGGTTAAAGAATAGGAAAGTTATCAGGGGAGGGGATGCGATACAACGTTCTGGTGGTGGGAATTGTGTAGAGTTGTACCCCTCTTATATGGTTTTCGTCAATGTTTCTTTTTTATAAATATGACTTATGACATTGCACAGCCTTCCTTTTGTTTCCTGTCAGTAAAGCATACCAACAGAAAAAAGAAAGTAGCTGTGTAACCCCCTGTGAGGTAAACCTAAAGTCATCTGAATCAGTGTCACCCTCTCCACGTCCACATGGATGACCTCACTCTTTCCCAGGAGGTAGAAGTACAGTGAAAGACTACTGCACAAGGTAGCAGGACCCACATTGTGTGTATTTGTGTGTGTGGGGGGGGGGGCTAGGATTGTATATTTATTGAGTGCTGAATGTAGGCTGAGCCCTGTGGTAAGCATTTTCACACATATCCTCTAGACCTATGCTAATAAAGCAGCCATCGGAGATATATGGCTATGTAAATTTGAAAGAAAGTTTCATTAATTTTTAGCTTTCAATTTCATTCACTATGTTCCATTTGGGATGCATTGGATCGACCTTCTTGTGGTGCATCTCATGAGTACCCATTCATTGGGGAAACTGACGATCCTTCCTAGCCGACTGAATCCACATGGATCCCAGTCACTTTCAAAGCCAGCAACAAGCAGCTCCTGACAGCTTTCAAGCTGTTGGTCCTGCTCTTTGAGTCCTCCAACTTAATGTTGAGGGGCTGTCCTTTGCCAAATGTGTTCTTACTGGTCAATTGGCGATACAGCATCAGGCAGATGTCATTTGCCTACAAGAAACACATATAGCAGTCGATGAAGCTGCTTGATTCACCATCAGTGGATTCGATTTAATATGCTATAATCTCCATCCTAAACACGGCCGAGCCATCTACGCCAAATCGTATCTTGTGGACGTTTACCATACGGCCTCTTCGACCTTCTACGACTCCATTACTATTGGAACTATTCAGCTCATCAACGTATATAAGCCTCCCGGTGCCTCATGCGATAATGAGGTCCTGCCTAGCCCGAATCACCCAGCTGTTTACGTTGGAGACTTTAATAGTCATCACCAAGACTGGGGATATTCCTCCACTCGTGCTGATGGCTCTATCTTAGCCAACTGGGCTTCAGCAAATGACCTCTCCCTATTATACGATCCCAAACAGCCAGGCTCTTTTCACAGTGCTAGATGGAAAGCACAGTCAACGGCCAAGCCTTTCCCGCTACGAGACAAGTTCTCAAGGACTTCCCGCACAGTCATCACCGCCCAGCTATCATCCACATTGGTCTCCAGCTCCCACTGATTCTGTGCTCAGAGAAACTAAGATGGAACTTTCGGAAAGCAAACTGGCGTCTGTTCAGTGATCTTACCAACAAATCTATTCCTGCAATTCCAATTAATTCTATCCCCTCTGAAGATTCCTACAGGTGCATCCGCCAAGCCATCTTCAAATCAGCTTCCCAAGCTATTCCTTGTGGGAGATGTGCTAACTATACGCCTTGTCTTGATGCTGAAAGCGAGCAACTAATAAAGCAGTATGATGAGTTGGGCGACCCAGATGTGGCCAACCATCTGATTGCCTCCATGGATGTAGCACGCCAAGCCTGCTGGCAACAACTCACAGAAAGTCTGAACTTCGCACACTCAAGTAGGAAGGCCTGGAAGCTTCTTCATAGTCTGGGTGCCGGTAGCCAACCCTCTCCCGTCTCCCATCCTCCCGTATCTCCAAACTCAGTGGCCAGTTACCTAACTCAAGTTGGATGTGCTAAGATCGACCCAGTCTGGAAAAGTGAAATTTCCCATGAGTGGTCATCCCACTTCCGTTTATCTTGTCCATCTCCAAAAATCTCCCTTTACACTGTCTGAACTGGAAGACGCTTTGAAGAGGGTTAAACCGGGAACGGCTGCTGGCTATGATAACATCACCCCAGAACTCATTCTTAACTTGGGCCCCGCGGCAAAGAAGTGGCTCACTACATTCCTGTCCCACATCTAGGAATCTGAATCTATGCCCAAAATTTGACGTCCTGTGAAGATAATAGCAGTTTTGAAACCAAAGAAAGACCCAACACTGGCCGCCAGCTATAGACCAATTTCTATCCTCTCCGTGTGTTACAGACTCCTTGAGAGGCTGCTTCTGTCATGAATTTCTCCTCTTACAGAGAAATTCCTATCACCCACCCAAGCTGGTTTCCGCCCAGGAAGATCTACCTGTGAACAAGTCCTGGCCCTCTCAACTTACATTGAAAATGGATTCCAGAAGAATTTAAAGATGGGTTCTGTCTTTGTTGATCTCACAGCAGCCTATGACACAGTCTGGCACCATGGTTTCCTAGTCAAGATCTCAAGATGCCTGCCTCCATGGGTGGCCAATACTATATCATTTCTTCTCCAAAACAGAAGATTCCGGGTGCATCTGGGTGACAAGTCTAGCAGATGGAGACTTGTCTCAAGTGGCCTCCCCCAGGGCTCTGTTCTGGCTCCTACGCTATTTAATATTTACATCAATGATCTCCCAGAAACTTCTTCAAGGAAGTTCATCTATGCCGATGACATCTGCTGTGCAACTCAGGCATCAAAGTTTGACATCCTCGAGGAAACACTCACGAAAGACATGTCTCTGATATCTGATTACTGTAAAAAATGGCGACTAATCCCTAGCACTGCAAAAACAGTATCATCTGTTTTCCATCTACACCATGCCTCGGCCTCGTGTGAGCTTAATGTGCAGCTTGACGATACGAGAATCCGGCATGAAACCCAGCTAGTCTATCTTGGTGTTACTCTCAATCGCACTCTGTCATTTCACGAACATCTCATAAAAACTGCAGCAAAGGTGGGCGCGAGGAATAACATCATTGCAAGACTGGCCAGCTCCTCATGGGGTGCGAGCGCTTCCACACTACGATCATTATCTCTGGCATTATGCTATTCCACTGAAGAATACTGTGCCCCAGTATGGTTCCGTAGCCCCCATGTCCACTTGGTCGATTCCAAATTATATTCCTCCATGAGGATAATTTCTGGAACCATCTATTCCACCCCGGTTCCATGGCTGCCAGTTCTTAGCAACATTGCCCCGCCAGATATTCGTCGGGATGTGGCATCATCTAAGTTCATTTCCCACATCTACGCCAGACCTGCCAATATACGCGGATATCTTCGCCCACCCTGTCCAACGCTTGACTTCTTGTCATCCAATCTGGTCTCCTACGCCTACAATGAACTTCTCTGTTACAGACTCTTGGAAACAGAGTTGGCAGTCAGCTGAGGTAAAGAACAAACACCTCATCACAGACCCCTGCAAGCGTCCACCCGGCTTTGACCTAGCACATTATGATTGGGCCCTCCTCAATCGCTATCAAACAGGCCATGGCCGGTATGCCGCTATGTTCCATCGCTGGGGAGCCAGAGACACCTGAACTGCCCCTGCGGCTACAGACAGACTATGACCCATATAGTCAACGACTGCCACCTCTCCAGGTTCAAAGGAGGTCTCGAAACTTTACTTCAGGTTCAACCTGACGCTGTTGACTGGCTATGGAAGAAGGGTAAACGCTAGAAGATGATGTCCCATTTCAGATATTCAAATAACCTGTTTCACACACATTGAGAAGTAGCACACTATCCAGGTGAGCTATTTTTGCCAGTCTGATGTAGGATATTTCTGTCACTATGGAAAGCTCTGCTAGTTACTTGGAAGTGTCATAAGAACATGGACTGGATCTGCTTTTTGTCCTCGCTTTATGACTAGCACATGGGTAGTTCCTCAGTTGTTATGTGAATGCATGGATATACTCTAGATATAAACAAAAAAACCCTTTCCATTATATATACCATAAAGGCATAAATAAAACAATATTTTCCTGAATTACCTGAAGGCAGAATACTTTGGGAGCAAGATGGAGGAAGGGAGGGGCAGAGGCACCCCAATAATTTCCTTGTATCACCCTGAATTGAATATACATGTAATTGCATTGAATATTCTGAACAACCCAATGAGATTACACCCCCCCATTTCCTATATTAGGAAACTGAGACTAAAAACTCCTAGAAGATGACTTAGAATCACACACAAATTAAATCTAAGAACTTTTTTTTATTAGTGACTTAATAATGATTGACAAGATTGTGATATAAGAGAGGTATAACTCCATACAATTCCTACCGCCAGAGTTCCAAATCCTCCCTCAACCTCTCCCCCACTAGAAGTTTCCCTGTTCTTTATCCGTCTGGAAGAAGGGGCCAAAGGTCTTTATGGGGTGCAGGAGGTGGAAGGTCTGGCTTCTGTAATTGCTTCTCCCCTGGGCATGGCATTGGCAGGCTAATCCATACTCCCAGCCAGTTTCTACCTTTCCCTAATGGGATAGTGTTCTCGGGTGGTGGGGTTCCAGGACACATTGGTGAGGTCATATGCCCTGGAAAGTCAGATTGACATCATGGTAGCATCTGTAGCTTGGTGAATGAAAAGGATTAAGATATAAAGCAGAACAAATTATTCAATGATCAGGAATCTAAAGGTAAGAACATAGAAGATGAGATTTGGGGTCTTCATATTCGAAGGAGCTAGGAAGTCTATTGTAGCTATATTCTGTTGGGCCCATGACTTTAGTAATTTTTCCCTGAGCCCACCAGCTAACATGCAGGTAGGCTAGGAGTATTGTTTAGGAAGATGGTGTCAGAGCTGAGAGCCTGTGTAATCTCTGCCGCTCTCACACTCCATGGCCTCATCTATGAATATTCTAGGCTGCACTCATTTTAGTCTTCCTTATTAGCAGAGTATTTTGACCCAGCCTCTTTTCAGAGTGGAGCAATTTCCACATCGAGGGAAAGGTCCTATAGAGGCCTACAAGAGGGTTTTGATGTTCCTGATGAAGATAACACATGCAACAACACATTCCATTCCATTTCTTACCTGTGTAATTGGGGCAGATCATACTTCAGGCATAACTTTCAGGTTTGGTATCACCCTTCCCTCTCATTTCCATCAGGTATGTGCTTAGTTCCCTGAGAGCATCCTCAGACCCAGCAGACCAAATCATCAGCCACACCTGACCCAGAGGTTAGAGACCACATGGTTTGCCTTTTCACACCTCCTCATCACCCCCTAGTTGCCAGGTGAGGCAGTGACATGGGAAAACACCCCTGCCAATCACAAGAAAATGTGAAGGCATCCCCAGACCACCACCCAAAACTTGATAAGTCGTTCCTCACCCTAAGGGTGTCTTAGTTTGGAGTGGACATGATCTTATCCAAGTAGCCTCCTTACAGGGTTGTCTCCTAGATGTTCCTTTTCATTCAAATAAGAAAACACACAAGAATACTCATCAGCAAGTTTGCAGAGGCTTATTTCCCCTAATATTTTCTTCTTGCTTATTTATTTACTGTCCATATTTGATTAAAACTTATTGTATTCTCAGGAGCCCCTCTCCCCTCAAAGGTCCCTTTCCACCAGCTCGATTTAATTAATGAGTGCCGGCTTGAGGATGAAAGGTAGGAAATAAAAGGTCTTCCTTATCCAATCTGAGCCCAAATAAAATCATATTAACACTTCACCTTTTGTTCTCCTGCAAGAAAAGCCTTTGGTGCATTGTATCAAAAGTTATTGAAATCATTAGGAAAGAAAAGGAGTTGACAGCTGTGGCAGTGAATTTAGATTCCCCCAACTCCCATCTCTCCAAGACTGGTCAGGGAAGAAGGAAGGGGAGGAAGAAAGAGAGAGGAGTAGAAGACAAATAGAGAGCAACAGTAATGTACAGTAAGCCTGGTTTTAAGGTCAAGTCAGGAGAAGACAACTATTTTTTTTTAATGTATAAAATGGAAACATTGACAAGACCATAGGATAAGAGGGATACAAATCCATACAATTCCCACCAACAGAGCTCTGTATCCAGTCCCCTCCTTTGATAGTTTTCCCATTTTTTACCCCTCTGGGAGTATGGAAATGTCAACTCTTATGCACAAAAAACATGTGACTATGTCCTAAAACTAATTTTATTTTCAAACAGATCTGTAAATTCTATAAGAACAGAGATCTTATCTGCTTTAGCAAAGCACCCCTCACCACTTCTGGAAAAAAAAAAAAAAAAGCTTGGCCCATGTTGGCAACTCACTAAATACTTGTCAAGCACACTAATAAACACAATACAGGCCAGCTGAGTTCTCATTCAGTCTGCCTTTAACTCACTCTGGATCTGGAGGCAAATCCTTGCTCCTCTCTGAGCCTGAACAGCTCCATCTGCAAACAGAAATGCAATTCTCCTCATCCTGCTCTTCAAGTGAGAAAGCTGAGAAGATAAAGCCTAGGTGTGGAGGCACATTGGACAGATCAAAGCCTCACTCCACATCAGCTGTCCCATTATTATGACTTCTTCACAAGCTTCCCAAGACCATACCACAAGCCCACACCTCCCTTCCACCCTCACATAGAGAATAGGAAGAAAGGAAGGTGTGAGACCACCATTGCTACTGCAGTGGACTGTGAAAGAAATACTGAGTCTAAGCAAAATGTTTCTATTGCCCAGAGGAGAGGTAGCTGGGTCATGTACTTTCATATTTCCAGTGCTTTGCAAAGGGCTATAAATCTCCACCTTCTTTCCTCGAATTCTCAAGGCTATAAAGAGGAGGCGGTGCAGAGGGTGAAGGGCAGCATGTTTGAGGGCTGCACAAAGAGTTTGTTAAAATGTCAGCAGATAAATGTCCCCACAGACTTATCAGCAAAGAAACTCCATCACTAAGCATGTGCTATGGAGAGGCCAGGCTTCCACCTAGTTTGAGAGGTCCTCCCCCAATCTCCTTTGTTCATCTGGAGTTTTCACCCTGATAGGTCCTGGGTTCTAATTACAAGTGTATCTTTCTCTTGTCATGGGGAGGGTGAAGTGTGTGCCTGAGGTTGTCTGTGATGGCTCTGGGAGGAAGAGAAATCTGTGCTCTTCCTAGTTAGAAAATGAAGAGGGGGTCAGGTGGTATCACAGTGGGTTAGGAAGGACCAGCATAAGAATTCCAGTTCAAGTCCCCCGCTCCCCACCTTTAGGGGGTTAGATTCACAGATGGTGAAGCAGGTCTGCAGCTTTCTATCTTTCTCTTACCCTCTCCGTCTTCCCTTTCTCTCTTGATTTCTCTCTGCCCTATCCAACAATGACAGCAATAACAAGAATAACAACAAGGGAAACAAAATGGGAAAAATGGCCTCCAGAGGCACTGGATTCATAGTGCAGGCACCAAGCCCCAGCAATAACTCTGAAGGCAAAAAAAAAGAAAAGAAAAAGAAAATAAATGAGAAGGAGTTATGTGGTCATTCCAATAGACTGCACATGTGTAAAAAAAAATCTATGTTCAAGTCTGTGGTGTCCACCCATAGGGGGAAGCTCCATGAGCAATGGAGTAGTGTTACAGATGTATCTCTTTTCTGTCTCTCCCCAATCTCTCTAAGTCTCTCACCCTCTATCTAAAACAAGGAACAAAAGGATTACAGGAATGATGAAGTCTTGAAAACACTGAGTCTCAATAGTAACTTTGGCAACAACAACAAAAAAAAACAAATAAACAGAATTTTGTGGGAGGGGACACAGAACTCTGGTGGTATGTTCGGTGTGGAACTACATACTCATAATCTTATAATTTTGTAAACTACTACCAAATCAGTAGTTAAAAATGTTTGAAGGGCCAGGTGGTGGTATGGTAAGTAGAGCACATATGTCATAGTGCAAAAGGGCTCAGGTTAAAGCTCCGTGTCCCCACCTGCAGGGGTAAGCTTCACAAGCTGTGAAACAGTGCTGCAGATGTCTCTGTCTTTCCTTCTACCCTTTTATTTTCTCTCTGTCTCTATCCAAAAATAAATAAAATAAAATAATCTGTTCACCAACACACACACATGCCAGAAGGAAAATGATAGGGAGAGAGATAGGACAGAGAGAAATTGAATCCACAGCTCCTGGCAGTCATTTTGTTTGTTTGTTTTATCAGAGACACAGAGGTAAACTGAGAAGAGAGAGATAAAGGAAAGAGTAAGACACCTGCAGTACTATTGAAGCTTTCCCCCTGTGGATAGAAACTAGGCACTTGAGCCTTGGTATATGGTAACTTGTTAAGCTCTGCTAGGTACATGACCACATGGCCCCTATCTTTCCTTTCTCTTTTCCTTCCTTCCTTCCCTCTTCCTTCCTTCCTTCCTTCCTTCCTTCCTTCCTTCCTTCCTTCCTTCCTTCTTTTCTTCCTTTCTGCTTCTTTCTTTCTTTCTTTCTTTCTTTCTTTCTTTCTTTCTTCCTTTTTAGAGAACATAACTAAAGAGATGAGCCCAGCTGTCACAGACATTCCACTGGGGGCCAACTATATGTGTTCTGGGAACCAGATTATAAAGCTGTGTCCCTAGTCAAGAAATTAAAAATTTTCCCCAGGTAGGCTAATAGAAGGCCAGCATCTGCAGGGGACTGTGGCAGCCATAGTAGTACCTTTTGCCAGTATCTCCCTTGGAAGAGCTGGGACCTCTGCACAGCTCTGTACCTAGAGGTTAGGACTGGGCATATGACCACATCTGGCTACAAAAGCAGAACATTCCGTGACCCTTGGTGAGGAAGCATTGAGGGTGGGAATTGATGGGTGAAATGGGACAGGGTAGGTGACATCTAAGATATATCCCAGTCTCATTACCTGAAGCTCAGCTGAAGTTCTCTATGTAGAATGGAAGGAAGGATAATGCCCCTCCCTCTCTGTTAAAAATAATTTGTTTATGAGAAAGAGTAGGAGAAAGAACCAGAGGTTCACTCTGAGACTTGAGATGCCAGGGACCAAACTCAGGACCTTAGGTTTGTGAGGCTGATACTTAACCCAGTGTTCCACCTCTTAGGCCCATAAGATCAGAGCAAGATGTTGCTATTCTTCGTGTTGGTTTGGCCCCCTTCCCCCTACCTCTGAGAGAAATGGTTTGGTCCTTGCTAGTTTCGTGCCCCTCTTTCTCCCCGCCCCGCATGCTAAGGACTTGCAGAGTCCCAGCAGCAGCGGAGAAAGAAACATGGGGAAGCACATGGTGTGGTGATTTGCCCGTTCGTGAATAAAGATTAAACTGCAGCTTCTCAGCCCAGCCGTGTGTCCCCGAGTCTGTCTCTCTACCATCGCGACGCTAGCCTGGCCTGCTGGAGCCCCCGAAACATTAACAACAGCAAGATTAGAAATTCATCACCTCATACCTGGGGCCCTAGTCCTGGGATTGCCACACAGACATGATGGGCCTAGACCTCTAGTGGATCCCTCTCAGTACTGGTCACCTCCATCAGGAACAACATAATGAAACCCTCTGTGGGCCCCTATAGGACTTTGCCCTCAATGTGGATAAATAAATGTAGAAAATGTTCTATTATCCAAAGGGAGGTTGGATAACATATTCTGAGGATGATGGGTCCTGAAATTAGTGCAGCCTGGAATCTTCCTAGACATTTCACCCATTAATTCCCACTCTCAGTGTCCACACAACTACCTCAGCCTCAAATCCCCACCCCATCACCTTTTTTTTTTTTTGATTGGTTTAATAATGATCAACAAAACCATAGGAAATTCTCACCACCAGAGTTCCATATCCCATCCCCTCCATTGAAAGTCTTCCTTTATCCCTTTTCTTTATCTCTCTGGGAGCATGGACACAGGATCAATGTGAGGTGCAGAAGATGGAGTCACCTATTTTAAGTCCAGTCTGCATCACACTTCTGCCTTTGGCTCATATGACACTCACTGCCTCAGGATGGCCCTCCCTGATTTTGTAGATAAGTGCTGTCCTGCCTGCCCTCTGCTTCCTTTTTCTTCCTCTACATACCACTCCATCCCCAGGGAGCTCACCTCCGAAGGACTCACTGACTCCCTTCTGGACTGTGAACATTGTAGTAAGTCATACTAAATGTTTTTAGGCATAGCAAACGGACTGTCAAAAGTTGTACAAATGGAAGGGATTTCTGTCTGTCTACATGGAATGGAAATTTGGACTTCCCCAGCTCAGGCAGGATTTCACAGCTCTTTGACTGTAGGTGCTTGATTGCGTTTTAAATAAAACACCCCAGTCCCAAGATACTGTGGACAGCTGGTGCCACAGCCATCCCCCAGTAATGAACTTCCCCTGCATTATTGCGGCCTTAAACTGTGTTAATCAAATGGGAAACGGTAAGCGGGTTTTCCTCCATCTGTAATCCTTCCTGAGCCCTACATTCTCAGTGGGAAAATAAGAAAGACCAACAAGGATCAGAGCCCGGGGTGGGATCAAAGAAAAGCAGTTTTGAGTTGTGTTAATTTTTCATGTACACACACACAGGAGAGAGAAAGAGAGAAGAGAGAGAGAGAGAGAGAGAGAGAGAGAGAGAGAGAGAGAGAGAGAAAGGAAGAGAGGAACACTCCTCATTTTTCTAATTTACAAAGAGGCAGAAGCATGACAATAACACACTGCTTGAAGAGTGGCAATCAAAAACTGAACATTTTGCACAGGCACTAAGAGGCGGAGAGAGAAGAAAAGCCACTGGGGGGAGAGGCTGTTTGCAGGCTCTATGCCCACGAACAAAGTTGCTTTGCCAGGCCTCCCTAGGAAGGACACATATTTTCAGGTGTGTGTGGGTGGGAACACTGCTTCCTTCACACAGTGACTGTCAGCTGGGGAGTCACAGGAACTCCTCCTTTACCGCCCCTTCCAGTGATCAGTCACTGAACTCTGCCTTGCACATGCAATTCCCGGTTTCTAGTTTCTTAAGAGAATTAAGACAGGCAGAGAGCTCCAGGGGCATAAGTGAACATCACTCATGCTTAGGCCCCAGGCTCCACATCACCCCTCCCCTCTAAGCCCAGGCTTGCAGAAGACCTGAAAACATTAGCAAGTGTCAGCAGAGAGTTTAGGGTGCACCTTGCAATGCTGTACGATATTGTTCTATAAAAGCAAGAAAGGGACAGAGCACAATAGCCTGGTTACTCCATATTTTCTAAAAAGCCATTAAATTTCTCAGACAGTTAGTTGCTATGGCAGACGGTGCCCTTTTGGTATTTGGGAAAAGTAAAAAAAAAAAAAAAAAAACAGCAGGAAAGTGGGACTACTGTGGCATTTCAGTTGATGATGAAAAGCTAGATACTCTAGACATGGAGCTTACAGCATCAGGTGGGATCAGCAGCCCCATGTAGAACTGAGCTTCTCAGCTGGGGCAGAAGCTCACTGGGTCAGGAGAAAACTCTCCCAGTCTGGGACTCATCTCTGCCATTAATTTTAGAAAGAAGCACATTAATAATTCTGAAAAAACGTTGTGAGAATATCACAGTTAGTAATAAAAAATGATAGTGTTGGGGGGAGTTTGGAGGGACCTGGCCTCCCTTATCCCCAGCCCCGTCCCTTGCCAGACTCTTAACTAACCCTCTTCATTCTTCATCCAAAAATGACAGTTATCACACCCCAAATTGGACTCACTTCCCAAGGACTGAGGGGCATCAAGGCATTGGGTAAAATAGATCTGGAATGAATCCCAAAGAAAAATAGAAAGGAAAATATTCATCAACTGGTAGGGTTTACACATTACCATGCCTGAGGACCCAGGTTCAAGTCCCCAGTCTTCACCTGTATGGAAGAAGCCTCATGAGTGGTTGAGAAGTGCTGCGGGTATATCTCTTTCTCTCTGTCTGTATCTCTCTTTCAAGTGTCTTCTCTCTCTGTCTGTCTCTGTCTCTCTCTTTCTCTCTCTCTCTCGCTCCCTCCCCCCACTATCAAACAGAAAGAAGCAAATTAAATGGCACTACTGGAAGTTGTGGAGTCATGCAGGCACTGGGCCCCAGTGATAGCCCTGGTAGCAAAAACAAATACATACAATTTTAAAAAATAAAGTCAGTATAGGAACAAAACTGCCACTGACACAAAGAAGAGTTAGACTTCAGTGCTTCTGCTTCATCATGTATGTGACCCAAATTCATGCCCAGCCCCCATCACACTGAAGGAAGCTATAGTTTCTTTTCCTCTCTCTTTTTTTCTCTTCCTACCTGAAAAAGTCAGCCTGATACATTCAGGGTCTAACAACAATGACAAAAAATTAATCTGTTGAGAGGTATGCAAAGTGGTGGTATACCAGGTTGAGTGCACATATTACAATGCACAAGGACCTGTACAGTATTCAAGGAGCCCCAAGTACCCAGCTGCAGAGGGAAATCTTCACAAGTGATGAAGCAGGTCTGCAGGTGTCTCTCTGCCTCTCTTCCTTTCTGTCTTCCCCTCTAGTCTTGATATCTGGCTGTCTCTGTCAAATAAATAAAGATAATAAAATAAGTTTTTTTAAAAAAACTAATCAGTCAACAAAGAAGAGCAGAACCAAATTCTGAGCCTATAAATATATATATGCACATCACATACAAAGATACAATATATTTCAAGAATGATAGAACATGCTATTTACATACATTATAAAATAATATGATTTAATAATGATAAAACATACTTTTATTTATTAGAATATTCCATTTTAAATCAAATTCAAATCGATAGTTAAGGATTATTAATTTTGATACATGACAAGTACTATGCCTAGTATTTTAAGAAATAGTAACAAACACAAGAGGCAGGTAGGGATAAATAGCATAATGGTTATGTAAAGAGATTCTCATGCCTGAGGCTCCAACATCCTATAATCAACTCCCCCCACCACCCCATATCACCATGAATCAGAGCTGAGCAGTGGTTTGGTAAAAAAAAAATAAATTAAATTAAATTAAAAATAAATAAACAAGAGAGGCAAAGTTAACTTAACTGAAGTTACAATTCAGTGGAATATATAAGCAGCACCCTCCCATACACTACATATTCTTCCTCAGGATACATTTTTGTAGATAGATATCTATCTCTATCATTTATAGATAAACTATAAAATTATAGTTTAAAACCTTCATTTATAGATAGATAATAGAGATAGACAGATGACAGGTAGATGATAGAGAAGAGAGCCCATAGCACTGAACTTCCTTTAATGTAGTGGGAGGTGGGCTCAAGCCTAGCTCTTATACATGACAAACAGCATGATATTCAAGTAAGCTATCCCTTGGGCCTCTAGCATAAACTTTAATGACTAAAAACAAGCAAAAATAGTTCTGTTCGGTAGTGTTTATCCTTTATCATGAATATAACCCAGATTCCAACCCGGTCCCCACTTCATCAGAGGATGATATGGTTTCTCTCCCTGTCTCTATCTCTTTATATATAGATCTGAAAAAGTCAATCCAGAGCAGTGAGTCTTATCAATAACAAAACATTTTAATGGTTGCATAATATTACATCATTTGTATTACTGTAACTTAGCTAACTAGTCTTATTTTGTTTCGTATTTAGGTGTTTTTTGTTTTCCAATTTGTGGTATTGCATAAATTTATGTTTGCACTTAAAACTTCTTCCTTACGATCTAAATAAAGAAATGGACTAACTTTTTTTTTTTGACTTTGCTGCAATCACCAAGAGGCACCCCCCCCCCCCAAGAAAGAAACTTAATTCCACATTATACTTCTAGGACATGAAACTAAAACTAAGGCTTTGAATTAATATATAAATTAATAGCAAGTTTTCCTATAAGGGAAAAAGAAAAAAACACTTCAAACCCTTGGAAATTAATCATAATTTTAAATAATCTTTAGATTAAAAAAGAAATCTCGGGAATCGGGCGGTAGCACAGTGGGTTAAGCGCACATGGTACAAAGCGCAGGGACCTGCTTAGGGATCCCAGTTTGAACCCCTGGCTCCCCATCTGCAGGGGGAGTCGCTTCACAGGTGATGAAGCAGGTCTGCAGGTGTCTATCTTTAACTCCCCCTCTCTGTCTTCCCCTCCTTTCTCCATTTCTCTCTGTCCTATCCAACAACAACAATAATAGCTACAACAATAGAACAACAAGGGCAACAAAAGGAAATAAATAAATTTAAAAAGAAAAAGAAATCTCAAGGGAAATTAGAAAATAGAATACATTGTAAAATAAAAATATAACATATCAAGGCTATACATAGGTATTTATAGATTTAAAGAATTAAATATATGTATTTTATAAAAAGAAAGGCCTTATGTTAATAATATATTATTTCTTTTTACCTTAAGACTATAAAAAGAGAGACCTGGGTGGTTTACTGGGTGGCAAACCCAGTAAAGCATTTACATTACCATGCATGAAGACCTGGGTTTGAGCCCCTGTTCAAGTTTCATGAGTGATAGAGCAGGTCTGCAGATGTCTCTCTTTCTCTTTCCCTCTCTATCTCCTCCTCTCCTCTCAATTTCTATCTGTCCGATAAATAAAAATTAAATTAAATTAAAAATAATTATAAAAAAGATAAAATAGCTTCCAGGAGCAGATAATTCATTGTGCAGGTACTGAGCCCCAGCTTTAGACCTGGTGACAATTATACCTTAATGCTTTTTCAACCACCAAGTTCCAGATGCTACCATGATGCCAACCTGACTTCCGGGCAGGTGACCTCACCAATGTGTTTTGGAACCCCATCTCTCCAGAGTCCTGCCCCACTAGGGAAAGAGAGGCTGGGAGTATGGATCAACATGCTAATACCCATGTTCAGTGGAGAAGCAATTATAGAAGCCAGACCTTCCACCTTCTGCACCCCATAATGATCCTGGGTCCATACTCCAAGAGGGATAAAGAATAGGAAAGTGTTCAAGGGAAGGGGTGGAATAAGGAACTCTGATAGTGGAAATTTTATGGTATTGCTCCCCTCTTATCCTATGGTCTTGTCAATATTTTTATTTTATAAATAAATAAAAAAGAAGAAAATCTTTAAAAATAGCAAATACTTATATTTGCTTTGTCTTACTGCACATATAACATGTAATATATATGCACTAAGACAAAGCAAGTAGAAGAAAATAGATGATAATAAGAGTGGAAATCGATGGTGTTAAAAGACAGAAATCAACACAAATTATTAGGATTAGTAATGAAAGAATGTATATCACTGCAGACTACTTTGTCATTAAAAGTCTAGTTACGTTATACCATGAATAAATCTATAGACGGAAATTCCACACTATAGATGACACTGCTTATTTTTTGAAAACCACAACTACCATTTTCACCTAAGGGAAAAAATGATAACCTAAACAGTCTTATCTGTAAATAAATTAAAACTATAGTTTAAAACCTTCTGATGAAAAATCAAAACCCAGCTAACTTCTTTGTGTTTTCTACTAAGCATTTAAAGAAGATTCATCACAAATTTCTACAGATAATAAAATAGAAAGAAACACTTCTTAATTAATTTTACAAGGCCATTGCTTCCTTGTTCCTAAAACCAGAAAAAGATAATAATTAAGACTACAAATTAAATTGTTCCCCTCCCGATACACACACTTAACTGAATATTACTAATTCAAGATTAGCAATGTCTACAAAGAACAATCAAGTACCATTTATTCCAGGAATACAAAGTTGGTTCACAGTTGGAATATAGTCTTTGTGGACTTCTAGATTATTGTGTTGAGAAATAAAAACTTCATGGTCATAACAATTGATCAGAAAAGGAATTTTAAAAATTCAGAATTCATTAATTTTTAGAGACTTTCTTTTTTAAAATTTTCATTATTATTATTATTATTGATAAGATAAAGACAGAAATCGAGAGGGAAGGGGGAGATAGAGAGGGAAAGAGACAAAGAGACACTTTGCAGCCCTACATGTGGGGACCAGGACTTGAACCTGGGTCTTTGCACACTGCAATGTGTACGCTTAACCAGGTGTGCCACCACCTGCCCCCCCCATTTATTGTTTTAAAAGCTCTCAGCAAACAAGGAATACAAGGACGCTTCTTTAATTTGATAAAGTACACCAGTATGAAACCTGCAACAAGTATTTAATGTGTTAAATAATATGCTGATAACTAACATATTCGAATGACAATTCATCCTAACTTGAAAAGTTTCAATTTTTATAGAGAAAAGTGGAGGAGGTAGAGTTGCCAAAGCATGAAAAATTAATATTATACAATTTTAAGACTGAGAATTAGGAAAGGATATTCTCTCTTATGACTTTCTATTCTATGTCATACTTATCCACTTATCCTATTTAATCCTATCCTAGATAATAAGACAAAAAAAAAGCATAGACACTGGAGGGGGAAAAAACTGTCTCTATTCATGGATGATATGATTTCTGACATAGAAAATTCAAAAAAAATTCTATAAAATAAGAACTAGAACTAATGCATGAGGTATCAAGGTCATAAGATTCAAGGTAAAGATATAAAATGTACTATATTTCTATAGACTAGAAATCAACAATTGAAAACTAAAATAATGACATATAAAATAGCTCCCTTCCCCCAAGAAAGTAGAGCTACCAACCTAACAAAGATGCATGGAGGCTATATATGGAAAGCTACAAAACACTGATTAAAGATATCAATGCTGTCCAAAAAATTTAAAGACATATATTATGCTTATGAAATGGAGACTCAACATGGTTATGGGACTGGTTGTCCTCCAAATTGTTCAAAATGGTTATTTCAATTCTAATAAAAAAGTTTAGTAAGGATTTTTGAAGATATAAACAAATGAGTTTTAACTTTTATAGAGATAAGTGAAGGAGTTAGAGTTGTCAAAGCAAGTTTTTAAGATTTAAAAAGAAGAACAAAACTGAAAATCTAATATTATCCAATCTTAAAGTATTCAGGAATAGCAGTAGTCAGTGTCATGAAGTTTATTGGCTGTAACCTACGTGGTGCCACAGTGGATAAAGGGTTGGATTCACAATCATGAGGTCTAGAGTTTGAATCTAAGCATCACCATATGTGCCAGAGTGATACACTGAATTTCTCCCATTTCCTTTCTAATAAGTTAGTAAATAAATATATAGATAGATAAATAAATAAATAAGTAAGAAAATATCTTTAAAGAAATTTAGTGACCAAAAGATAGATACATAGATCAATGGACAGGATGGAGAGTTCAGTGACAGAATCACACAAATATAGCTTATTGGATTTTTTTTAATATAAATTTTGGTGAAGAAAGAATAATGCTTTATACAAATGGACTAACAACTGAGCATCCCTATTCCTAAAACAACGAAAAATAAACAAAAATTGAAAAATGAAAGGGAAGAAGGGGCATTTGTACATATGTTATACCTTATGTAAAAATTAACTCAAAGTGGATCATGGATCTAACTATAAACAATTAGGGGAACAGGCCATAATGCACCTGGTTGAGTGCATATGTTATCATGCTCAAGGGTCCAAGCCCCTGTCCTTACACGAAGGGAGCAGTTTTACGAGCAGTCAAGCAGTAGTGCAGATGCTTCTCTCTCCCTTTTCTCCTCTCTTTCTCTCTCTCCACTATCAAGTTTTCTCTATCCTATAAAAGAGAGGAGAGAGAAAAAAATGACTTTGGGCCCATACTCCCAGAGGGTTAAAGAACAGTAAAACTATCAAGAGAGGGGATGAGATACGGAGTTCTGGTGGTGAGAACTGTATGGGGTTGTACCCCTCTTATCCTATAGTTTCATCAGTGTTTCTTTTTTATAAATAAAATAAAATAAAACAGTAAAACACAAAAAAGATTAATCATGTTTTATCTAATGCAAGGGCACATATTTTCTCCTACATATTGTCTTTAAAGTTATTTATTTATTTATTTATTTATTTATTTATTTTTCCACCAAAGTTATCACTGAGTATTGTGTGTCTGAATGAAGAATCCACCACTCCTGGGAACTACTTATTCTTCTTTCTTCCTTTCTTTCTACCTCCCTTTCTTCTTTACTCTTTTTCTTTCTTGAAACCAAAGACACAGCCCACTAAAAGTGGCAAATTTGAATTGGCAAAATTAATGTGTTTGTTCTGCAAAAGATTATGTTATTATTGAGAATGAAAAGACAAGACACAGACTGAGAAAAAGTATTTACAAATTGTACCCAGAAACTTTATAGATGCCTCTCAAAACTCAACAATAAAACATGAAAAGTCAATAAGAAAAGCAAAAGCTTTGAACAGACACATCACTAACATCACTATGGATATGCATGTCTGAACATTTTTAGGAGCTTTATAATCACCCCCAAAGTAGAAACAACCAAAATAATCTTCAATGGGTGAATGAATAAAGAAACACTGGTACATTCAGACCATGGGCTGATATTCAACAATGAGAAGGAACGAACTATGGATGCATGCAACAGCGTGGCTCTCATGGGCATTATCCAAGTGAAAGAAGCTGGCTGCAAAGGTCAAACACTGTGGTTCCTTTTATATGGCATTTTTATGAAAAGCAAAGTTATAGGGATGGAAAAATAGATCAGCAGTTGCCAGGGAAAGGGTAGGATGAGGGTTATGCCACATGGAGAGACAGTGTAAGGGAATTTATAGGGTGATGGAACTGTGATTGTAGCAGCATGTCTATTTGTTAAAACTCCAAGAATTACACAACAGAAAAGAACAGTTTATATTTACTGCACAAATTTTTTTTTTATAAAACTTAAATGCATTGCTCCAGTATCCTTCGTATTGCAGCAAATTGTCCCCCAAGAGGCCAAGTGTCCCCAGGGGCAACTGCTTAACTTCACAGGGAATATTGTGCAGCTCTTCAATTTTGTCTCCCAGAACCCATTTTCTCCTTTAATTACAGCTGTATTTTAATAGAGAAAAAAAACATTTTCCCATTTCTCTTCTGAGTGGAAATGTAATTAATTCTGGCCATGAGACTGCTGTTTTCCAGTGTCTTGTACCCTCATTTTCCTCAAACTTGTGAGGTTCCAGCTTGTTTCTTTAAAAAAAATTATTTATTTATTTATTTATATATTTATTTATTTAAGAGACAGAGATAAAGGGGAAGTAGAGAAGGAAAGGGAAAGAAAGACACCTGCAGTGCTGCTTCATGAAACCCTCATCTCCCACCCACTGCAGGTGGGGACTTGAGTACATATGTAACATATACACTCAACTTGGTTCCAGCCTATCTTTAATCTTCATTCTACCACTTATTTTTAGTTAGGCTTCTCATGGTTATAAATAACTGCTTTTTGAAAAAAAAAAAAAGATGTCAATGTTAAATTATCTCACAGTGCACACAGTAGCAAAGTGGGTTAATTCTGCAAACATTTACCCACAGGCAGGGATCTTGAATCCAGTTTTCTGAGATGGACCAGATGTTTCAGGTATTAACATTCTACATCACTTACTGTTTTCATCCTCCTCTGCCACTCCTTCCTAGTAGACTTCCAAATTAATTTGTCTTTGTTAGAGTAAACACTCTCTGTCCCTTTGACTCTGAAACAATACAACTGATGTACAGGTTTGTGAAGTGACCAGGGTAGAAGCCCCTTGTGGACAGGCATTTACTATATATCACCATGACTGCCCTGCATGGACTAGTGACCAAACATAAGATTGTCAAAGACCTTTTAACAAAATGACTAACATATAAACTATATGAGGACATACAGTTTTGTTTGGTTGATTTGTGAGTGAGTTTGCTATACCCAGACAAGTGCCTAGCACATTGTTGGCACTCAGTACTTATTTATATTTATTTAATAAGTAAATGGATTTTTGGAGCAGCTGCAGAGAGCCTAGTCCTGCATTAAATCTGAAAATATAACTCTAACAAATCAAACAAATAAGCACTATATCCTCCAGGGTATTTGGGAAACACAAATAATCAGTCTTAGGAGCTTCCTTCTAACAAGCATGCTTAAAAAATACAGAAAGTATGAGTCCCGAAAATCTAAGGGCAACCCAGGACATTTTACTTAGCATTGATCTGCCCTTTCTTATTGCCATCTGCTCCCTTCAGGATGTTCCTTGGGAAAAACAACAACAACGACAAGAAGAAGAAACCAAATAAAATTAAAGATGTTGCCAGATGCTCCCAGCAAAAGTAACAGTTTGGGTAAAACATTCTCCAGGCCCTCTGGTACATTAATTGATGCTGAGAAGTTGGCACCATCAGGACAAAGCAGGTTTAGAACATAGGCTTTTCTGTAGACAGTCTAAGGAAGAATAAACTTGGGGACCCTCAACTAGAGTGTCACAGTGTTAAAGCTTGGGATGTTGACAAGGTGTGTCACCAGTCTTAAACATCTTCCTTGGCACCAGTGGCATGCTGTACCCCTGTCCTGAAGGGCAGAACCTGCCTCTCTTTTTCCTACACATGTGATTCATTCTGGTGGCTAGTGAACACCTTGCCTTGTCATTTATCTCTATCCCATCAATCAACCGCATCCATGGAGCATCCCCTCTAGGAGGTCTGGAAGGCATTTCTAATTTTTGACTTGCCATCCTCCATTACTACCCATCACTGCTGACTGCGCAACACCAAAACTGGTGGGGCATTCCATACTCTTAATCCCTGCTTATATCTTCACTATTGCCAAACTGGCAACAATAATCATCCCCAAATCCCAATCCCCCATCCCTCCATAGAGTGGACCACCCACTGTAATCTCAGAATGCCTCTCTGCCTGCCCTGCCTCTCCATCCTATCCTGCACACCTCAGCTGAACCACCCAAATAATCTCCCACAGTATTACCTTGTCCTTAGGCTCTTCCCTTTCTAGTCACTCTGCATAATACCCCTCAAACATTCTTTGTGAATTAACATTCTGATCTTGTCATTCCCCTGCTCAAAAACTACTGGTGACTTGTCTGTATGTTTTAAGGCACTGAGCATCCAAGCTGGAGTCACCTCTTCATCTGTCTCCTATGCCCTCCTCTTCTTTCTCTGCTTCACCCACTACAGTGCTCCTCTCTTGCTTAGTTCTACTGGAGTGTAGGGCATTTTATCTGATGTTGTTCAAATGTCTGGACTGTGACTATGATCATCCAGAACCACAATTTTCTTCGTGTATTTTCTTCTTAGATGCCTTGCTGCTTCGTAAAGTAAACCAATCCCTGTCAGCTCAGCTGAGCTCACAAAAGCCTCCATGTATGATGTGTAGTCTAACTTGTATCTAGTGCTCCTGTTATCTCTTCCACTCCATAATCCTCTTATGTTGTAAATGTCCTACATTTATACCTCCCCACCTCCACACTTTATTCAGGGTGGCAACATAATCAGAAAATGAGCTCCAGATATCTTGCCTGATTTCCTGCTTATTTCTACAATCTGGAACAATGCATAGTTTATTGAAGAAATATGACATAAGAGTAAAGGCAAAGAAGAATGGATTAAAGGAAAGAAGGGCAAGAAATAAAAGCACGTTTCTCAGTACTGAGACCATGCTATATCCTACTCTTTCTTCTGCCATATTATAATTTCTGGGTTGGCCCTTTATGTGTACATAATGGCCTACACCACATAAGAACACAGAAAGAAGAAAGAAAAATCACTTCAGTATTATTTGAAGTGATCAGAAGTAATTTTCTTCCTCCCTTTTTATTTTATTTTATTTATTGTCTCCAGAGTTATCATTGAGGCTCAGTACTACACTATGAATCCACTGCTCCCAGTAGCCATTTTCTTCTTTCTAATTTTTTATTATATAGGATAGAGAGAAACTGAAAGAGGATGAAGAGATAGAGAGAAAGAGAAATATAGACACCTAGAGACCTGCTTTGCTATTCATGAAGTAGACTCCCAGGTGGGAGGGGCCCTCAAACCTGGACAATTGTGCTTGGTAATATGTGCACTTAACCTAGATGCATCACTTCCCAGCCCCTATAATTTTCTACATATACAAGACTTACCATACATATACTAATTTAATAAATATTTACATGATACTATACATGGCTGAAGACATTAGGTCCAGAGGTAACGAGAAGCACATATGGTCTTTGACATAACAAGACAACAATCAGCAATCAACAATGTTTAAGAGGAGAAGAGAAGCTGGGATGATACCTAGCCGGTATGTGCATGTCATACTGTAGTAATAGTTAAGATAATGGAATGGTAGTCCTTACTTTCCCTAACAAGTTTAGCTTTGGAGAGATTGAGGGATAGGGATTGAGATAGGAGGTAGGTGAGGAGGGTATCCAAGTTAAGTAGAAACTATTTCATTAGGTATTAGGGGGGCACAGACCTTTGGTGGTGGGAATGCTGTTAATATACACTCCTATTAATTTATAGTCTCAGAAATCACCATTCAATTTGTGTGAGGGGAAAAATGGATCGAATGTCTCAAACTTATTGATGCATAGACTCTGAGTATATGTTCCTTCACTCTAAGTACTTAAGACTTAAAATTGGCAATCAGATTAAATTTTAACAGTGGGCTCAAATTGGTAATACATTTCTAATAATGACTGGTTCTTTGAAATATTAAATCTCCTAACAGAGAAAGAAGCAACTGGTGGTATTCCTTTATAAGATACAAATATATGTAAATAGCATAAAAGGGCATAAATTATGGTGAGGTCTTATATGACATAGCAAATTCTAACAATGGGATTTTCAAAATTAACCCAATTGCCAATTTATTTGGTTATAGATATAACTATTGTCTTCTTAAACCCTAAGATAGCAGGAATCTTCACCTTTTTCTATAAATCCCATATTTTCCAGGTTGAAACTTCTAGAGAGGGGCTCACTTTCCTGCATGCTTCTCCCAGTGCATACCAACTGACACTGTACCTGCTGATTCCAACTCAATCAAGGCAGTCAGTACCACCTCAGCATGTTTCACTTTGGACTGTGCCCAGAGACATCAACCGTTCAGCTTCATTACTTAGGTGAGATCTTTCCTTTCTCATACGACTCCTTAATTCCATTTCAGATGGTACACTTCTTAACAAACTTCAAAACCTCTATATAGACCAGGACCAATGAGATAGAGCATATATACATGTATCCATAAGTTAGAGGAAAACATATACCCTAAAGCAGAAGTGCACAATAGTTTGCAGTGAGTCAGTCAGTGTAGCAAGCAAGCAGAGAGACCTGAAAAGACACCATAAAATTACTTATTTTCTTACATTTCCTAAAGCTCATCATGCAAACTCAACTGTTCTTGGTTTTCTGAGAGTTTCTTGGTTTTTTTGAACTATTTCCCCAAATAGTTCAAATACTAAAGGGTTAACAATTGGCAGAATGAGCCCTGATGCTCAGAGTGGCAGTTGTTGTGAATATATAGTGCCCCTGTCATACCTGACTTGTTAAATATTTTAAAAATTACCTCTGAGCAGAAAGACATATGGGTTGTCAGGATGGGACATTCAAGGGTGGGTTTGTCCCCAGCTGCTGAAAGGACATACATTGAGAGGGTGATTGAGATTTCCCACCTCCTCTGGTGTTGCTGCATGCAGTTTATAGACCCCACTCATTGCCAGAAAACAGGAAGCAACTCCTGACTGCCTATAATCAGGAAAGAACCCAAGCTCTACTTACACTGACAAATCCTGTATTGTGACTGTCACTTTCTTGTTAAAACACTTATATCCTAACAGTCCCACATTAGGACATAATTATGTTTTTTTTTTTTAATTTTATGTGCTGGCTATCACAATGAAGGCTCTTTTTCCCTGAGTTCTTGCTCCCCAGATAAAGAGAGGTCATCAAAATCCACGACAATACATGGAAAAAGACAAACTTGTGTTACTTTGGCTTTATTGCTATATTTATGCTGATACCCTGGTTATGATCTGATTCTATTTTTCCACTCTCTTTTTTTGTTAGTGATGTAATAATGATCAACAAGATTGTGGGATAAGAAGGGTACAACTCATATAATTCTCACCAGAGTTCCATTTCCTCTCCCCTCCACTGGAAGTTTCCCTATTTTTTATCCCTCTGGTGGTTTGAACCAAAGATATTTATGGGGTGCAGGAGGTGGAAGGTCTGGCTTCTGTAATTGCTACTCTGCTGGTCATGGGCATTGACAGGCCGATCCATATTCCCAGCTTGTTTCTAGTGGGGTAGGGCTCTGGGGAGGTGGGGTTGCAGGTCACATTGGTGAGATCCTCTGCCTTGGAAAGTCACATTGGCATTGTAGTAGAGTCTGCAACTTGGTGGCTGAAAATCATTAAGATATAAATCAGAATAATTTGTTTAGTATTCAGGAACCTAAATGTAATACAGCAGATGAGATTTGGGGTCTTCATGTTGGAAGGAACTAGGCAGTCTATTTTAGCTATATTCTGTTGGGCCCCTAACTTTAGTAATTTTTGCCTCAACTCAATAACTAACATGCAGGTGGGCTAGGAGCATTGTTTAGGGACATAATGTCAGAGCTGAGACTAGGACTAGAAAGCTCATCATATCTATTGTGGGAATGCAGGGATTCCCTGACTAGGGCCCTGGATAATGAGGTAGCCTGGTAGTGGCCAAAAGAGCCATCATTAAAGTATGCTGGTCTCTTGCTTTTATCCAGCTTTTGTGGCCCTTACTTTATCTGACACAATTGAACTTAGAGTGATTGAGGGAAGTGAAATAGGAATTAGGTGAGGAGGGTATCTAGTTTTAAGTAGAAACTCTCTGATTAAGTACATCATGGTGTCTTTTTTCCTGTAATAATCTGATTTTATTTCTTTTTATTATTTTTTCTTTTTTAAATTTTTTTATTTATAAAAAGGAAACATTGACTAAACCATAGGATAAGAGGGGTACAACTCCACACAATTCCCACCACCAGAACTCCATATCCTATCTTCTCACCTGATAGTTTTCCTATTCTTTAACCATCTGGGAGTATAGTCACTGTGGGATGCAGAAGGTTGAAGGTCTGGCTTCTGTAATTGCTTCCCCAAAAACATAGGTTGATCCATACTATGGTGTCTTTTTTAGGTCTTTCTTTTTTTTTTTTAATTTTTTATTTAAGAAAGGATTAGTGAACAAAAACATAAGGTAGGAGGGGTACAACTCCACACAATTCCCACCACCCAATCCCCAT
Organism: Erinaceus europaeus; assembly: GCF_950295315.1. Taxonomy (NCBI): domain Eukaryota; kingdom Metazoa; phylum Chordata; class Mammalia; order Eulipotyphla; family Erinaceidae; genus Erinaceus; species Erinaceus europaeus. The sequence continues at coordinate 161,803,084 of NC_080163.1, forward strand.
AACCCACCCCCTCCCATGGTAGCTTTCCCATTCTCTAGCCCTCTGGGAGCATGGACCCAGGGTCGTTGAGGGTTGCAGAAGGTAGAAGGTCTGGCTTCTGTAATTGCTTCCCCGCTGAACATAGGCGTTGACTGGTCGGTGCATACCCCCAGTCTGCCTCTCTCTTTCCCTAGTAAGGTGTGTCTCTGGGGAAGCTGAGCTCCAGGATACATTGGTGGGGTCTTCAATCCAGGGAAGCCTAGCCAGCATCCTGGTGGCATCTGGAACCTGGTGTTTGAAAAGAGAGTTAACATATGAAGCCAAACAATTTGTTGAGCAATCATGGATCCCAAGCTTGGAATAGTGGAGAGGAAGTGTTAGGGAGGTACTCACTGCAAACTCTAGTGTACTTCTGCTTTCAGGTATATATTTTGCAGTAGTTTATGGATACGTGTGCACATAAGCTCTCTCTCACAGAAACTGGTGTATATCTAGGTTATGGGACTTTGTTAGAAAGTGAACTACCTGAGATGAAATTAGAGTGTACTATAAAAGGAAAGGTCTCACCCGAGTAATGAAGCTGAAGGGTTGTCATTCCACACGTGTAGTCTCTGGATACAGTCTGAGGTGAAGCATGTTGAGGTGGCAATCGTTGCTTTGGTTAGGTTGTGATGGGCGGATGCAATATTATTTGGTTTGGATTGGGAGATGCATACGGGAAAGTGGGCCCTATCCAAGGGTTCCAGGACTGGGGGAAGTAGGGGCTCTATAGTGGAGATGTGAGGTTCCTGCTGTCTTAGGGTTCAAAAAGACAATCGATAGTTAATATTATCATCACATTATTTGTTAATCGGGTTAACTTTGAAAAGTCCCTTTGTTATGGTTTGCTGTACAGTACACAGTATCTTGTATATAGCTGTGCTATTGGATGCTTCTAATCTACTTAGTCTAGGCTTTTGAGAGAGTCCGCATATCAAATACATAGCCTATATATTTAAAAGATTCAGTTTGTCTTTTGAGAAACTTTGAGACATACAATCGATTTTCCCCCTCTCATATTAATTAACTACTGATTTGTATGTCTACATTTTGCTAGGAGTGTACATAAACACCATTCCCACCACCAAAGGACTGTGACCCATCCCTCCCACCCACTCCCACCCCCCACTGGCCCAGGAAGCTGAATGTCTACCCCTCACCACTGGGTTTTACTTTGGTGCCCTACTTACAATTTGATCAGGTCCTGCTTTTAGTTTCCCTTTCAGATCTTCTAAGTCAGCTTCTGTTGATGAGTGGGATCATCCCATACTCATCTTTATCTTTCTGACTTAGTTCACTTAACATAATTCCTTCTAGCTCTGTCCAAGATGGGTCAGAGAAGGTGGGTTCGTTGTTCTTGATAGCTGCATAGTATTTCATTGTGTATATATACCACAGCTTTCTCAGCCACTCATCTGTTGTTGGGCACCTGGGTTGCTTCCAGGTTTTAGCTATTATGAATTGTGCTGCTATGAACATAGGAGTACACACCTCTTTTTGGTTGGGTGTTATGGAGTCCTTGGGGTAGAACCCCAGGAGAGGAATTACTGGGTCATATGGAAGGTCCATGTCTAGCCTTCTGAGAGTTTTCCAGACTGCTCTCCACAGAGGCTGTACCAATTTACATTCCCACCAGCAATGTAAAAGGGTTCCTCTGTCCCCACAACCTCTCCAGCATTTGTTGCTGCTGTCCTTTTTGATGTATGCCATTCTTACAGGAGTGAGGTGGTATCTTAGTGTTGTCTTAATTTGCATTTCTCTGACAATCAGTGACCTAGAGCAGTTTTTCATATGTTTGTTAGCCTTTTGGATCTCCTCTGTGGTGAATGTTTTGTTCATATCCTCTGCCCATTTTTGGATGGGGTCATTTGCTTTGTTGCAGCTAAGTTTGCTGAGCTCTTTATATATTTTGGTGATTAGTTACTTGTCTGATGTCTGGCATGTGAAGATCTCCCATTCTGTGAGGGGTCTCTCTGTTTGTTTAATAGTTTCTTTGGATGTGCAGAAGCTTTTCAATTTGATGTAGTCCCATTGGTTTGTTTCTGCTTTAGTCTTCATTGCAATTGGGTTTGATTCATCAAATATGTCCTTTAGGTGTAGGTGGTAAAGTGTTTTACCAATGTTTTCCTGTAAGTATTTGATTGTTTCTGGTCTGACATCTAGGTCTTTGATCTATTTGGAGTTGATTTTTGTTTCTGGTGAGATAAAGTGGTTCAATTTCATTCTTCTGCATGTTTCAACCCAGTTTTCCCAGCACCATTTATTGAAGAGAGCCTCCTTCTTCCATTTAATCCTTTGGGCCCCCTTATCAAAGATTAGATGCCCATAGGTGTTGGGATTTACTTCTGGGCTTTCAGTTCTGTTCCACTGGTCTGTGTGCCTATTTTTGTTCCAGTACCATGCTGTTTTGATGATGCTGGCTTTATAATATAGTTTAAGGTCTGGGAGTGTGATGCCTCCATTTCTGTTTCTTTTCCTTAAGATGGTTTTGGCAATTCTAGGTGTTTTCATGTTCCAGATAAATGATTGTAGTGTTTGTTCTATTCTCTTAAAGAAGCTTGTTGGAACTTTGATGGGTATTGCATTAAATTTGCATATGGCTCTGGGGAGAATATTCATTTTTATGATATTTATTCTTCCAATCCATGAGCATGGGATATCTTTCCATTTCTTGTTATCAGTTTCTATTTCCTTGAGTAGTGACTCATAGTTTTCAGCATACAAGTCTTTCACTTCTTTGGTCAACTTTATTCCTAGGTATTTGATTGATTTTGCTGAAACAGTAAATGGGAGTGATTTCTGGATGTCCTCTTCTTCAGATTTAGTGTTTGCATAAAGAAATGCCACTGATTTTTGTACATTGATTTTGTACCCTGACACCTTGCTATATTGCCTAATAACTTCCAGTAATTTTCTACTGGATTCTTTAGGTCTTTCTATGTATACTATCATATCACCTGCAAATAGTGAGAGCTTGACTTCTTCCCTTCCAATATGTATCCCTTTGATTTCTTTCTCTTGCCTGATTGCTATGGCAAGAACTTCCAATACTATGTTGAAGAGTAACGGTGACAGTGGACAGCCCTGTCTAGTCCCCGATCTGAGGGGGAATGCTTTCAGCTTCTGTCCATTGAGTATGATGTTGGCTGTAGGTTTGCTATATATAGACTCCACTATCTTGAGGAATTTCCCATCTATTCCCATTTTTTGTAGAGTTTTGAGCATGAATGGGTGTTGGATTTTGCCAAAAGCTTTCTCTGCATCTATTGAGATAATCATGTGGTTTTTGGCTTTGCTTTTATTGATGTGGTGAATGACATTGATTGACTTACGGATGTTGAACCAGCCTTGCATTCCTGGGATGAATCCCACTTGGTCATGATGAACAATCTTTTTGATGTGTTGCTGTATCCGGTTGGCCAATATCTTGTTTAATATTTTGGCATCTATGTTCATCAGAGATATTGGTCTGTAGTTTTCCTTTTTTGTTCTGTCCCTATCAGCTTTTGGTATCAGGGTGATGTTGGCTTCATAAAAGGTGGAAGGGAGTATTCCTGTTTCTTCAATCTTATGGAATAGCTTAAGAAGTATGGGTATTAACTGTTTCCTGAAAGTTTTGTAGAATTCGTTTGTGAAGCCATCTGGTCCAGGACTTTTGTTGTTGGGGAGATTCTTAATAACGGTTTCAATTTCCTTGTCTGTGATTGGTGCATTTAGATTTTGTAGTTCTTCTTGGTTCAGTTTTGGAAGTGCATAGGTTTCTAGGAATTGTTCCATTTCTTCCAGATTCTCTAGCTTGGTGGCATATAGTTCTTTATAGAAGTTTCACAGGATTCTCTGGATTTCTGTGGTGTCAGTTGTGATATCTCCTGCATCGTTTACAATTCTATTAATTTGAGTCTTCTCTCTTTTTTGTTTGGTGAGTCTGGCTAGGGGTTTGTCAATTTTGTTTAATCTTTCAAAGAACCAACATTTGGCTTCATTGATCTTTTGTATGGTTCCTTTATTTTTGATGTTGTTTATTTCTGCTCGAACTTTAGTGATTTCTGTCCTTCTGGTTGCTTTAGGGTTCCTTTGTTCCTCTTCCTCTAAGTCCTTGAGGTGTGCAGTAAGGTCGTTCATTTGAGCTTCTTCTTGGTGTTTAATATGTGATTGTATGGCTATAAGTTTCCCTCTCAGTACTGCGTTAGCTGTGTCCCAAATATTTTGATAGGTTGTGTCTTCATTTTCATTAGTTTCCAGGAACATTTGAATTTCCTGTTTGAGTGAGTCTCTGACCCAGTGGTTCTTAAGGAGCATGTTGTTTAGTTTCCAAATTCTGTGTCTTTTAATAATTTTCCGTTTGTTGTTAAATGTTAGTTTTACTCCACTGTGGTCTGAGAAGATACTTGGGATGATTTCAATGCTCTTGAATTTATTGATGCTGTCTTTGTGGCCTAACATGTGGTCTATCCTTGAGTATGTGTTATGTGGATTTGAAAAGAAGGTGTATTCCAGTTTTTTGGGGTGGAGGAGTCTGAAAATGTCCAAGAGGTCTAGTCTGTCAATCTCTTCATTCAATTATCTTGTATCTTAATTGGTTCTCTGCTTTGTTGATCTGTCTAAGTGTGAAAGTGGGGTATTGAAGTCTCCCACTATTATTGTATTACTATTGATGTATTTTTGAAATTCTTTCAGTAGATGCTTAATGTATTTAGATGGTCCCTCGTTGGGTGCATAGATGTTAATAATTGTTAAGTCTTCTTGGTTGATTGATCCTCTAATCATTATGTAATGTCCTTGCCTATCTTTTATTACTTTATTTAATTTAAAATCTATCGTGTCTGAGATGAGAATGGCTGTTCCTGCCCTTTTTTGTGGACCGTTAGCCTGTATGATAGTTTTCCATCCTTTCACTGTAAGTCTGTGTTTATCTTGTTGTGACAGATGGGATTCTTGCAAGCACCATATGGTTGGGTTATGTTTTCTGATCCATCCCCCCACCCTGTGCCTTTGATGGGTGAGTTTAAGCCATTGACATTTATTGATATTATGGATTTAATGTATTGTAGTGCCATTGTTCTAAGAAAAAAATTTGTTTACTCTGATTTATTGCAAGTATTATAGTGATATTCTTGTTTATAAGAGGTCTTTTAGTACCTCTTTCAGGGCCGGCTTGGTGTTGGTTGCCTCCTTTAACTGTTGTTTATCTAAGAAGGTTTTGATCCCTCCGTCTAGTTTGAATGAAAGTCTAGCAGGATATATTATCCTTGGTTGAAACCCTTTTTCATTCAGGGCTCGATAGATATCTTGCCACTCCCTTCTGGCTTTTAGAGTTTGAGTGGAGAAATCTGCAGATAATCTTATGGGTTTCCCCCTGTATGTGACTTTTTGTTTCTCTCTTGCAGCCTTTAGGATCCTTTCTTTATCCTTACTTCTTCTCATTGTGACTATGATGTGTCTTGGTGTCTTCAGGTCTGGGTTGATTCTGTTGGTACTCTCTGGGCCTCTTGAACCTTGATATCCTTTCTGTTATTCAGGTCTGGGAAGTTTTCTTGTATTATTTCCTCTAGAATGTTTGCTTCCCCTACCTCTCTTTCTTCCTCTGTCAGGCCAATTATACCAATGTTACTTCTTTTGAGATCATCTCATATGTCTCTGTTGTTGTTTTCAGTGTCTCTCAATCTCTTTTTTAAGCTCTTTCACCTCTTTCTTAGTTTTCTCTAACTCATCCTCTGTCTGACTCATTCTGTTTTCTGCTTCTGTTAGTCTGCTTTCCCTTGCCTCAGCTTCTTTCTTCATTACAGCTATTTCAGCTTTCAGTTCTCTAATTGCCTCAAGATAATCAGTATTTTCCTTGGGGGTCTCAACTGTTGTTTCCCTAATACTGCCATTCCTTTCCTCCAATGTTGTTTTCATTTCTGTGATTAATAAGTTTATTATTGCTTGCATACTTTTCTTATCTATGGTTACTTCTGACTGGTTTGTGGTTTCTTCTGGGCTCTTGTCTTCATTCATTGGGTTAGCAGTTTTATTTGTTTTTAATCTACCCATTTTTTTATTTATGTGTTTCTCTCTTTTTTTATGCTCTGTTGTTCCTCAGTTGTTGTGTCTTGAGTACAAGTAACACTGTACTAAATACCTTTATGACAATTGCACTCACCAACCTCCGGAATTACAGTAGCAACTGAAGTAAGTATTGAAGTAGTTTAATCATTACCAGTAACCCAAACTATTTCTCCAGTCCGTGAAAAAATAGTAACCAAATCCCAGTGAAGAAAGAGAAAAGAAAGAGAGGATAGCAAGAATAGACAGTTATGCAAATCTACTATCCAGTGTATATTCTATGGGTAACAAGAGGGGAAAGGTAACTAGAGCATAGATACACACATAGAGTCCACTCTGAGTCAGATTTCTTCCCCAAAGTAATTCACAAATTCAGAAAGGCAAAGAAGACAGAAGTGTATGGCAAGATTAAAAAAAAAAGAGAGAGAGGGAGAGAGAGATAAGAGAGAGAAAAGGGAGAAGATAAGAAGAAGAGTTGTAATTAAAGAGCAGTGCAAGGAACTTCCCAAATGTGTATCAGTGAATTAAAAAAACAAAACAAAAACAAAAAAACCACCCTGTTTGGTGGTATGGGGTATCCTGCTAGGAGCTGGTCCCAGGGACTGCTTATGGGGGGGGGGGGGGCGGGAAGGATGTATGCTTGAAAATTAAAAGGAAGAAAAAAGAATTTTTTCCCCTACTCTAATTCTTAACCCAAATTAAGTTATAGTCACCTCCTTGGTGTCACGGCTATGGCCCCTTATTGGCTGGCCTGCTAAAGGCAGAAAATCCTATTGTTTACAGGAGATGTGTCTGGAGCTCAACGGCTAGCCGCTTCTCAGTCCACCATCTTCCGGGAAACCCCCCCCTCCAGACTTTTTTAAAGGATTTCTCGAAAATGAAAACTAGCTCCAAGTCCTTTGATCCAATGAGAGCTATACTCAAGCAGTCTTTGGATCCGCCCTCAGGGTCGCGGTGGACCCTGGAGACTCCCAAGGGAAAGCCCCTGAGCTAAATTGCTGTCTCCAGGTCCTCTGCCCCCCGCGCTCTGCAACCTGCAGAGGAGCCGCCTTCCCGGGCGGAGGACAATGCCTGGCGCACTCGCCTTGCCCGGCGCCGCCTGGGACGTCTGGAGCCCCGCTAGTCCGTGTCACATTTACTCTAATTCTTAACCCAAATTAAATTATAATCACCTCTTTGGTGTCACCCCTTATTGACTGGCCTGCTAAAGGCAGAAAATCCTACCGTTGCCGATGATGTGATCAGAGCACTCGCTGTTAGCAGCTTCTCAGTCCGCCATCTTCCTCCTCCCCCTTCTTTTTAGGTCTTTCAACTTGCTTGCTGCACTTAATGAGTCAATGGAGACTATCGTACACTTTTACTTTATTTATTTTCACCTTGCTTATGGAAGCATGTACACATCTTACGTGTCCTGGTCTATCTATATCTAGGTACTGTAACATTGTTAGGAAGTGTGCACCAGAAATGGAGCTAATAAGTCCTATGGATTAGGAAAGATCTCACCAAAGTATTGGAGCTGAAGAGTTGGCATTGTAGGCCTGGCATCTATGGACACAATCCAAAGTGGAACATATAAAGATAGTACTGGTTGCATTGATTTGGTTGAACCAGCAGATACATTATCAAATGGTATGGATCAAGAGAAGCATAGAAGAAAATGAACAAAGCCCCAGAGGTTGCAAGACTGGGAGAAATGCAGGTTTATAGAGAATGAGGACGATTCCTTGCTGTCTTAGAGTTTAAGAAGGAAATAGATAATTATTATTATAGCCAAGTCATTTGGGAACTTGGTCTACTTTGAAAACCCCATGGTTAGGATTTACTGTATTATACAAGACTTTACCACGATTTGTGTCAATTAATGCTATTTACAAATATACTGACAAGACTGGTTACTTCTGGTCCCCTTGGTTTAAGATTACACGTGATTTAGTATTTCAAAAATGTTATTATTAGAAATGCATTAACAATTTAAGCCTAATGTTAAAATCCAGTTTACTAATTTGAAACCTTATGTGCTTAGACTGAAGAAATATATACTCAGAACTGGGGTCTATGTGTTAAAAAGCTGAAGACATTAAATATATGTTTCCTTCTTATATTAAATAGTGATTTATAAGATTATGGGTTAATAGGAGTATATATTAACACCATTCCTGCCACCAAAGCTGTGTCCCTACCCCTCGCCCCCTATGGTATGATTCTATAGCTCTGTTGTCATTCATTGGAGAGCAATGACCAAATGATACAAGTGATCTATTTAAATGGCTTCTTACAACTTCATGTGGTTCCACAATATCAGTAACTATAAATTGTTTATATCTTTATTTATACTTATTTATTTAATGCCTCCAGGGTTATCCACTGCTCCTAGAAGCCATTTTTTCCATTTTTTAAAATTGGATAAGAAGAGAGAAATTGAGAGAGGAGGGGAAGACAAAGAGGTGTAGAGAAAGATAGACACCTGAAGACCTGCTTCACCACTTGTGAAGTAACCCAACTACAAGTGGGAAGCCAGGGACTTGAACTGTGATCCTTGTGCAGGTCCTTGTGCTTCATTATATATGCACTTAACCTAGTACACTACCACCTATCCCAGCCCCCTTTATTTATTATGTATGTATGTATGTATAAATTTAAAGTATTTTTATTTGTTGGGTAGAGACTGTCAGAAATTGAGAAGGGGAGAAAGATACCTGTAGCACTGCTTTACCACTTGCTAAGCTTGCCCCCTGCAGATGGGCACTAGGGGCTCAAACCTGGATCCTTATGCATTGTAACATGTGTGTTCAACCAGGTGCACCACCATCCAGACCCCTTTTATTTATTTCTTAGCAGAATATTGATCGACTTTGGCTTATGGTGGTGCCTGAATTGAACATGAGACTTTCAGTGTCTCAGGTGTGAAAATCTTTTTGCACACCCATTAAGCTATCTCCCCAACTTCATTTTTTTATTTTATTATTTTTTCTATATTTATTTATTTTCCCATTTGTTGCCCTTGCTGTTTATTGTTGTTGTTGTCATTGTTGGAAAGGACTGAGAAAAATGGAGAGAGGAGGGGAAGACAGAGGGGGAGAGAAAGACAGACACCTGCAGACCTGCTTCACTGCTTGTGAAGCGACTCCCCTACAGGTGGGGAGCTGGGGGCTTGAACTGGGATGGCCCTTATGCTTTGCATCACGTGCAGTTAACCCACAGAGCTAAGCCCGACTCCCTTATTTTATTTTAGATTCAGTTATCTCCTCCAGGTCCGTGGGCCTGGTCAGACTGAAAGTCTTTTATATGTGGAACAGTAGTAGGTCAGAGAGAGAAGTGTGTAGAAGACCAAAGGCTCAAAGGTTACACTGGTAAACTCTCCCTTGCTCATTCACATGAGAAGGTACATCCTTTGAGCCTGAGTCATATTGAGTTGGATTTCTGTCACCAACCCATAAATTAACTTAAATCCCTACTCTCTATCTGTAGGGAGGGCACTTCACCAGCTATGAACCAGGTCTGCAGACCTCTCTCTCTCTCTCTCTTTCTCTCTCTCTCTTTCTCTCTCTCTTTCTCTTTCTCTCTGTCTCTCCTCTCCTGTCCTCTCCTCTCCCTGTCTCACACCTCCTTATTTTCTCTCTGCTTTATTTAATTAAAAAGAAAGTAAATGAAAAAAAGAAGATAAAGAAAAATAAATGGCCAGCAGGAGTGTTGGATTTGTAGTGCTGGCACAGAGATCCAATGATAACCCTATTGGCAATAAAAAAAAAAAATCCTGTGCAAAAATTCTACAACTTGGTCTTACCTGTGAATAGCCAGGAGGTCAGGCAGAGACACCAGCTTCAATTTCTTAGCAGGAAACATAGCTTCCAAGTCACAGTGCTTCAGTTTACCTCTCTGTGAAGTAAAATTTACAACAGTGATTTTCTCCTTGTTATAGTTAGAACTGAAGCAGATAATCCATATAAAATTCCAAGTAGATGGTAAATTCCTGGTGAATTGTACTTCTACTGTTACCATCATCACTATCATCACCATCATCACCAGAATTTTTTTTTACTACATGAGATCATTTTAAATAAGCCACAAGGAAGGTCAGAGTTCTATGAGAATAAGAAGAGAGTTTAAGTGATGCATCCTTCTTACAGGAAGTAAAGGCACTTGAACTAGACCTGGAAAAATAAGTGGAGAAGGATGTTCTCATAACTATAAAGTCAACAGACATCAAGAACTAGAGTAAGAGTCATTCCTAAAGTTCTATACACTCAGACTTTAGTACAGGCCATCCTGTAGCAGTAAGGGAGGCACCCAAATTTCTAAGAACCCAAAATTATTTTATATGAACCTGTCCTCTCTGCCAGGTCTACCAAACAAATATGGAGCCTAGGAGAGTGCATATATTAGTCCCAGAATTCTGAGTTAGACATCTTACAATTTCCCCTCTCTGTGCCAGAAATTCTAGTGTTATGTTCCTCAATCCTACAGCCCAAATCTATTCTCCTTATTGCCTAGCCTGGATCAATCAAACAAAACTTTAGGTTTTTTTTTTTTTTTTTGCTAAGTATTATGCCTACCATGTGATAATCATCAGAATGTGGAGATGCTTGAGCCTTTCTTGTTTCATTTAACCTTCTACTATAGCTTCCATGAGTAGTAATAAGAAAGACGAAGACTTAGCTGGTCTATAAACCGTCTGATTCACCTGTATGTGCAAGCAGCCAAGGAACCCAGAAATAAACACCATTTACTCCCAAAAAAATGAGAGAATCCCTCTAGATAGATTCTCTTCCTTTCTTTGCAAGAATCTTCATGAAAAGTCACACTTGGTCATGTTCTATAAGTGCTTAGGATGTAGCCCTTATCAGAGGGAGTTATAGGTAGTGTCCATTATACTCTAATGAACAAAACATAAAGGTACATAGTGAATAGCTGTTATTTCTCTTCCATTAGTCTAGTTTCTCCTTTGGCTACTTAGCTATCTTTCAAAGAAGGATTTTTTCTTTTTTAAATTTTTTTTATTTATAAAATCAAAACACTGACAAAACCATAGGATAAGAGGGGAACAACTTTGCACTATTCCCACCATCAGACCTCTGTATCCCATCCCCTTTCATCCCCTATTCTTTACCCCTCTGGGAGTATGGACCCAAGGTCATTCTGGGATGCAGAAGGTTGAAGGTCTGGCTTCTGTAATTGCTTCCCTGCTGAACATGGGCATTGACAGGTCGATCCATACTCCAAACCTATCTCTCTCTTTCCCCAGTGGGGAAGGGCTCTGGGGAGGCGGAGCTCCAAGGCAGATTGGTGGGGTTGTATGTCCAGGAAAGTCTGGTTGCATCCTGCTAGCATGTGGAACCTGGTGGCTGAAAAGAGAGTTAACATACAAAGCCAAACAAATTGTTGAACAATCATGGACCTAAGGGCTGGAATAGTATAGATGAAGATTTGGGGGGTCCTCCATTTTGTAGATAGCTAGTAGGCATATTTTAGTTATATTTCTGTATATATTTCTGTATGTATTTCTGTATATATTTCTGTATATATATTTCTGTTAGGCCTGTAGCTATCCTAGTGTTTTTTTCTTTTCTTTTGAAGAACCTATTTTTATTCTCTGTCCATGCAACTAAAGTGACTGACAACCAACCTCCACAAATTCCACAAGTGGGCATTTAATCTAGGTTTAATCATCACATGTTATCCCTCCAGCTTCAGCGATCAATTCAGGGGTAATTCCAGTTAATCCAATAAAGGTACAACCTAGGTCTTGGACTATTGACAATGGAAATGTTAGATTCACAGAGCAGGGAGGTCCATGACCACTAACAACCATTTTGATATCTCACGTGGAGAAATTTTCTGAGGGTGAAGCCAACATGAAAGAGAGCTATCCCATTCCTGGAACAACTGGATCTGATCAGTCAATATATTTTTCAAATCCTCTCTCCTCTTCCTCCCTTCTTCATCATTCCCCCCCTTCTCCAGTTTTCAATTTACTTAAACCAATTTAGACTGGACTTTCCATCAAATATGACTAAAAGAGTCTTGATGGAAAAATGAGGAAGCAGAAATATCAGTCTATATGTCTAAGAAAGCTTTATTTTGAACCATTAGAGATGGAACAAAGATTTCTAGGAAGCACTAGTTCTAGGAAATCCTTATCCCTTGGAATATTTTGTTTTCTGTTCATCCAATGCATACTTATTGAACACATTTGAAGGGTGCTAGGAGCCCTGATTGTTGGATTCTGGATCTATCACTCATCAACTGCTTGATCTTCTCAGGCAGCACTTTGTTCTTTTTGTTTGTTTGTTTGCTTTTTGAAAACATTATTTTACTATGCACAGTGTCTCACAGTGCATGTTTAATGGCTTGACTCCTTTCAACAGAATCCTTTGTTTTTATTTATTTTATTTTATTTATAAAAAGGAAACATTGACTAAACCATAGGATAAGAGATGTACAACTCCACACAATTCCCACCACCAGAACTCTGTATCCCATCCCACCAGAACTCTGTATCCCATACTCTCCCCTAATAGCTTTCCTATTCTTTAACCCTTTGGGAGTATGGATCCAAGGCCCTTATGGGATGCAGAAGGTGGAAGGTACGGCTTCTGTAATTGCTTCCCCACTGAATATGGGCATTGACAGGTCGATCCATACTCCCAGCCTGCCTCTCTCTTTCCCCAGTGGGGAAGGACTTTGGGGAAGTGGAGCTCCAGTACACCTTGGTGGGGTTGTCTGTGGAGGGAAGTCTGGTTGGCATCATGCTAGCATCTGGAACCTGGTGGTTGAAAGGAGAGTTAACATACAAAGCCAAACAAATTATTGACTAATCATGGACCTAAAGGCTGAAATTGTGTATAGAAAGAGTTGGTGGGGGGTCTTCCACTTTGTAGATAGCTGGTAGACATATTTTAGTTATATTCCAAAGGGCCTGTGGCTATACTAGTGTTCTTTTTTGTTTGTTTGTTTTTTGGGTTTTTTTTTTTTTGTAGTTGTTTTTGCCTGAGCCTGAAATATGATATGCTGGTGGATCCTAATTATTGTCTGGAGAGATGATGTCATTGCTGGTAGGACTAGAAAGCTGGATTAGGGAAGATAGTAGCTCCCAAATAAGGGAAAGGTGTATAAATATTGCTGACTGTAAACCCCATCAATTTGATGTGATCTGGGGCCCATATTCAGCTAAGGAGCCTATGTGACCTCTGCATCCCTGTAGATCTGAGCTCACATTCTAAGCTGCCACAATATCAGGACCCATCTTCCTCAGATGAAGCATAGAATATGTTGTCTATTGTTCCATCCTTCGGAGGATGGAACATTCTCTCCATTGTTGATCCAAGTTGCGGGCAAAGTCCTATGGGGGCCTACAAAAGGGTCTATTGTGTTGTTCCTGATAGAGATGACCTGTAACAATGGAGAGAAGGATTTATTTGAGGTCTAGGCCCATCATGTCTGTTTGGGAATATCAAGACTCCCCGAATAGGGCCCCAGATCAGGCAGCACTTAGAACTCTCTGGAATTCAGGTCTTCTACCTTTAAAAAAGAAATATCAGTGTCTATCCTGCTGAAGTAACCTGGTTGTTGTTTGGTAGTCAAAACAGCTTCAAATTTTAACAGAAATATGCACTTAGACAAGAGAAAAAAATTTAATTGATGTGAGTTACTTTTTTATTTCTTTATTGGGGAATTAATGTTTACATTCAACAATAAATACAATAGTTTTTACATGTATAACATTCCCCACTTTCCCATATGACAATACAACCCCCACTAGGTCCTCTATCATCCTTCATGGTGAGTTGCTTCTTTTATTTATTTTATTTAAGAAAGGATAAATTAACAAAACCATAGGGTAGGAGAGGTACAACTCCACACAATTCCCACCACCCAGTCTCCATATCCCACCCCCTCCCCTGATAGCTTTCCCACTCCCTATCTCTCTGGAAGCATGGACCCAGGGTCATTGTGGGTTGTAGAAGGTGGAAGGTCTGGCTTCTGTAATTGCTTCCCTGCTGAACATGGGCGTTGACTGGTCAGTCCATGCTCCCAGTCTGCCTCTCTCTTTCCCTAGTAGGGTAGGTCTCTGGGGAAGCAGAGCTCCAGGACACATTGGTGGGGTCTTCAGTCCAGGGATGCCTGGCATCCTGATGACGTCTGGAACCTGGTGACTGAAAAGAGAGTTAACATACAAAGCCAAACAAATTGTTGAGCAATCATGGACCCAAAGCTTGGAATAGTGGAGAGGAAGTGTTAGGGGGATACTCACTTCAAACTCTAGTGTACTTCTGCTTTCAAGTATATATTTTCTGTAGTTTATGGATACGTGTGAACATATGCTCTCTCTCACAGAAACTAGTGTATGTTTAGGTTTTGGGACTTTGTTAGAAAGTGAACTACCTGAGATGGAATTAGAGTATACTATAAAAGGAAAGGTCTCACCCGAGTAATGAAGCTGAAGGGTTGTCATTCCACATGTGAAGTCTCTGGACACAGTCTGAGGTGAAGCATGTTGAGGTGGCAATCGTTGTGTTGGTTAGGTTGTGATCGGTTGATGCAATATTATTTGATATGGATTGGGAGAGGCATACGGGAAAGTGGGCCCTATCCAAGGGTTCCAGGACTGGGGGAAGTAGAGGCTCTATAGTGGAGATGTGAGGTTCCTGCTGTCTTAGGGTTCAAAAAGACAATCAATAGTTAATGTTATCATCACATTATTTGGTAATTGGGTTAACTTTGAAAAGTCCTTTTGTTAGGGTTTGCTGTACAGTACCCAGTATCTTGTATATAGCTGTGCTATTGGTTGCTTCTGATCTACTTGGTCTAGGCTTTTGAGAGACTCTGCATATCAAACACACAGCCTATATATTAAAAAGATTCAGTGGTGAGTTATTTCTCAATTTCCACCAAGGTTATTGATGGGACTAGTACATTCACTAGAACAAATCTGTGGCTTCTCACTGTCTTTTTCCTCCCTTCCTATCCACCCCTCCCCCATTTATTTCTCTTTCTTTTTATAAAGACAAAATAAAATTGAGATGAAAGAGGAGCTAGAGAGAAAGGGGGGAAGGGAGAGAGAAAGAGACTTACAACACTGCTTCACTGCTTATGATGTTTCTCTACTGTAGGTGGCAACTAGGCGATTAAACTGAAGTTCTTTTACCTACTAATGTGTATTCTCCTAGTACCTTTGTGAGATACTTTAGCTTCTGACCAAGACATGATGACAAGGACAAGATTTTTCTACCAACATTAAGCTTTAGCATCAGACAAAATGGATAGAACAGTAATCTTCAGACATTGCACTGTAGGCCATTTGGGATTCCTGAGCAAGGAGAAACACACAGAATGAGCCCTTCGATTCTGCCAACTTGTAGTCTGAAATGGATTTTTATAAAGTGGCTGTGGAGGGGTAAATCAAGAGGAGTCTGGCAGGCCCTCTAAATTGAAGAGATTAATTGGAAGTATGGAGAAAACTAAGGAGATAATGTTTACTAGACAGAATACCATAGTGAAGAGATCTGCAGCAATGGAATTTTGGTGACTGCCCCACTGGTATTCCTCTGAGTTTGAAATTAAGGAAGTTATCCAAAGCTAAAGAAATACCCACTGGAAATGAACAGATAGCATAATCCCTAAAATTCATGTAGAAGTTTAGAATAATAGTTCAGATTCTCAAAAGTCAGAATAAAATATTTCTCATATTCAAAGGGCATCAGGTGGAGTAATCAGAAATTTGCTGCCTTAGTAGTAAGGCCAATTTTATTATACTATAGACTTCTCTTACTCAGACTAACAAAGCTTATAGCAAATTTAGCAAGATTATATTTTTTCCAAGTAACTTTATTGAGCCTCAGGACAATGATCAAAACTACAGCACACAAGGTAACATTCAGTGTCAGACATTTAGTCAATCATTATAGACATGCAAACAGCCAAGGAAATACAAGCGACAATAAAAAAGAAAACACACACACACACAAAGGTGGGGGAGAGCATAATGATTATGCAAAAAAAATTTCATGCCTGATTCTCTGAAGCTCTAGGTTTAATCCCCACACAACCATCAGTCAAAGCTGAGCAGTTCTCTGTTCTCTGTGCATCTTTCTCTCTTTATCTCTCTCTCAAAAAAAAAAAAAAGAAGAAGAAGAAAGTTGGGTATATACAATGGAATACTACTCAACAATTAAGAATGATGAAGTCACCTCTTCACCTCATTTTAGATGGGGCTTCAAAGAATAATGTAAAGTAAGATAAGTAATAAGGTAGAATACATCATGGGAACATAGAGGACCCAGGTTCAAGCCCCTGTTACATTGGGGACATTTCACAATCAGTAAAGTAGGTTTGTAGGTGTTTATCTTTATATATATATTCCCCTCCTATTTCAATATCTCTCTGTCATATCAAATGAAAAGAAAGAAAAGAAGGAAGTGAAGGAGGGAGGTAAAGAAAGAGGAAGGGAGGAAGAGAGGAAATGGAAGGAAGGAAGGAAGGAAGGAAGGAAGGAAGGAAGGAAGGAAGGAAAGAAGGGCACCAAAAGCAGTGCCAGCACTGAGCCTCTGCAACTGGATGTAAAAAAAAAAAAATGGAGGTGAGTACTTTGTAAAGATGGAATGAAAACACACTGTTTGGATATTGGAGTTGGGATTGTAAATTCAGAACATATGTCAAAACTTACTGTGTATTCATAAAAATTAGATAAAGCTATTTCAGCTAAAAAGACTATTATAATAAGAATTATTTTAGGGACTAAGCAGTGGCACACCTGGTAGAACATAGGTGTTATAATGTGCAAGGACCCAGGTTCAAACCCTTTGTCCCCACATGGTGATGAAGCAGTGCTGCAGGCATCTCTTTGTCTCTCCCTCTCTTTCTCCCTCCTTACTTCTCAATTTCACCCTATGTCTCTTCAAAATAAATGTGTGAATAAAATTCTTCTCTAAAAAAATACAGTTGGTGAGGTCGTCTGCCCAGGGAAGTAAGCATGGCATCATGGCAGCTGTCTGTAACTTGGTGGCTGAAAGGTGGTAAGATATAAAGCAGGATACACTGTTTAATAAATAGGAACATAAAGGTATGGATAGAACAGATGAAATTAGGGGTCTAAACCTATGGGACTACATCAAATTAAAAAGCTTCTACACAGCAAAAGAAAACACTACCCAAACCAAGTGACCCCTCACAGAATGGGAGAAGATCTTTACATGCCATACATCAAACAAGAGTTTAATAACCAACATATATGAAGAGCTTGCCAAACTCAACAACAAGACAACAAATAACCCCATCCAAAAATGGGGGGAGGACATGGATAGAATATTCATCACAGAAGAGATCCAAAAGGCCGAGAAACACATGAAAAAATGCTCCAAGTCTTTGTCAGAGAAATGCAAATAAAGACAACAACGAGATACTACTTCACTCCTGTGAGAATGTTATACATCAGAAAAGGTAACAGCAATAAATGCTGGAGAGGGTGTACGCTCAAAGGAACCCTCCTACACTGCAGGTGGGAATGTAAATTGGTCCAACCTCTGTGGAGAACAGTCTGGAGAACTCTCAGAAGGCTAGAAATGGACCTACCCTATGATCCTGCAATTCCTCTCCTGGGGATATATCCTAAGGAACACAACATATCCATCCAAAAAGATCTGTGTACACATATGTTTTTGGCAGCACAATTTGTAATAGCCAAAACCTGGAAGCAACCCAGGTGTCCAAAACAGATGAGTGGCTGAGCAAGTTGTGGTATATATATACAATGGAATACTACTCAGCTGCAAAAAATGGTGACTTCACCATTTTCAGCCGATCTTGGATGGACCTTGAAAAATCATGTTGAGTGAAATAAGTCAGAAACAGAAGGATGAATATGGGATGATCTCACTCTCAGGCAGAAGTTGAAAAACAAGATCAGAAAAGAAAACACAAGTAGAACCTGAAATGGAATTGGTGTATTGCACCAAAGTAGAAGACTCTGGGTTGGGTGGGTGGGGAGAATACAGGTCCAAGAAGGATTCAGAGGACCTGGTGGGGCTTGTATTATTATATGGAAAACTGGGGAATGTTATGCATGTACAAACTATCATACTTACTGTTGAATGTAAAACATTAATTCTCCAATAAAAAAAAAAGAAAAAAAAAGAAATTAGGGGTCTTCATGTGAGAAGAATCTAGGAAGTCTATGTTAGGTATGTTCCAATGGACCCATGACTTTAGTAATTTTTGCCTAAGCCTGAAAGCTAACATGTAGGGACTAAAATTACTGTCTGTGAAGATGGTGACAATGTTGAAAATAGAAAGCTGAATTAGGGCAGAGAGTAGCTTCCAAATATGTGGAAAGTATCTAAATACCATTAACTGTTTATCCCATCTATCTGACCTAGGCCCATATCTATTCCTATTTAGCACAGGAGCCAGTGTGACCTCTGAGTCTTTGTCAGTCTAAGCTCGCATTCCATGGTCACAGCTAGGAACATTCTAAGTTCCCAGCTCATTTCAGGACCCATCTTCCTCAAGTGGCAGAGTATGTTGATCCAGCCTCCCTTTGGAGAGTGGGCCAGTTTATGTCATTATTGCTCTAAATTGAGGGCAAGGTCCTGAAGAAGCCCACAAGAGGGCTTATGATGATGTTCCTGATCTTCTATCCCATGCTGAAAGTCCTTTTCGTATTTTATCTCATTCCAACCCAGAGAGTAAAATGATTTCGGAGAGTCTTGGGTCAGGAGTTTGCACCATATCTGTCATATCAGGAACACTGCACTTTTGACAGAGGATGCACACTTTGTATTTCCCAGCGCATCCTGCTCAGGACAACATTTGTTGTGTAAGGCAAACAGCCAAAGCAAACTAAACAACCCCCAATGTGGACAGAAGTCTCACCTATCCAGAGTCCTACCCCACTAAGGAAAGATAGAAACAGGCTGGGAGAATTAGTGGATCTGCCAGCACTCATGTCCAGCAGAAAAGCAATTACAAAAGCCAAACCTTCTACCTTCTGTACCCCATAAAGAATTTTGGTCTATACTCCCAGAGAGATAAGAACAAGGAAGCTTCCCGTTAAGGGGATAGAACACAGAACTCTGGTGGTGGGAACTGTATGAAATTATACCTCTGTTATCTTACAATCTTGGTAATCATTATTAAATCACTAATTAAAAAATCTAGATGGCAAAAAATATATAATTAAGAACACCCTTTCTGAAGGGTCAACATGGACCATGCAGCATAATGAGCAGAGACCACCACCTATATTTTCATGTAAATGCCCATTTTTGGTTTCAGCTCATTGGATCTGTAAAGCCACATCAACACAGTGGTCCAGTCTAAAACCATGATAAAAGAAAAAGATATCATGGGCATCAAGGACTTATGCTTTCTTACTCGTGAGCTGAACAACTATTTTTAAAAGATTTAATTAATTAATTAATTAATTAATGAGAAATGATAGGAGATAGAACCAGACATCACTCTAGTACATGTGCTGCTGAGGATTGAACTCAAGACCTCATGCTTGAGAGTCCAATGCCTTATCCACTGTGCCACCTCCCAGACCACAAGCTGAACAACTATTCCAGTTCTGGTTAGGGGCTTTTTTAATCAGCTTCTCAGAATCAGCAGCCAACACCCAACTGCCCATTCCTCACTATCCCACTTATTGCCCACCTTCATTCACTTCTACTCCTCTCTCTTCTATGTATTGATTTTATAGTGTCCAAAACACTTGTCTGTACCATCCCTCTAACATACAGAGTCCACAACCAAGATTTAAATGCTGAAACAACATATATCCAAGAAATGCCATGATGAATATGCTTCTGTAATTATGTTCTATTGTTATGAATTGATGATAGATGATAGATAGATATTTGACCTGCTACTAACCACTCAATAACCAAGAGACTTCTAAGCATCTACCCAATCTATTCACTTCACATTGCTAAGAAGCAGCTCTTGTTTTTCTTCTAGTCAGCCTGAGAACCCTAGGGATTACTCAGAGCCCTGGAGACAGAAGCAATATAAAGACAGTCATTTCTCTCTGAAAAAACAATTTGTATTTTCATATATTTGATGCACAGCCTAATACTCAAATCAATAGGCCAATAGAGATTCACCTAGTGAAAGTTTAATAAGAAAAGTGTTTTTTTTTTTTTTTAAGCAAAATTTTTACCTGCAGGTTAGATTTGGGGATGGGGTTAAGTTTACTCTTGAGTTTTTTCCTTAGTGAAATGAAACAGAGAAGCTAAACCTCTGAGATGATTATAATCACATATAAATGGGAGTTTCTGGCTGGTTTTTTGCCCCCCACCCCAACTGTGCCCCAATCAATAGAAGGAAGTTTATCTTCTCTGATGAAAACTCAACTTGCACTCTGTTCTAGCAATTTAGGCTTCCTCATGCCTCAGCTGGCTTTGTAGTCAAGCAAATCAACTGCCAAATCAAAGGTATGAGTTCTGGGAAACCAAAAAAAAAAAAAAAATCTGTTCTAGAAAGCGGGTGATAAAATGAAAAAAAAAAAATCTGTAGAATGAAGGGTCTTAGCAGAGCTGATACCATCCAAGCAGATTAGCAGCAGGTTGAGGCTGAGTCTTGCAGACCCTTTTATGTATCCTGTAACTTTGTCTTCTTTAAAGTGCTCAGATTACTCTAAGACTTAGGTCAAATTCAGTTCTCAAGTATACCAATACAGCTTCTTTTTCCTTTAGTAGTAAGAACTATGGCATTGAAGTCTCACAGTGATTATTTTAATTGAAACAATGAACTTCTAGGCTATTTCTAGTCAGTAAATATTCATTGGCTGCCTAATGTGTATAAGCACTGTTTTAGGCCTTCAATATATTACAGTCACCAAAATGGACTAGTTTATAGAGTTTATATTCCAGTGGAAGGAGGATGAAAGCAAACAAGCAAAATGATAATGTCAGCTAGTAACAGTACTATAAGAAAAATCTTTAAAGAGCTGCTAGAAATTGGAATAAAGTTTCAGAAGACTTCATTTGACATTTGAATGAAAACAAGTAGTCAGTCTTATGAAGAAGATATCATGGCTGGGGATCAGAGTCTTCCAGGCAGAAGAATTGTCAAGTGTAACAGCCCCAGTGTAGAAAGTAGCTGGTGGGAAGAATAAAGATTTTAAATCTGGCAGAGTAGAATGAGTAAGAGGAGGATCATATGAGACAGGAAAAGATTTAGTCAAGACAAAGGTCACATAGGAATGGGTAGAGTTTTATGATATAGAATTGTGATGAAAAAATTTCTCTGATTTATGTTTTGAAAAAAGCTTCCTGGCTATCACATAGATGATGAGCTAGAAGGGTGGCAAAAGTCAAGAAAACGATTATAAAACTAATGCTGTAGCTTAAACAAGGGATAGTAGATGTTTAACCAGGGTAGTAGCAGAGAATGAGAAGTGGAGGGAATTAGGTTACATTTTGGAATTAGAATTAATGAATTAACTGATGCTTTATAAGTGAGAGAAATGTAAAGAGGGGATTTAAAAAATGACTCAGGGTTTGACTTGACTAGCTGGTTGACTGAATGTCTAACCCTTTTAGAGATGAAGAAGACAGGAGAGAAATCAAGAGTCCTGCATCCAACAACAGAATGACTAGAGAAGTTGAGGCACATATATGTGGACTACCAGACAACTCTAAGAAATGGTCATATATTTTCTTTTGCTACAACATAAATAGAACAAGATGGAATCATATTAAGCAAAATAATTCAGAAGGAGAAAGATGAACACAGGATTATCTCACTTACAGATGGGCTCTAAGAGGCAAAGTGAGGGCAATATAGGGTTAATCCTTAACTGACTTGAACTATTAGTGAATTAATGAAGCAGGTTTAAGGACTAAGAAGAGAGGAGGGAGAAGCACTAAGTAGAGTTAGAGGATCTAAATCCATATAGTGAAATAGGATGATGGTATGGTGAAGGGTGAATAGTACTAAAAACTATCTTAGAGAAATGTACCCTTGTGACAACAGAAATCCTATAAATCAGCATTCTATCAATTAAGTGATACTAAAGCTAGGGGGGAAATAAAGAGATCAAGAAGGGTATATGAGATAACAGTTATGTAAAGAGATTCTCAGGCCTGAGATACCAAAGTCCCCCCATACCATCTTAAGCCAGAGCTGATAAACACTCTGTTAAAACAAATAAATAAGTAAATAAACAAACAGATAAATAGTCTTACCTTAGATGTCATTATTTGATATTCAAATGGTGTTAGAACATGTGAATATAGAAGCTAAGGCATCACATGTAAGACTATATTCTCTGGATCAGTCACCTAGCCATGTAGTTCTAAATCTTGCTCTTTCAGTCTGCTTATTCACATACTCAGCATTCATTAAGATTCTTCTGTATTCTGTGCTACTACTTGTTGGGCTATAATGAAGAGAAGAAGAGCTAGGACTCTGTCATCAGGGACAGACCAGTATATAAACAGTCAACCTAAGGCCATTTGCATTAACCAGGTTTGAGTCAGGCCTTGTTTCTCTAGGAGAAACTTTGGGACTGTGGTTTCTTTCACCCTCTTCTCTGTTTCTTCCTCTTTCTTTCTATCTAAAAATATCAGCCTGAAGGAGTGAAGCCCCAGTGATGATAAAGAATAAATAAATGTGTCAGTCTAAAAAAGTTTTTTCTTCTTCCTTGCTGACTGGTCATTTCAGTGAACTTCAATGCTCTACTGTTTTATCCCAGGAATTTCCCAGTCTGACATTTCAAAAGTTTATTTAGGAAGGAACTACTAGTGGCTATTACTCAGATCTCCAAATGTTTGCCTAAACCAGATTCAATTGGCTTCCTTCAGTGAGGAGGTGCTTCTTCTGCATGTATTTTGAAGAGTTCTGATGGGTCTTGAGAATTAGGATTCTCAAGGGGCAACACAAGACTTGGGGGAAAATTGCCAAAATTTACATGTAAGCCATAAATCTGGTGTTTATAAGCAACAGAAAACATTTGATTGCTCTGCAGATGGTATGAAAATGGGTATTCTGTTCCTCAAGAACTGTAGTGTCCCTTGTCATCACATTTAGACATTGTTTGGTGAGGCCCCAGTTACAGTATTTTCAGAAGAGAATGAGAGCAGAAAGAATACTGTTATATCAGCAATAATTTTTCTCATAATTCAAGGTGTCTGCAGAGATGTGTCCTGTTTAATATTTATTATCCTCCTAACATGTGATAGAGATACACACAACACCAACATGTTTTATTTATAGACTCTCCCCTACACCAGAAAGAAGACAGTAAAATCCTCACTCCTCCCCAGATGGAAAGAAGGAAACCCAAGCCCTGGGACCTCTGCTTTGGTCCCTAGGTCTGCCAAGCCTGTTTCCAATCAGCCTACAGATCCTAGATGCTCTCTATTCCCCAAACTTCCAGCTCCCACCTGTTGTCACGTCTCAGCTCTCTGGAGTTTTGAGCTTTAATTTGGGCTAATATCCATCCACTCCTGACTCAGGTAGGTGCAGTAGTGATAAATCAGAATGAGGACACAAGCTGTCAGTAATAAAACAAGAGAGACTTATCTGTCTAATCAATTTTATTAGTAGCAAGTCACAGGAAAGTCTCCAGCAGCTTTGGCTCCCCTTCGCCTTGATGTTTCACCTTAGTCTACACCAAGCTGCTGGCAAAGCAGATGCAGACAAGTTGGAGCCAGTTTGGGATTAAGTTAAGTGGCCTTTTGTGTGGTACCCCCAAGGACAATAGTAATGTGCTCAAAGATAAAAAAGATCAAGTAGAATTTTTTTTAATTTAAGAAAGGAGACACTAACAAAACCGTAGGATAGGAGGGGTACAACTCCACAGTTTCCACCACCAGATCTCCATATCCCACCTCCTCCCCAATAGCTTTCCCATTCTCTATCCCTCTGGGAGTATGGACCCAGGGTCATTGTGGGTTGCAGAAGGTGGAAGGTCTGGCTTCTATAATTGCTTCCCTGCTGAACATAGGCATTGACTGGTGGATCCATACTCCCAGTCTGCCTCTCTCTTTCCCTAGTAAGGTGGGTCTCTGGGGAAGTGGGGCTCCAGCACACATTGGTGGGGTTGTCAGTCCAGGGAAGACTGGTTGGCATCATGCTGGCATCCAGAACCTGGTGGCTGAAAAGCGAGTTAACATACAAAGCCAAACAAATTGTTGAACAATCATGGACCTAAAGGCTGGAGTAGTGCAGATGAAGTCTGGGGGGGGGGGGTACTCACTGCAGACTCTTGTGTACTTCTGCTTTCAGGTATATATTTTCCCCTGGTTTGTTTTTCAAATAGAACTTCAGGGTTCTTCTCTCCTATAATTGAGGAAACAGTATACAATTCAGAGCCAGTCTGTAATCTATGAAGTCTTGTCACAAAATGGGGTGGAAGACCCTATCTGAAACTAGATATTTAGTGGGATTATAGCATATATACAGATGCCACTTTATGGTGCATCAGAACTGAGATGTACATAATGTTATAAATTATGTACATTTACTTAATTGGAATTAGGTTAAGGCCTGAGAGAGATCTAAGGTTGTAATAACTTGTGTGCCTGAAGCCCCAAAGGCTTCAGGTTTAACTCCCAGCACCACCTTGTGCCAGAGTTGGTACTACTCTGGATTCTTTCTATGCAAGTGTATTTGGCTATTTTTCTTCATATATATAATTTTTATTTATAAAAAGGAAACATTGACAAAAACCATAGGATAAGAGAGGTTCAACTCCACACAGTTCTCACCATCAGAACTCCATAGCCCATCCTCTCCCTTGATAGCTTTCCTATTCTTTATCCCTCTGGGAGTATGGACAAAGGGTCACTATGGGGTGCAGAAGGTGGAAGGTCTGGCCTCTGTAATTGTTTCTCTGCTGAACGTGGGCGTTGACAGGTCAATCCATACTTCCAGACTCTCTCTCTCTTTCCCTAGTGGGGCGAGGTTCCAGGACATATTGGTGGGGTCATCTGCCCAGGTAAGTCTGGTTGGCATCATGGAAGCATCTGGACCCTGGTGGCTGAAAGAAGAGTTAATATATAAAGCCAAACAAATTGTTGACTAATCATGAACCTAAAGGATGGAATCATGCAGATGAAGATTCGGGAGTCTGTTTTGTAGATAGTTAGTAGGCCTATTTTAGGTATATTCCAAAGGTCCCATGGCTATCTTAGTGTTTTTTTTTAGTTTGACATCTGATATACAGGTGGACCAAAGTTATATTTGGATATTTTTCTATGCAAATTTATTTGGCCAAACTATTTAATTTGGTCTTTTAAACTGTCTTGCCATTCCCTGCAGTTGATTGTACCATATTTATTTAGCCATTTCTCAATATAGAACATTTAGGGTATACATTTAGGGTATATCCTTCTATTTTATTGGGGGTTGATAGCATAATGCTTATGGAAAGTTGCTGAGTATCAATAGAATCTGAGCCTTGTGCAGAGTGACAAAAGGACAGAAAGTGCTGGTTGCTGATTCATCCTACCAGTAGTATGCATAGCAGACTGTCCTCATTTCCTGTTGCCTTGGCCATCAGAGCTGGCCTGCTTCTATCTCCTGCCAGATTTGTCATCATACCCTTGCTCTGAGGAACTCCACATTGTGATAACGAACTCTTTGTGTGTGTTTAATTTAAATGATTTGATATTATCTCTGGCACTGGCAATCAGGTCATTCTACACTATACAACATTAAGTATCAGGAAGGCTGGAGCTGACAGTTTAGGCAGTTTTCTGGATATCTGTCTGGAAATTGTGACCAGCTATATGGTCCACTGGAGGACCAGGCCTGGAGTGCAGGAAACTCTGCCTGGTTTCTTAATCTAGGACAAATTACACCAATATACCCAAACACAACTATAGTTTATAAATAATGAATCAGGGTGGAGAAGTTATTGGGAGCTCTTTTGTGTCTCCTATGTCAAGTCTCAAAGGCTCAAGCACGAAGCCCATCTCAGACTCACTACTCCCTGAAAGGAGGCCTTGATACTTGGGGTGGGACCACCCATGCTGGAGCATAAATAGCTTTTACCCATTGGGAACAATTATATTTTTCTTCTGTTTTCCTCCACCAAAAACTGACAGGCTGACCAGCAGGACCTGTGGGTAGATATAAGAAACCACCTGACATGTTTCTCCAGGAACATCTCTCTGGCTCTCTCTTCATCAGGTAAAATCCTCCCACACTATTGTCAGAGAGTATTTTTTAAAGAGCATCACAGCTTCACTGTCTCCTGCTCTGCATGGCCCTGAGGTCTCATTTGAGAGAATGAGAAAGACTGAGACAGACAAACAGTGACCAAGAGAGGGAGAAGACAAGAGAGCAAGGAGGGGCAGGTAATGGAAAGGAGAGAGGGATTCTGAGGTCACATCAGGTATCCTCTGAGGATAGACTGGACAGAAAGGGTATGAGACAGTGATTATGTTGGACAGAGCAGAGAATCCTGATCATCTAATGAGCTAAAGTTGTTAGCAAAGGTCTGGAATCATGAAGTATGTTCATTGGGACTTGGAGCTTTCAGGACCTATTCTATCCCCCTTACAGAGGTGATACAAGTTAGCAAAGGTAAAGCTGACAAACCCCAAGAGCTCCAGAACCCAAAGTAGACCCAGAGTGCATAGGAGATAATTTGGCACTTGCATCCAAACCCCCCTCACCAGGAGCACCCTTTACACCCCAGTTCTGTTAGTCTCCTTCCCACTGTGCTATCATCTACTCTCAGCTCCGCACCAACCCACCCCTTTCCATCACTGCCACTTCTTATGTTTCCTTTATCTTCTGTCATCTCATGCCTTCTACATTTTTCCCCCTCACTGTGGTTTTGTCTCAGATCCTACCACCTCCTATCAGCTTCTCAGTCTCTACAGATCAAGTTAAAAGTCCTGGGAAGGGAGGACAGGAAGGACTTAGTGGCATTTCAGTATAGGAGGCTCTGGTTGCCAGATACTGTACACCACATGATTCTATGATTTACCCAGCTGCCTGGAATTCAGGTGTTGCAGCTGAGGTGCTCATTCTTGTCCAATGACACCAGGGGCCTAAAAGTCCATGGTACTGTGTCAGAAACCACATAATAAAATGGTTCTAGTTCTCCTTCTCCTGCTGCTGCTACTCTTTCTCTACCTCATTTTCCTCCTGCCTTCTCCCTTCCCTCTCTTCTTCCTTTTCTTCCTCCTACTCCTCCTCCTCAACCATAATTATATCCAGGATTTCACCACTCCAGGCTTAATATTACAGAGAGAGGGAAAGAACTACAGCAAAAAAGCTTCCTTCAGTGTAAGTGGGCTTGAACCCAGCTTGAATCCAGATCACACACGGCAAGGCAAAGCAACTCATTAGCCAAGTAAGCTATTTTGCTTGCTCCATAAAATTGGTCTTCATTTGACAAAAGAGGTATGAACACATAAGAAATGCTGGCATTCTGGGCCATCAGAAATTTTAAAGATCAAGAATTTGGAAAAATCTCTGAAAGTCTCCAGGTAGATCCCCTGTCCTAACTTATTTGCACTGAGAAAACCCCAAGTAAACCCCACCTAGCATGACTTTAACACGTTGATGACAGGGAAGGAAGAGTCTGTGGTCAATTATCATGAGCATCACAGGGTTTAACAAGGATCAATGTACCTGTCTGATGCAGGACTTCAGAGAGCATACATAGGAAAATATCTAAACCTTCCATAGAGGGGGGAAGGAAGAGGCCTAGCTGATGTTCCCTTTCTAAGCAGAGAGATGATATGAAGGCAGCTGTCTTCTACTCAAACCTCCATCAGAGGCCTCTAGGATCTCTGTTTCATATCCTTATCTAAACAATTGGGTAATAATGTATGGAACACATGGGGTTGCTGTAAGAGCAGGTCAAAATACATGCAGGCTGGATAAATGGAGTAGTTCATAGAATACCAGACTTGCATACCTTAGACTCCCTGTTGAATCTCTAGCACAGCACTCTGGCTTCTCTGTCACCACAAAAAAACTCTATCTCATATGGAATTTGAAAAAAAAATTACTTATCTCCTTCACCTCATCTTGGCTGGAACTTGAAGGAATCGTGTTAAGTGAGATAAGCCAAAAAGTGCAGATGAATTCTGGATTCTCTCTCTCATAGTCAGAACTTAAGAAAGAAACAAGGATAGAAATGAAGGGCCCAGGTGTGATGCATTTGTTAAGCACATACACTACAGTGCACAAGGACCCTGGTTCAAGCCTCTGGTCCCCACCATAGGGAGGAAGCTTCAGGAATGATAGAGCATGGCTACAGATGTCTCTATGTTTCTCTCCTTATCTCCTCTGCCTCTCTCACTTTCTCTCTGTCTCTAGCCAATAATAAAGCAATAAATTTTTAAAAAGATAAAAAAACAAACAAGGGCACAAATGGAAAATACAAAGTAAAACTTGGACTGGATTTGGTGTATTGTACCAAAACAAAGCACTCTGGGGATGGAGGCAAAGGGGGGAGGGCTTTGGGATCCTGGTGTATTATGATGGACTAACTTGAGGGTGAGAGTGTTTTGTAGACACTTATTATGCCAGATGAGAACTTGTACCCGTATGTCAGCAACTGTACTGTAAGCCATTAACCCCTCCATAAAAGGATAAAAGAAAGAAAAAATATATGTGAAAGAAACAAGGATCACATCCAAATGTTCCTGCTCATTGTCTGGTCCAAAACAAAGATATTTATTTATTTATTTGTAATTTTTACCAGAGCACTGCTCAGCTCTGGCTTATGGTGGTATGGGGAATTGAAGATGGGATTCTGGAGCCTTAGATATGAGAGTCTCTTTGCATAACCATTGTGCTATCTACCCCCACCCATTTCTAGTGATTTTTATTCATGTCAAAATAGCTTTTATTTAATATCTACGTTATCCATGAAATGATGATTTTTACTATCATTACTATTAGCCAGTCCAATTCTCAGAAGAACAGATCTGAGCAGAGTGGAAGGCAAATGAGATCAGACAGACGCTCCTTCAGGTCCATCCTGCCCCTAGTGAAGGATCTCTGAAAAAGGCTATAAAAAAGGTCACAAGTGCAGGGACCAGCATAAGGCATAAGGATGCCAGTTCAAGCCCCCCTGTTCCCTACCTGCAGGGGAATCACTACACAAGCAGTGAAGCAGGTCTGCAGGTGTCTATCTTTCTCTCCCTCTTTGTCTTTTCCTCCTCTCTCCATTTCTGTCTGTCCTATTTAACAACTGTTGGTATGCTTCTAAAAACCCCTTCTGTTTCATTAGTTTAATCCCCCCTGCTTAACACTATTCTATTTACATAACAATTTCTGGGTCTATTATAGCAAAGTGAGGGATTCTGGGGAGAAAGGAGGAGATTGAGAGTGTACTCAGGACCCAACACATGATGATGGAGGAAGACTTAAATAAGTTGTGAAAAATGGTATGCTGTTACTTATCATGAAGAGATGAGAAACTGGACTCATGTGACAACTTATAAATCAGTATTTCCCTAATAAAACCATAAAAGGATGTTATTCATGAAGTGTAGTTCCTTCTTCTCTTTTTCCTCTCCTTAAGTCAATATCTCCCTCTCTGTCCCTTCATTCATACTTAGCTGAATTGACTGGTTCATATGGTTCATGGAATCATAAGAAACACGTAGGGTTCAGAGAGTATGGTATCTTGCCAGGGTGACTCAGTAAGAAGGAAGGGGGATGAATAAAACTGAGGTCTCCAAGTAATGTCCTAATTCCAGCTTCTTTCTCTTGCAGGAAAGGGTCCCAGTTGAATTCTACTTAACATTGCTTGTGTTCACTGCTAACAGGAATGGCATCCAAGGGAAAGACTATGATTATCACCTTCAGCACTGGACTGAACAACGATAGTGTACTTGCCCAATGCATGCCTTCTCAGAGCCTTTGAACATATGCAGGAAATATCCAGAGGTTTTATTTTGCTAAGGAGTAAGTGGGGAGGCTGGAGTTATGGTATCTTTTGAACTTGCTTGACCTATTTTTTCCCAGGGACCATACTGAACACTATGTGTAGCAGAATCAATCAGAAACCTCTGTGCTACCTCATTGTGTCCCCTAAACCAGTCTGTATACAAGGGCCTAGGTGCAAGCCCCTAGTCCCCACAGGTTAGAAGGAAGTGAGAAAGAAAGAGATAAAAGAAGAAAGAGAGAGAAAGAAAAAAAAGATAGGTGTCTTCCAGGATTTTTGGAGTTTTGGATACACCAAACCCTAACAGCAATTTTGCTGACAGAAAAAAAGGGGATCAGGGGTGTAGCTGCAAGGGACATTGTGATTTCTCACCCGGGGCCGGATGGTGGCGTACCTGGTTGAGCACACATTAGAATGGGCAAAGACCTGGATTCTAACTTCAAGTCCCCATCTGCAGGGGGAAAACTTTGCAAGTGGTAAGGCAGTTACATGTATCTCTCTGTTTCTCGTCACCCCCTTTCCTCTTGGTTTCTAGATGTCTCTATCCAGTAAATAAATAAAAAGTTAAAAAGAAAGATTGTTCACCTGGGAAGGTATCTGCTTTGTCCTGTGTGCCATCCAGACTCCAGCCACCACCACCCCCCATCACACTGGGGAAGTTTCAGTTTCCCTATGTCTCCTCTTCCTCTCTATATGAAAAAGTCAGCCTGAAGCAGTGAAGATGCAGAAACAACACAACAACTGAAAGTTGAGGCTGCAGCGTAAAGCACATTCAACCATCAAAACACTCTCATCTTATTTAGGTCCAGAACTCTACATTTAATGAAAATTTCAGGATAGGAGAGGGCAGAGAGAGGAAATGTTTGCCCTGCTCCCCAGACTCTCTCTGCTTTACTTAAGCCCAGAACAAATTAAACCAGGGCTCCTTAGACAGACATACCGTGATGAGAAGGAGAAAACAGTGAAAATGTTTGGGGCTGAGGAAATAAAACCCAGAGCATGGGAACAGAGGCTTTGTAACACATATACCTTGTAGCTATGACTTTCCTGATCCTCTGCCCATCTACACACATTACACATACCTCATGTTCTTTTTATGTGGTGATTTTGAGAATCTGTATTTTCCTCACCTTTGTAATATGAGAAAGAAGTTAATTAAAATCAATCCTGACTCTAGTCTCAGAGCATCCCAGCTTTGGCTATAGCTCTATCAGTGGTGTGCTTGGATGACAGTGCAAGAAAGTGGTTATTCTGAGACACTCTGATAATTGCATTAATTTAGGAGGCATTAGCTAAACCCTGCAATTAATTACACAGGCAGAAGACAGAGTTGTAGCCCACCCATTACTGTGTATATCTGGTAGAAGCATTAGTTCCCTTGTACCCAGACACAAACACCCAGTGCACCGCAATTACCAGAACTGTTTTCTCTGCTCACTGCTGTGTGTGAAAGTGACCCTGAGGAACAGTGGGACCTTGAAGACCAGACTCCAGGATGGAAAGTGTCCCCTTTTCTAAAGTCATATGTTGAAGTACTAATTTTCATTCTTAGAACACAAGCTTAATTAGATCTGAAGTCATCACAGAAGTCATTAGTTAAGATGGTATCATGAGCAGAAGAGGGCAAGCTAGTACTAAGGCCAGTGTCCCTAATAAAAGGAAAATTCAGACACAGATAAGCTTCACATGCTATGTGAAGATGAAGTTGGTGCTTCTATATGTCAAGAAATACCAAAGATTAGAATGCAGTTTGTGCATATGACAAAACAGGCACCTTCCCAGGTGAGCTGTCTTGCAGGTCTGCAATTTCTATTTTAAATATTTTATTCATTTTTTATTTGATAGGACAGAAATAAATTGAGAGGGAGTGGGAAGATAAATTGCGAGGTAAAGGGGGAGAGACACTTGGAGCACTGCTTCAATGCTCATGAAACATCCCCCTGCAGGTAGGGGCAGGAGACTTGAGGCTGGGTTCTTGTGCATTGAAATGTGTGTACTTGATAGGCATGCTACCATTTGGTCCTAAGGTCTCCAATATCTAAACTTATTAAGTAGAAAGTACATTTTGTTATTGCTCATTCCATGGAACTTATATTCACAATCTTTGGAGCATGCTATATCCAGAAAAACATTGCTCAAGCTTTACTTTGTCACTGAAAATGTTAATGAAATATTACTTTCATTGTAATGTTGCAGGAAAATACTACTGCAAAACCAATAGGGAAAAAAAAAGAAATTCTAAATACTTTGAACAATTCACCAGAAGCTAGAGAACAACATAGAACAGATCCTCACAACCCTCAGAAGGAACCAACCCATCCAATACCTTGCTTTTGGACACGCAGCCTCCAGAACCATGGAGACAAGACATTCTGCTATTGAAACCACTCAGTAGTTGATAAATTGATGTGGCACCTCCAGCAAACCTATGTGCTAAGAACACATGATTTAGCTTCATGTATAGTGCCAAGTTGCTTTCTGCGAACATATACAAAGTTTCATCATTTCAATTCAGGAGTAGAGTGTAAAAACAGTAAGAGGTTTCAAGCCTAGCAGGTGCCATATGCATATATATCCATCAACCCCTGTGAAAGGAGGAGTTTTTGGGATGTCTCCTTTGTGTTTCCACTTTGTATTGAAACAGAGTGTGTTCTGATTTCACTCCCAGCAACTTAGATTCTATTTGCAGTATTATCATGACCATTTTGAGGTGAGGATGGAGAAGCTGCTTTACTATAAGATATTTCAGGCTAAAGCCCAAAGAATTAATACAGACAGAAAGAACCAAGGTACAGAGGACAGAGAACTTACTTCCATGTGTGTGATGTATGCAAAAGTGTGCTTCAGAGCCTGGACAGAACCAGATCACTGTTTTCCTCTGAACAACAAGAATCTGTGCCCAGAGTTGGGAGCATGGGCACAAGGACTAGAGTTTGGGGTCAGGTTCTGATAAGCTTTGCATGTTATTTCACATCACTGAGCCTTAACATTTTATTGGCAAGACTGTATTAACACCCATCTCATGGACCTTTCTAATACCACACCCTTGACAGAATATCTAATAGCAATTCACAACTAAAAATGATCACTTCCCTCCATAGTTTATTTTGCCATGCACCTTATTATTTTTTTTCTCAAGAAAGAAAAACAGAAGATAGTGTTGACAGTGATAATGATCAGAACCAAACTGAAACTATTCATTCTGCTCTGATCCTTGATAATGTTGAATTCAGGAAGTCATAATAAGTGTGGGCATCTTTCTGATTCATGTTGAAAAAATAACAGAGGTACCATTCGGTTGCACACCTAGTTGAATGCAAACATTACAGTATACCAGGTACTGGTCCCCACCTGCTAAAGAAGCTTCATGAGCAATGCAACAGTGCTTCAGGAGTCGTCCTTCTCTCTTTCTTAACTCCCCACATTCTATCAAAGAGAAAGGGAAAAAAAATAGTCACCAAGAATAGTAGAGTCATAATGTAAACAGTAGGCCACAGTGGTAACCCTGGTAGCCAAATAAAATAAAGTAATAAAGGGCCTTAGTAAGAAACTTCTATGACCTCTGTCCACAAGCTAACCTGAAGATTGCCTGCTGTTGAACTGGGGAGAAGAGGCAAGGTCAGAATATCCAGGCTTTTCAGAATGAGCAAGCATCACTCTGGACGGGGATGGGCCTTTGGGTCAGTGATAAGATCCACACCACACAAGCCACATTTACCAACCTTTATAAATGCTTCTTGTGCCTCAGAAACTCTGCTAATCAAACAGATCTCTGTGTGTTCTCAGCAAATTTAATACTGGGACTGCAGTAATCTTTCTATTGAAGCCCATACTTTCTAGAGGGAAGAAAAAAAATATCCTTCACCAAGGCCTCCCAGATCCCTAAAGACAGAAGGATATAGATGTTCCCTCTGGCTAAAAGAGAAACTGAGAAGAAATCATTTTTTAGCACCTGTCCAAATTGTAGTATACTGTATTAAATGATTTAACTTTGTGTTTCAGCCAGTGCTTGATTTTGCTTGAAGATTTATAGGAAAGCTGTAAAAAGATGAATCATAGTGTTTCCTTTGCCTGTGTAAGGCTGGCAAGTAGCTAGCATGGACAGCTCTACCTCCCCTCCATGTCAGTAGCAAACATTGCTGGTCAATCATGGTACTCTGTCCTGCTGACTAGTCATACCCTTAGTAGCCTCAATATAGTGCTCCAGACTATTTGAGCTGACACACAAGATGAAAATCATTTACTATTCCTGCCACAGAAAGAGGATAAGCCAAGAAGAAAAAGAAACATAGAGGAAATAGACATAGTAACACAAAATATCAAGACTGTGAAAAGAGACGGAGAGAGAGAGAAATAAAGAGAGAGGATGAGGAAAGTCAGATACTTTGCCAAGTACATGGTTCTGAGAGACAAGTGGCACAAAAAAAAATTGGAGAATTTAAGAGAGCTTTCAATAAGACATAACTCTGGTAGCCAGAAAGGAAATGCTAATGTGACACTTATCATAGGAACTACAACTCCTTAAGAGCTCAAAATAAACTAGGCAAAGAGTCAGGGATATAAAGAGGGGATGGGGGGTTGTGACTGGGACAAGCACTAGAGGTTTGTAGAGATAGCACAGACATTGCTCAACCCTAATCTTATAACTAAATGGATGGAAATTTCAATTCAGAAACAGAAAAATAAATGCACACAAACAAACCCTTCCTAAACAAACAAAAACTGATATTAACTCACCTGTGAGTGTTTCCCATGTGTCAGGCACTGTGTCAAAAGTTCAAGTGCTTTGATACAGGGGTTATTATCAACCCATTTTACAGATCTAGAAATCTGGGTTCAGGAAGGCAAGGTAACCTACAACATCAAATAACTAGACTGTAGTAAAGTTGGGAATGGCCCCTAAGCAGTATTCTTTCAGCACATTCTTCCCCCTAAACAACCACATATCTATATTAAAATCCTGCAAAGACCCTGGGTCTACATATGTCTGAAGAACTCCTTTTCTTATGCATTATCATTCATTCATTCACTCACTCACTAATTCATTTCTTCATCCTCAAATATTTAGTGTGAACTACTGTGTGCCAGACACTGTGTAAACACTAGGGATGGAAATGAGCAAGACAGAGGAGGATCTTGAACTCAATAATATTACTACCCTTCCCCTAAAATTAAACAATTAAAGCACCACATAGGATATTTTAAATAAGTCCTTCACTCTAGTTGGGAGATGAAACTGGGACTTGAGGGTTGAAGTTACCTTGAGCTTGACAGACTAACCCAGTTTAGCTCTTTCTTTTCAGAATCAGTGGTAGCCCCTTTGTGGTTGGGCTAAAAAATCAAGTAATTCTGTGGTCAGAAACAGTCCTTTGTTCCCACATAATTCTGAGATTGAAAATGACTGGGACGGAGGAAAGATCAACAAACACAGCTATTTGAGGTATAGACGACAGGATGGTCCCAGTCTCTCTGGATAGCTCCCCAAATCTAGCAGCAGGTGGCTACAGCATACAGGCATCTAAGGCTCTCTGAGTTATGACCTTAATGAAGCAAGTGTTTGGTGGTGGATACTCATTGGAAAATATTACAGTGGAATACAAACCTGCTAACTGCACAGGCAAAGAGCACAGGATCAGAAGTAGTACCAGTGCATCAGCCTGGATGACCCAGAGCCAGTAGCTGTTTATTTCAGAGACTATTTTGAGAATCTCATGGTTTCACACAAATCAAGTTCAGTATAAGTTCAAATGGACTCAGAGGGTGTTAGGGTCTTCTGTTCATGTTAGGGAAAACCAAGCAATATTCTTTTGGCTTTGTTAACAATCTTTCAAGAGAGAGGAAAATACATGACTTGGTTTGGATACAGTTTGAGGTTTTTGCGGTGGATGGATGTTTTTAGTTCATGGTTTCACAGATCTAAAACCGTGAGCCCAGTTTTAATGGGCAGCATTGGTTGTATTGTGCAATTAGAATGGGGTGGGGGAGGGAAGCTGCAAACATTAATCTAGACTCTGAGAGTGAGGAGTACTTTGTGGAATGTGGGAAAGGCTCTGTGCAAAAATAGAAGAGAAGAAAAATTACAAAGCCTTTCCTTTAGTATTCCTACCAAACATTTTGCTCTGTCAAATTGGGGAGGGGGAAACAGAGCAGAAGGGGCCCCCAGTAGGTCATTCTCTGTGCCATCAGGTGAGTAGTCTATCATTCATTCAGTTCATCCAAATTATCACAGACTTCATAGAGCAAGGCTTCAGTCCCACAAGACTGCCTCCCCACCTCACCCCTGCTTGAGATACAGATCACAATTATCTAGGTCCCCAGGTTACCTGAAATTTCTGTCTGACCTCCATGTCCTGCTCCCTGGAGTCACACTGTTTACTATAACAGCTCATAGAACTCATGGACACAGTTACTTATGTTTGTCAGTTTATTCTAAGGGATTATATATAGTATACAGAGGAACAGCCTGCTGAGAGACACAGGAAGACATCTAAAGGGTGTTAAATTCAAGATATTCTGTTTCAGTGGATCTGATGGGCACAGTCTTCCCAGAAAGTGGATGTGTTCACCAGCCCAAGAACTCACCAAGTCTTCAGATGGCTAGAATTTTCATGGAGACTTCATTAAATAGGTGTGCTCCATTGTAAACTCTGTTTCTAGTTCCTCTCCCTTCTCTAGAGATTGGTACATAGGGAGAGGGAGATTTCAAACTTTCACCATGAATTTGTAGTCTTCCTGGTCCCTTGTTCCCAGTCGAGAGCCACCAGAGTCACCTTATTAAATAGAACAAAAGAATGCAGCAGAGCAAAAGTGGGTCTTCTCACTTATGAAATTCTAAAGGACTTGGGAGTTTTGTTTTAGGAGAAAGAACTGAAGATCAAATATTAGAAGAAGAGATGATCCTGGTGTTCTTTTCACTTCATAAATTGCAAAGGTTTTAGGAGTTCTGTGCGAGGAAAGGATTTTAGAAACTCTGTCATTTATCCAAAGACTAAATGTTAGAAAAAAAAGAGTGTTTTGCAGACACTTCTCATGAGGAGATGAGAAATTGTACTCATGTGTCAAAAGCTATACTGTAAACTATTAACTCTCCAAGAAAATGATATAAAATGAAGTTTCCTGCCCCCCCCCCATTTACAAGTGCTTTAGGACCCTTGTGGCAGAAACTGGGGGCAGAGACTAGTATCTATTGTTATTTCATAGCTTGCTGGAGAAGCAAAAAGCAACTCCCACTTCAGAAAAACCTTCCTTGTGACATCCACCCCAAGATCCTTCCAAATCCCAGGAGCCATAAAAGATAAATACAATGTGCTTACAAATATGTCCTAGTGAAAGGTCAGTAGAGGCAGTACATAGCTGAGTAGAAAACACAGAGGTGAGAGCCAGCAGAAAGGAAGGCTGGGGCTGTCTTGGACAGGTGACAAAAAGGAGTTAGAGGCTGACCTTCTGCTCCATCAAGAAGTGACCTTGCAAGCAGATGATTCCTGGAACCAAAAGAAGTGTCCTAATATCCCCTAGAAAAGGAAGGATGAATTGTCCCTCCTGGACAAGGGCAACTGAAATTAACTAATTGCCTTTTCTCTTCCACTACGTTTTAAGTCTCACAGCTAACTCGTCTTTCTAAGGATTCCTGACTGACCTGCATTGTGGAGGAGTATCTGCAGGTAGGAAGTACCTGGAAGATTCATGCTTGTTGGGCCTCTTCAGCATAGTCATGGGAGCCTAGTTGGAACCCTAGACTGTAAGCCATCACATAGAAAGATGCCGCTCAATCATTCTATCTGAAGTTGCTTTTCCCCACTTCCTCCACTTCATCATACCTGCTCCTCCCTTCCAAGACACTTGCTATAGTCTTGTTTCTTTATCTTTTTATCTTTTTTAAGTTATATTGCCTTTGAGCTGTTGTCTAGAATGTGAACTTAAGAAGGCAAGGAAGGCAGACAAAATAGTTCACTTAGAATATGCTCTTGCCATGCTATTCACCTGATCCAGGTTAGAGTAGAGCCCCTATCTTATTGAAGGGATCTTCTGTGCTATGGTGACTTTCTCTCTGTCTATCTCTGTATCCTATTTGAAAAAGTTGGCTTGTAGCACTGAAGCCTCAGAGATGATAAAAATAATCAATATTGGAGAATTGCAACAAAGTAAAAGACTCTGATGATGAAGTGGAAAGGTACATTTTCAGTCCCACTCTAGGTTGTTGGGGGGTGGGACACAGAACTTTAGTGTAGGAATGGTGTTCATCCATACTCCTATTAACTATTAACTCCTATTAATAGTCTTATAAATCACTATTTATTCAGTATGATGGGAGGAAATAGTTTGAATGTCTCGAGTTCCTTAAATGTATGGATTTTAATTCTGAGTATTCAATTCCTTTAGTCTCAGCACATAATGTTTCAAAATTGTAAACTGAATTCTGACACTGAGCTTAAATTGTTAAAGCATTTCTAATAATAACTTTTTTATTTTATTTATTTTTTAAAATGTATTTCTTTGTTGGGGAATTAATGTTTTACATTCAACAGTAAGTACAATAGTTTGTACATGCATAACATTTCCCAGTTTCGCATTTAACAATACAACCCCCACTATGTCATTTATCATCCTTCTAATAATAACTTTTTTAAAAAATTATATTTTGTAGACCAGAAGCAACCAGTCCTGCCAGTATCTAGGATATAGTTATTTGTCAATATTATTAAATGACATAAATCATGGTGGGCTCATATATGGTACAGTAAATACTAACCATTGTATTTTCAAAGTAAACCAATCTTCCAAATATCTTGGTTATAATAATAATAATTATCTTAAACTCTAAGACAGCAAATAACCTAACTCTCTGTAAAAATCTGTATTTCTCTCAGTCCTGGGACCTCTGGGACTTTGATTATAGTTTTCCATGATTTGCTTGATCCCCTACCAGTTGATACTGCATCTGCTGACCGCAATCAAATCAATGCGACCATTGCTACCCTGACAAATTTCACGTCAGACTGTATCCAGAGATATGAAGCCTGATATGTCAACCCTCCAGCTCCAATATTTTGGTGAGAACTTTCCTGACACATTAATCCTCTACTAATATTTTTATTACTTAGACCTAGAACCCTCATCTCCTACCACTTACTTCACTTCCCTCGCTCTATCTACTCAATTAACTATACAAACACAAGTAAGATATATTCTTCTATCTTTTAATTTCTTCTGACATAGCATCAACCTTATTGTTACCCCTTGATAAGCTTTAGAAGAAACACAATACAATTGGTCAAGAGATATACTGGCAAAAACAATATATTAAGGACAACTATTGTCCCTGTGACAACCTTTATTAGTATCATGAAACAAGTAAAATGCAATAAAACATATTATTAACTTAAGCCCCACTAAAACATCAGATCTATTTCCTCCCTAAATTGAGTCCAGATCCTTTAAACCGAATACTAGTTTGAATACAACAAATGATACTTAATACTTTAACAACTGGGAGAAAGTCTAAGCTTTTCAAGTAAGGAAGTGACTATAAAAACTGGATAAGGGTAAGAGACTGGCTAACTTTATGGCAGAACTAGGGAGGCCCATGTGTTAGGAAAGATCTCATCAGATTAGAGGAGTTGCCCTTGTTGTTGTAGCCTTGTTGTGGTTATTATTGTTGTTGTTGATGTCATTCGTTGTAGGATAAGACAGAGAGAAATTGAGAGAGGAGGGGAAGACACAGAGGGGAGAGAAAGACAGACACCTGCAGACTTGCTTCACCACCCGTGAAGTGACTCCCCTGCAGGTGGGAAGCTGGGGGCTCAAACCGGGATCCTTATGCAGGTACTTGCACTTTGTGCCATGTGCGCTTAAGCCGCTGCGCTATGCCCAACCCCCAGATTATTTATTCTTTTAGAGTTGATTAAACAATTTAAGCCCATTCTCAGAATTTGATCATACAAATCTGAAACATTAAATAATTGGTCTAAAGAAAATATGTATACTCATTGCTATGGTCTAGACAGAGAACTTGAAGTATTAAATCTATTTCCCCCCTGACATGTTGAATTGTGATTTATAAGATTATAAAATTAATAGTCTAATTTCACACCATTCTGACTACCAAAGGTCTCTGGTCCCCCTTACCCCCTTAGGTAACCACTATAGTTTTCCCACAGTTTTGGATATTATATTCAGTATAATATGTATATTAGTATATTTAATTCTCTATATTATACATATGATTGAAACCATTCTGTTGTTGTTCTTTACCTCCTTACTTACTTCACTAAGCATAATCTTTTCCAGTTCCATCCAGTTTATCCCAAATGACACATTATCATCTTTTTTATTCTTTAGTAGTACTCCATTGAGTATATGTTCCATACTTTTTTATGCAGTTATCTATTAAAGGACATTTTGATTGCTTCCTTATTTTGACTATTGTGAATAATGCAGTTATGACCATGGGGGTGCATATATCTCTACGAATTAGTGTTATAATATCTTTTGGATAAAGGCCTAGGAGTGGAATTGCTGGATGATATGGTATTTCCATTTGTGTTTGATTAAGGATTCTCCATACTGCTCTCCATAGTAGTTGCAACAATTTTCACTCCCACCAGCAATACAGTAGAATCCCTCTCTCTCCACATCTTTTCCAACATTTATTCTCTTCTGATTTGTTAATGAAGGCCATTCTCAATCCCACCACATTTTCTGCCTGCTTTCAGCATAACATCATTCCTAGAGTTGTGAGGTCATGGGAAGATTTTTCTAGCTGGTACAATTCCCAGATTGTAAAGGATAAGAAGCTAAAATGTGTCTCCTCCAAGTGTTCTGGAATATATCCATGTACACCCATAGAAGAAAGTTGGCACCCACCTCACAAGCAAGGCAATACAGTGCCCTAAACTGCAGTCATAATTTCTAATTGAATGTCTCTCTCAAAAATTCATGGCATGGAAGACTGAATTATTAAGTAAATAAAATCATAAATGAGGACCATAACAGAGCTAATAGGTGCAATAAATAGCTTCCTATTCTGTAGGAGCCTTCCAGCAGCTCCTGATGGTCCAATGTGGCTGTAACCCAGTAAGCCTCCAGTACTGTCCCTCATGAAACAAACACACAAAATGGTATGACTTGCTCTTCAAATTTTGTTGGAAACTAAGTGGTAGCTCATCCAGTAGAATACATATGTTACTATGCATGAGAATGAACCCTTCAGCAAACTCCTGGCCCCCACCTGTAAGGGGAAAGCAACACAAGTAGTGGAACAATTCTACAGGTATTTCATTCTCTCTCTCTCTCTCTCTCCCTCTCTCTCTCGTCTGTCAAAAAAAGAAAAAAGAAAAGAAGAGAAAAGAAAAAAAAAGAAGAAATGGCCATCATAAACAAAGGAGCCATGCAAGCACTGATACCCAGATACAACCCTGGTAGTAAAAATTTAAAAGTGTGTGTGTGTGTGTGTGTGTGTGTGTGTGTGTGTGTGTGTGTGTGTGTGTGTGTGTGTGACTGTGTGTGTGTGCATTGTTTGTGGACCGTTTTACTACACATTAGAAAAACTCAGTAGTGTGGTTTTCATTTCACCCAAGAGAATCTCAGACTTGCTGGCTGCCCCAGCCTACTGGTTTCTCATGGAGCTGTCACTCAAGTTCTCCTAGTATCAGTGACTATGGTCTTGATATCCTTTGCCACCAGTCAATGCATCATTTATGCTCCCAGATCTAACTACAATTTTTAGCTAGTATAATCTATCTTTTAGAAAGTTCAACAGTGGAGACTTTAAATAATCCATGCTCTACCCATTCTGATCGTCTTTTCATTTACTCAACAAATATCTAGTGAGCTCAAATCTGTACTAGGTGATAAAAAAAAACCCCTGCACCTCAACCTCCATGACCCCAGTTCATTAAAGGAGAGACATTAAGCAAAAAGATCAGCAAATAAAATTAGATTTATAGGGTCTGAAATAAAGACCCAGGTTTAAGCCACCAGGGCCCACCTGCAAGGGGGAACTCTTCATGAGCAGTGGAGCAGTGTTGCAGGTGTCTCATCTATCTATCTTTCTCTCCCCTTACCTATGTCCCCAGTCCATCTCCCCCTATAAAAAACAAAACAAAAAAGTATAGCCTAAGTATTTATTTTATGTTAATTTTTTATTATCTTTATTTATTTATTTATTAGATAGAGAACAGCCAGAAATTGAGAGAAAGGGAGAGAGAGAGAGAGAGAGAGAGAGAGAGACCTGCAGCACTGCTTACCATTTGTGAAGCTTTCCCCCTGTAGGTGGGGACCAGAGACTTGAACCCAGATCCTTGTACATTGTAACACATGTGCTCAACCAGGTGCACCAGCACCAAGCCCCCAGTCTAAAATGTTTCTAGCTGTGACCATGGACTCAAGCTGACATGCATGCAGAGGTTACATAGGCTTCTGTGCTAAATATGAATATATATGGGCTCTAGGTCAGACCAATGGGGTTTATAGTTAATGGTATTTATATACTTTCCTCATTTTGGGAGCTACTCTCTACACTAATCAAGCATTCTATCCTATTCTCAACTCTGACTCCATCTTCCCAGATGATACTTTTAGCCTACCTGCATGTTAGCTTTTGGGCTCAGGCAAAATACTAGTAAAGTCATGGGTCCCTTGTAATATACGTAAAAGGGACTTTCTAGTTTCTTCCAACATGAAGACATGATTAAACATGAAGTTTAATCAGATCTATTTTTATCTTCAGTTTCCTGCTTATTAAAATATTTTTCCTATTTTATATCTTACTGTTTTTCAGCCACCAATTTGCAGACACTACCATCTTATTCCCTGAGCAGATGACCTCAACAATATGTCCTGGAACCTCACCTCTTCAGAACGCTATCCCATCAGGGGAATATAGAAACAGGCTGGGGATATAGATCAGCCTGCCAACATCCATGTTCAACAGAGAAGAAATTACAGAAGCAAGACCTCCCACCTTCTGTACCCTATACAGATCTGTAGTTCATACTCCCAGAGGGATAAAGAATAGGGAAACTTCAAGGGGAGAAGATGGGATATAGAATTCTTGTAGAGGTAATAGTGTGGAATTGCAACCCTGTTATCCTACAATCTTGTTAATCATTATTATATCACTAATAATTTTTAAATGGCCACCAGAACAGGTAGTGTTGTGCAGACACTGAACCCCAGTGTCAACTCTAGTGGAAAAGAAAAAAAAATAGACTCACAAACTGGAATATGAACTACTAATGAAAGAAAATAAAGTGTTGTGAAAAGGAATAACTGAAGAAATCTCACCTGAAGAGGGTATGTTAGAAAATATTTACTTGAGCAAATAATGTTTAAGCTGAGATCTAGGTATGAGCAGAAGTTGCGTAAGCATAATGGGGAAGACATGAGATGGAGAGGGCATTCTCAGAGAGGGACCCATTATGTTTAGAATCCCCCTAGAGGATCTAACTTGGTCTATTCTAGACACTGAGAGCAACGCAATGTGGTTAGAGTAGAAATGGCCACACTGAAACCAGAAGGAATGGTGAGCAACCTCTTCTGATAGCTGTAAAAGATTGACTTAGTCAGGGTATCAGAGGTGGGCCACTGAAGTGTGCTGTGAACCACTTTGATCTCAAAATCAGGGCACCAGGTTCTATGGAAAATCTCATCATCTTGTACCGGGGTTA
The DNA here is from genome assembly GCF_950295315.1 of Erinaceus europaeus. Taxonomy (NCBI): domain Eukaryota; kingdom Metazoa; phylum Chordata; class Mammalia; order Eulipotyphla; family Erinaceidae; genus Erinaceus; species Erinaceus europaeus. The sequence goes on from NC_080163.1 coordinate 161,846,677, forward strand.
AATGGATTAACATAGGTCATTCTGTAAATGGGGGGTCATTCATGTAGAAAGCCCCTGATACATGGTGGCCTCAGCTGTCTCAAGGGGCGGGGGGTTGCTAGTTCCTTCCTTGTGGGAGATTTGTAAACTAAAGAAATGGAGTGAGTACTAGATAGTTGTGCACCTGGTTGAGTACACACATTACCATGCACAAGACCCCAGTTCCTATCTGCAGGGGGGAAGTTTCACACATAACAAATCAATACTGCATTGGCTTATGTTTTTTCCTTTTCTACCTCCTCTTACCTCTCAATTTATCTCTGTCCTGTTAATAAACAAATACAGAAATAATATAGAAAAAGAAATGGAGTGAATGCCTTGAAATGCCCCTTCCTATAAGGTTGGTAGGAGTGGGGTGGCGTTTGCTCCTTCAGGAAGGATGGCAACTGAGTAGAAACTAGGGTTTCTTCCTGGATGGAGATAGCACATTTTTTGGACTCTGAGCTTTGGGTCTTGGTCTTTATGACCTAGTTTTTATTCTAAGAGCTAGAGACTGAGGGTCCTCTTTGATTTGCTGGGCTGGCCCCTAATTTAACCCTTTTGTTCACAAAAGTAGTGTTTGTCCTAGATCAGCAAACAATTTCCATTGTTCCCTGGCATCCTAAAAAACATTCTTTTTTTTTTTTTAATTTAAGAAAGGAGACATTAACAAAACTGTAGGATAGGAGGCTTACAACTCTACACAATTCCCACCACCCAATCTCCATATCCCATCCCCTCCCCTGATAGCTTTCCCATTCTCTATACCTCTGGCAGTATGGACCATTCTTTTTCTTTTTTTATTTATTTAATTTATTTATTCCCTTTTGTTGCCCTTGTTGTTTTATTGTTGTAGTTATTATTGTTGTTGTCGTTGTTGGATAGGACAGAAAGAAATGGAGAGAGGGAGGGGAAGACAGAGAGGAGGAGAGAAAGATAAGACACCTGCAGACATGCTTCACCGCCTGTGAAGCAACTCCCCTGCAGGTGGGGAGCTGGGGTTCTAACCGGGATCCTTATGCTGGTCCTTGTGCTTTGCGCCACCTGCGCTTAGCCCGCTGCACTACAGCCCGACTCCCAGTATGGACCATTCTTAAAGGTCATGTACTTATGTCCCCAAGCACACCCTAACATGGACCCTCCCTCCCCACTACTAATTTCCTCCAATTTTCAAATTCTAACAGTTAAGAAAATTGACTTGGAACTAAGAGTAAGCCAAAAGGACTTGGGATTAATTCCCATGTGTAATTGTGGGTAAGTATCTTCTCTGACTCCATTTTCTCATTGTTAAAAATGGGTACTAGGATGACATCAGTAGCAGCCTGGGAAGTGGCACAGAGGATAAAACTTCAGACCGTCAAGCATGGGGTCCTGAGTTCAGTCCCTCATTTAGCTTGTGCCAGAGTTATGCTCTGGTTATAGTTATCTTTCCCTCTCCCTCATTAAAACAATTATAATTGTTTCAGAAATGGCATCAGTAGTGTTTCCTTGAGTAATAAATGAAATGTAACATGTATATGACTTAGCTCAGTAGTTGAAAATGCATTTCCAGTACAGACCAATTGTTTTCATTATGAATTATTATTATAATTAATATTATTAAATATTATATATAGATAAAAGTCTATTTCCAACAAGAACAGTGAAAGTACAAGAAAAATAAGGACTGAAATCAGATATCTAGCTTACCATTCACCCCCAAAGGTAAAGTGATCAAAGACAGAAAAAGAGGGAGAAAGACTACCTGAATATCAGGGTGTCTACACTGGAAGAAGCAAAGCAAAAGGATCTTGGTGGAGTATGGGGCCTGTCACAGGTGTTTTCCACAGCTGTGGAAAGTTAGAGGCCTACCTTGTCCTTTTCAGTCTCATACAGACTCTGGTAGCTTGGAATCACAGCTCAAGAAGCACATTCTTCTATGAGTTAAACACATGGTAACGAAATTTCCATCAGTCTGTATCATATCCCATTCCTCTCTGAATATTAAGAATTCCATGAAATTAAATTGAATAAGGAAGAATGTTGCTGAGCATCCTCCGGCCAGTGGAGAAATAGCAGCAACACGGGGAACTGGGAACCAGTGGTGAGGGTGAGGTGTGAAGGGAAGGACCAACCTCCGGGAGTGCTTCAAAGAGACAGCTCGTTTATTGTTCATACACAGGGTTAGATATACTGATCACCATCCAGTAGGAACATAGGGGAAGTATGTAGGACCCAATGAGGAAAGTGTGTGACACTCAAGCCATGCTAATTACCCCCAGGTGCATCTTATTCATGCTCTTAGGTTACAGCTGCTTCTCATATCATATCAATTCAGGCTCAAAGGCAAGTTACCAGCCTATAAGGATCCAGGTCATGGCCTGATAAAGGGAGGTCACATATTGGTCACACACAAGAAACAAGAACCTTTAGGGTATGTTGTATAAGGAGGCAGCTCCCTTGTTCCTGCGCTCAGTGTCATCTCAGCCTACAGAGACTAGGAGGGATATGCCTTTAGGCCAGGTCAGCCTTGGGGTCTACCTTCTCAAGACTCAATGTAGAGGTGATAGGCCTCTACCCATTTTGGGGGATCTGTACCAAAAGATGGAGCAGATTAAGCATTGGACTCTCAAGCAATAGCTCCCTGGCTTCTTTCTTCCTTCCTTTCTTTCTTTCTCTTTCTTTCTTTCTTTCTTTCTTTCTTTCTCTTTCTTTATTTCTTTTTTCATTTCTTCTAGTGATTTTATTAATTATGATTGATAATATTGTGGGGCAGGAGGGGTAAAATTTCATACAATTCCCACTACCAGAGTTCCATATCCCATCCACTCCATTCCCTATTCTTTATCTTTCTGTGAATATGGACCATATATCTTTATGGGGTACAGAAGGTGGGAGGTATGGCTTCTGTAATAGTTTCTCTACTGGTTCCTGGTTTCTATTCCCAGAATTGCATGTACCAGAGTGATACTAATTCTCTTGAAATAAGTAAATAAATGTGTTTATTTTTAATAATTAGAACTTTAAAACTATCCAAGAAGTGGAAAGTCGGGAGAAGTAAAGTATTAATAAAGCAGACTAAAGTTTATGCACCAAGCTTTGTTCTAAGGACTTCATATAAATAAGGAATAGAATGTTCACACAGTCTTCCTGATATAGGAATTATTAGTTCCTATTTTACATATGAGAGGACTGAGCTTAGAGTCACTTGTCTCAGGTGATTCAGTTGGATGTGCCTCATAGATCTTGTCTTCAAAATCGTGACCAGATGAAACACAAAGGAAACCAATCTGCTCTCAAGGACCCCTCTTCCGAGCTTCATTGGAGCTCTGCAATTCTATGCTCAGACCCACATGTGCTTAATTGGCAGAGCCAGATCTTCCATGCAAGCACCTGGACTCTAGATCCCACCTGTGCTGTCCCTCAAAGGAACATGTACCTGCATGACAGAAAACAAATTTCTCAAGCTTCCTTCTAATTCACAGGCCAAGGTCTGAGCCAGGACCAGCTTCTCCTATGAGAAAAGACTTAAGAACTTGAGCCTTGACTATGCACAGAGCTGAGTTGCAGTCTTTCTTCTTCTTTCTCCTGAGACAAATTACCCACTTTGTGGCAACCATACCTAGCTCATTCTACTAAGCCAGTGAAACCAAGAGCAGGCCACAGGCAGATTTAAAAAATGATGTTTAAGCATGTGGCCTGGGCATCATTCCCATGCTGTCACAGTTCATTAGTCTCCCATCACCTTTGGACCAACGTCCTGAAGACACTGGTTTGATGTCAACTGATTGTGCTTTTGATTTCTCTGGTCCACAAAAATGAGTGGCAGTCATCAGGTTGAATGAATGGAGAGAGAGAGAGAGAGAGAGAGAGAGAGAGAGAGAGAGAGAGGAATTTAAGCTTTACAGAGAAAGTTTATTTGATGCAAGGGAATACTCCTGGGAAGAAGGAAAAGGAGGGAAAAGGCTCTCCTGAAAGAAAAGAAATGAGAGGGAGCCTTCCAGTGAGGTAGCTGCATGGACAGGGACTGAGGTCTTTATAAAAGTTCTGTTTACTAAATATGAATAGATATGGGCCCTAGGTCAGATCAGTGGGATCTACAGTTAATGGTATTTACATACTTTTCCCATACTTGGGAGCTACTCTTTGCCCTGATCCACCTTGCTAGTCCTATTTCCAACTCTGACACTATCTTCCCAGATGATACTTTCATCCCACCTGCATATTAGCCATTGGGCTTAGGCAAAAATTAGTAATTTAATGGGCCCCTTAGAATATACCTAGAACAGACTTCCTAGCTTCTTCCAACATGAAGACCCCAAGTCTCATCTGCTATATTATTACCTTTAGATTCCTTATTATTAAACAATTTGCCCTGCTTTATAACTTAATGCTTTTCAGCCACCAAGTTGCAGATGCTACAAATGACACCATCCTTATATCCCTGAGTAGACGACCTCACCAATGTTGTGTCCTGGAACGCCATCTCCCCAGAGCCCTGCCCCACTAGGGAAAGACAGAAACAGGCTGGAGTATGAATTGACCAGTCAATGCCCATGTCCAGTGCAGAAGCAATTACAGAAGCCTGACCTCCCACCTTCTGCACCCCATAAAGATCTGTGGTCCATATTCCCAGAGGGATAAAGGATAGGGAAGCTTCCAATGGAAAAGATGGGATATGGAACTCTGGTGGTGGGAGTTGTACCCCTCTTATACCACAATGTTGCTGATCATTATTAAATCATTAATAAAAATAGTATAAGGAGAATAATAAAAAGAGCTTTATCTTTTCAGTGCAGGTGGAGGTTTTACAGGTTTTGTACATATTCACCTAGTCAGTTCCTGATATAGTCATTTGAATCATGTGCTTAGCATAACTGAGTGTGTGGTGAGGTGACTTCTGCAGCCTCACAAGGGTTATCTGTTGACTCCTTGGAACATCTTGAACATGGTGTCTTTTGATGCCATGGGAGCCAAAAGAACCACTGTCCCTTTTTGTTTCAATAGAGATGCAACTATATGTATCACATCCAGCTCCGTCTGCAGGGCAGAAGTTTCCTCAAACCACTGAAAGAAACAGAGTATTCACTCAATCTCCCATCCCCCTTATGGCAAGCAACTAGAGCTGCATACAAGGCACACAGATCCCTCTATATTGGCCATATCAGTAACAAAAATAATACTATCCACGGGCTAAGCCAGAGCAGTTCCTTGGGACTATCCAAGAAACATGTGGTGATCTGATGACTTAAATCCTCTATCCTTGTTTTTCTGGCCTTCCATATAGTCTGTTGGCAAAGGGAAGTTCTGTACCAGTGAAATAGTGACCAAGCATCTTAGATGGTCTGCTCACCATAAGTTTTAACCTATATCATTATTTGTGCTAGGAGAGAAATATTTATTTAATAATGAGCAATACTTACATACTATAATGTAGAGAGAGGGAGGGGAAATGGCCATGTCACACTCTCCTTTTCATGCCTCTTTCTGGATCTCAATTGCACATTGTCAGGCAGGCTTATCTCTTGTACATCAACAGCTGTTTGTATCCAGGTGCATGGAAGTGCCTGTATAATTCTGATCTCTAGGCCCATTCTTCATTGCACTTTTAAATGTAATTTATGTTTAGTATTAGCTCAGTCACTGAAAATCCTTCCAGAATATAAGCATTGTGAATTCCTTTTGTTCAAAGGTATAGGAAATCTCTCCCCATGTGAAAAAGAGAAGAAAACAAAACAAAACAAACAAACAAAGAAACAAACAAAAAAAAGAAATCCTTCCCCCCACCCCTTTTTCCAGCAAGTTTATTTCTGGGACTTGGTGCATCAAGGATGAATTCACCACTTCTGGCTGCCATTTTATCATTTTCTCTTTCCTTCCTACTACCCTTCCTTCCTTATTTTTCTCCTTTTTATTTGATATAATAAAGAGAGTAAGAGGGAGTCAGGCAGTAGTGCAGTGGGTTAAGCGCAGGTGGCTCAAAGCACAAGGAATGGCGTAAGAATCCCAGTTCGAGCCCCCAGCTCCCCACCTGCAGGGGAGTTGCTTCACAGGTGGTTAAGCAGGTCTTCAGGTATCTATCTTTCTCTCCCCCTCTCTGACTCCCTCCTCTACCTTCCCCTCCTCTTCCCTTCCTCTCTCCATCTTCCCCTCCTCTCTCCATCTCTCTGTCCTATCCAATAACAATGACAACATCAACAATAATAACAAAAACAACAAGGGCAACAAGTAAATAAATAAATATAAAAAATTAAAAAGAGCATAATAGAGGAGAGGGAGATATAGAGGGAGAAGGAAAGAGAGAAACATCTAGTATTGTTTCACCACTTGTGAAGCATCCTCTCTGCCAGGAAGACTAGGGGCTTAGACCAAGGATCTTTCACATAGTGTCATTCACCATTCAGCCCCAATAAATTATTTAGCATGTTTCATATAGAACAGTGTGAGAAGCAGAATGAAGCCATGATAATGACTATACAGATATGATATGAAGATATGAAGGGAAAATGCCTCTACTGAGGACACTTTTTACAGCAATATTATTGAGGTAAAATTGAGATATGAGCTGTGCAAGCATAATGTGTATGATGAATCTGGGCATATATAACTACTTATGCTACTGAATATATAACATGAGATCCCCTCTCCTAACAGATTTTGAAGTAACCACACCACATTGTTAGCTACGTATGTTGTAGAGCATATCTCTAGAACTGAATTCGTCTTGACTAACTTAAATCTTAATTTGTATTCCTTTTACTTTGAGAGGGAGGAGAGCACAGATCACTGTTCTTATCATCCATAAAGTTCTTCTCGCTTTTGTCTTTTCTTTTTATTTACCACCAGGGGTTTGGTACCTACATGATGGCTCACAGCTGTCAGTAGCCATTTTCCACTGATATGAACAGAGAAAAATAGAAAGGGAGAAAAAAAGAGAAATAGAGGTAGAGATGGATAGAGACACTGGCAGCACTGCTCCACCACTCATGTAGCTTACACCCCCCCACACACACACACAGAGATTGATAACAGGAGCTTAAATCCCAGAGCTCACATACTCTGACAAGTGCATTCTAACGAGTATACCTCCACCCAGTTCTGTTGTTGTCTCTGATGTTCTCAGATGGTGTGCCACTATAAGCCAGAGCTGAGCAATGCAGTAGTGCTCTGGTCTTTCGTACTCTTGCTGTATCTTTTATTTGAAATGGAGAGATATTCTATGCTCACGGATTGGAAGGATTAATATCATCAAAATGAATATTCTCCCCAGAGCCATATACAATATTTAATATTTATTCTCTTTGGTTGCCCTTGTTGTTTTATTGTTGTAGTTATTATTGTTGTTGTTATTGATGTCATCATTATTGGATGGGACATAAAGAGATAAATGGAGAGAGGAGAGCAGACAGAGAGAGGGAGAGAAAGACAGACACCTGCAGACTTGCCTCACTGCTTCTGAAGCAACCCCCCTGCAAGTGAGGAGCCAGGGGCTCAAACTGGGATCCTTATGCCAATCCTTGTGCTTCACGCCATTTGTACTTAACCCGGCCATACACAAATTTAAGGCAATACCCATCAAAGTCCCACCAGGTTTATTTAATAGAACAAAAACTACAATCATGTATATGGAACCAGAAAACACCTAGAATCACCAAAGCAATATTGAGAAAAAGAAACAGAAATGGTATCACACTCCCAGATCTCAAACTATATTATAAGGGCAACATTATAAAAAAAAACCTGGTACTGGAATAAAAATAGATATACAGGCCAGTGAAACAGAATTGAAAGCCCAGAAATAAAACTCCCACATATAGGCACCTAATTTTTTATAAGGGGGCCCAAACTATTAAATGGAGGAGAGAGACTCTCTTCAATAAATGGTGCTGAGAAAACTGGGTTGAAACATGTAGAAGAATGAAATTGAACCAATTTATCTCTCCAAAAAAAAAAAAAAAAGTCAACTCCATATGGATCAAGGACCTGGATGTTAGACCAGAAACAATCAAATACTTAGAGAAAAATATTGTTGAATCACTTTCCCATCTAAACCTCAAGGACATCTTTGATGACACAAACCCATTTGTGAGGAACATTAAATCAAAAACAAAAATGGGACTTCATCAAATTGAAAAGCTTCTGCCCAGCAAAAGAAACCACCACCCAAACAAAAAGACCCTCACAGAATGGGAGAAGAGCTTCACATGCCATACATCAGACAAGAGACTAATAACCAAAATATACAAAGAGCTCAGCAAACTCAGCATTAAAAAAAGAAACCGAAATCACACAATAAAAAAAGTGGGCAGAGGGTATGAACAGAATATTCACTACAGAAGAGATACAAAAGGCCAACCAAATATTAAAACTTGTTCCAGGTCACTGATTGTCAGAGAAATGTAAATAAACACAGCAGTGTTATACCACCTCACCCCTGTGAGAATTTCATACTTCAAAAACGACAGTAGCAATAAATTCTGGAGAGGTTGTGGGGACAAAGAAACATTCCTGCACTGCTGGTGGGAATGTAAATTGGTCCATCCCTTGTGGAGAGCTTTGTGGAGAACCGCCACAAGGCTTGAAATGGACCTTCCTTATGACCCAGTAATTCCTCTCCTAGGAATATTACCTAGGGACTTCATAACACCCATCCAAAAAGATATGTGCACACCTATGCTCATGGCAGCACAATTCATAATAAACCAAACCTGTAAGAAACCCAGGTGCCCAACAACAGATAAGTGACCGAGAAAGTTGTGGTATATACACTCAATGGGATACCACTCAGCTCTTAAGAATAATAAACCCACCTTCTCTGACCCATCTTGGATAGAGTTAGAAGGAATCATTCTCTATAAAAACCATATTTCTCCCAGTCCTAGGAACTCTGGCTTATCTCCTGCACATTTCACTCAATCCATACAATTTGGTACTGCATCTGCTAGGCTCAGCAAAATCAATGTAACCAGTACCGTCTAGATGTTTCACTTTGGATTTTGTCCAGAGACACTAAGCATGGAATGTCAACCCTTCAGCTCCAGTACTCTGGTGAGACTGTTCTAGCTCAAAGGATTTCTTGATTCCATATCAAGTGGTGCACCTCCTAACGAAGTCACAGAAACTAGATAAAGATCAGGGCCCATGAGGCAGAACACACGTACACATGTACTCAGAAGTTAGGAGAAAATATATACCTTAAAACAAAAGTACACAATAAACACCTTAAAGCAAAAGTACACAGTAATTTGAAGGGAGGTTGGGCCAAAATCCTCTACCACTTGAGGAAGATGGGTCTGACAATGAGCGCAGATTAGAATGTCCCTAGTTATGACCAGAGAATGCAAGCTCAGACCTACATGGATGCAGATGTTACACAGGCTCCTGCACTGCACATAGCCCCCAGATCAAATCATTGGGGTTTACAGTTAATGGCATTTATATATTTTTCTCAGATTTGGGAGATACTTTCTTCCTTGACCCAGCTTTCTAGTCCTTTTTACAACCCTGACAGTAACTCCCCATATAATACCTTTGACCCACCTGAATGTTAGTTATCAGGGTCAGGAAAAATTTAGTAAAGCCATGGTCCCCTTGGAATACACCTAAAATAGACCTACTAACTTTTTCCAAAATGGAAACCCCAAATCTCATCTGCTATATTCTTGCTTTTAAGTTCCAAGTTATTGAACAAATGGTTCTTCTTCTTTTTTAATTTATTTATTTACTTAAGAAAGGAGACATTAACAAAATCATAGGATGGGGGGTACAACTCCACACAATTCCCACCACCCAGTCTCCATACACCATGGACCCAGGGTTGTTGTGGGTTGCAGTAGGTGGGAGGTCTGGCTTCTGTAATTGCATCCCTACTGAACATGGGCGTTGACTGATCAATCCATGCTCCAAGTCTGTCTCTCTCTTTCCCTAGTAGGAAAGAGAGCCCCAGGACGCATTGGTGGGGTCTTCAGTCCAGGGAAGCCTGGCCGGCATCCTGATGGCATCTGGAACCTGGTGGCTGAAAAGAGAGTTAACATACAAAACCAAACAAATTGTTGAAGAATCATGGACCCAAAGGTTGGAATAGTGGAGATGAAGTGTTGGGGGGGTACTCACTGAAAACTCTAGTGTACGACTGCTTTCAGGTATATATTTTCCCTAGTTTATGGATACCTGTGAACATATGCTCTATCTCCTGGAACCTGATCTATATCTAGGTTTTGGGACTTCGTTGGGAAGTGAACCACCTGGGATGGAGTTAGAGAATACTATGAAAGGAAAGGTCTCACCCGAGTGATGAAGCTGAAGGGTTGTCGTTAGACATCTGAAGTCTCTGGACACAGTCTGAAGTGAAGCATGCTGGGGTGGCACTCATTGTGTTGATTAGGTTACAATCAGCGGATGCAATATTATTTGATAAGAATTAGGAGAAGCATACAGGAAAGTGGGCCCTACCCTAGGGTCCCAGGACTGGGGGAAATACAGGCTCTGTATTGGAAATGTGAGGTTCCTGCTGTCTTAGGGTTCGAGAAGACAATGGATAGTTACTGTTATCATCAAATTATTTGGTAATTGGGTTAGCTTTGAAAAGTCCCTTTGTTAGACATACAATAAAATTTTCCCCTCATATTAATTAAGTAGTGATTTATATGACCACAATTTAATAGGTGTGTACATAAACACCATTCCCATTGCCAAAATATTATGTCCCATCCCACCCACCCACCCTCACCCCTACCCCCACTCCCACCCCACCGCCCCCGCTGGCCCAGGAAGCTGCATGTCCACCCTCCCACTCACCACACGGTTTTTACTTTGGTGCCCTACTTTCAGTTTAGTCAGATCCTGCCTTTAGTTTCCCTTTCTGATCTTCTTTCTCAACTTCTGTTGATGAGGGGGATCATCCCATACACATCTTTATCTTTCTGACTTAGCTCACTTAAAATAATTCCTTCTAGCTCTGACTGAGATGGGTCAGAGAAGTTGAGTTCATTGTTATTAGTAGCTGCATATATACACAATGGATATATATATATACACACAGCTTTCTCAGCCACTCATCTGTTGTAGGGCACCTGGGTTGCTTCCGGGTTTTAGCTATTACGAATTGTGCTGCTATAAACATAAGAGTACACACCTCTTTTTGGTTGGGTGTTATGGAGTCCTTGGGTTATATCCCCAGGGGAGGAATTACTGGGTCATATGGAAAGTCAATGTCTAGCCTTGTGAGAGTTCTCCAGACAGCTCGCCACAGACGCTGGACCAATTTACATTCCCACTAGCAGTGAAAAAGTGTTCCTCTGTCCCCACAGCCTTTCCAGCATTTGTTGCTGCTGTCCTTTTTGGTGTATGCTATTCTCACAGGGGTGAGGTGGTATATCAATGTTGTCTTTATTTGCATTTCTCTGACAGTCAGCAACCTGGAGCAGTTTTTCAAATGTTTGCTAGCCTTTTGGATCTCCTCTGGAGTGAATGTTCTGTTCATACCCTTTGCCCATTTATGGATGGGGTCATTTGTTTTTTTTGGTGCTAAGTTTGCTGAGCTCTTTGTATATTTTGGTGATTAGTCTCTTGTCTGATGTATGGCATGTGAAGATCTTCTCCCATTGTGTGAGGGGTCTCTTTGTTTGTGTGATAGTTTCTTTGGCTGTGCAGAATCTTTTCAATTTGATGTAGTCTCATTTGTTTGTTTATGCTTTAGTCTTCCATGCAATTGGGTTTGTTTCATCAAAGATGTCCTTGAGGTTTAGGTGGGAAAGTGTTTTACCAATGTTTTCCTCTAAGTATTTGATTGTTTCTGGTCTAACATCAAGGTCTCTAATCCATTTGGAGTTGATTTTAGTTTCTGATGAGATAAAGTGGTTCAGTTTCATTCTTCTGCATGTTACAACCCAGTTTTCTCAGCACCTTTTATTGAAGAGAGCCTCCTTCTTCCATTTAATACTTTTGGCCCCATTATCAAAGATTAGATTCCATAGGTGTGGGGATTTATTTCTGGGCTTTCAATTCTGTACCAATAATCTGTGTGCCTTTTTTTGTTGCAGTACCATGCTGCTTGGATTATGATGGCTTTATAATAGTTTGAGGTCTGGGAGTGTGATGCCTCCATTTCTGTTTCTTTTCCTCAAGATGGTTTTGGCAGTTGTAGGTGTTTTCTGGTAACATAAATGATTGTAGTTTGTTCTATTCTCTTAAAGAAGCTTGGTGGAACTTTGATGTGTATCGCCTTAAATTTGTATATGGCTCTGAGGAGAATATTCATTTTGATGATATTTATTCTTCCAATCCATGCACATAGGATGTCTTTCCATATCTTGGTATAAGTTTTTATTTCCTTTAATAGTGACTCATAGTTTTCAGTATATAAGTCTTTCACTTCTTTGGTCAGGTTTATTCCTAGGTATTTTATTGATTTTGCTGCAGCAGTGAATGGGAGTGATTTCTGGATGTCATGTCATTCAGATTTAGTGTTTGCATAAAGAAATGCCACTGATTTTTGTACACTGATTTTGTAGCCTGACACCTTGCTATATTGCCTAATAACTTCCAGTAGTTTCCTGCTGGATTATTTAGGTTTTTCTATGTATACTATCATATCATCTGCAAATAGTAAGAGCTTGACTTCTTCCCTTCCAATCTGTATTCCTTTGATTTCTTTCTCTTGCCTGATTGCTATGGCAAGAACTTCCAACACTATGTTGAAGAGTAATGGTGAAAGTGGACAGCCCTGTCTAGTCCTCGATCTGATGGGGGAATGCTTTCAGCTTCTGTCCATTGAGTTTGATGTTGGCTGTAGGTTTGCTATATATGGATTTCACTATCTTGAGGAATTTTTCATCTATTCCCATTTTTTGTAGGGCTTTGAGCATGAATGGGTGTTGGATTTTGTCAATGGCTTTCTCTGCATCTATTGAGATAATCATGTGGTTTTTGGCTTTGCTTTTATTGATGTGGTGAATGTCATTGATTAATTTATGGATGTTGAACCAGTCTCGCATTCCTGGGATGAATCCCACTTGGTCATGATGAACAATCTGTTTGATATGCTGCTGTATCTGGTTGGCCAAGTTCTTGTTTAATATTTTGGCATCTATGTTCATCAGAGATATTGGTCTGTAGTTTTCCTTTTTTGTTGTGTCCCTATTTGCTTTTGGTATCAGGGTGATGCTGGCTTCATAGAAGGTGGAAGGGAGTGTTCCTGTTTCTTCGATATTGTGGAAAAGCTTTAGAAGTATGGGTACTAACTGTTACCTGATAGTTTTGTAGAATTTGTTTGTGAAGCCATCTGGTCCAGGACTTTTGTTGTTGAGGAGATTCTTAATAATGGTTTCGATTTCTTTGTCTGTGATTGGTGCATTTAGGTTTTGTAGTTCTTCTTGATTCAGTTTTGGAAGGGCATATGCTTCTAGGAATTCTTCCATTTCTTCCAGATTTTCTAGCTTGGTGGCGTATACTTCATATAATTTTCACATGATTTTCTGGATTTCTGTGGTGTCAGTTGTGATATCTCCTCTATAGTTTACAATTTTATGAATTTGAGTCTTCTCCCTTTTTTGTTTAGTGAGTCTGGCTAGGGGTTTGTCAATTTTGATTAATCTTTCAAAGAACCAGCATTGGGCTTCATTGATCTTCTGTATGGTTCTCTTATTTTTGATGTTGTTTATTTCTGCTCTAACTTTAGTGATTTCTGTCCTTCTGGATGCTTTAGGGTTCCTTTGTTCCTCTTGCTCTAAGTCCTTGAGGTGTGCAGTATGGTCATTTATATGAGATTTTTCTTGTTGTTTAATATGTGATTGTATGGCTTTGAGTTACCCTCTCTCAATACTGCTTTAGCTGTGTCCCAAATATTTTGATAGGCTGTGTCATCATTTTCATTTGTTTCCAGGTACATTTGAATTTCTTGCTTGAGTGACTCTCTGACCCAGTGCTTGTTAAGGAGCATGTTGTTTATTTTCCAGATTCTGTGACTTTTAATAATTTTCTGTTTGTTTTTAAATGTTAGTTTTACTCCACTGTGGTCTGAGAAGATACTTGGGATGATTTCAATGCTCTTGAATTTATTGATGCTGCCTTTGTGGCCTTACATGTGGTCTATTCTTGAGTATGTGTTGTGTGGATTTGAGAAGAATGTGTGTTCCAGTTTTGGGGGGTGAAGGGCTCTGAAGATGTCCAGGAGGTCTAGTATGACCATCTCTTCATTTAATTCTCTTGTTTCTTTGTTGATTCTCTACATTGTTGATCTGTCTAAGTGTGAGTGTGGGGTATTAAAATCTCCCACTATTATTGTATTACTATTGATGTATTTTTGAAGTTCTTTCAGTAGGTGTTTGATGTATTTAGATGGTCCCTCATTGGGTGCATAGATGTTAATAATTGTTAAGTCTTCTTGGCTGATTGATCCTCTAATCATTATGTAATGTCCTTGCCTATCATTTATTACTTTATTTAATTTAAAATCTATTGTATCAGAGGTGAGAATGGCTGTTCCAGCTTTTTTATGGTCAATTAACCTGTATGATAGTTTTCCATCCTTTCACTTTAAGTCTGTGTTTATCTTGTTGTGTCAGATGGGATTCTTGCAAGCATCATACGTTGGGTTGTTTTCTGATCCATCCTCCCACTCTGTGCCTTTTGATGGGTGAGTTTAAGCCATTTACATTTATTTATATTATGGATTTAATGTATTGTAGGTGAAAGAGCTCAAAAAGAGATTGAGAGACATTGAAAACAACAACAGAGACATATGGGATGATCTCAAAAGAAGTAATATTTGTATTATTGGCCTGACAGAGGAAGAAAGAGAGGAAGGGAAAGGAAACATTCTAGAGGAAATTATAGAGGAAAACTTCTCAGAGCTGAACAACAGAAAGAACATTAAGATTCAAGAGACACAGAAAGTTCCAAAAAGTATCAACCCAGACCTGAAGACACCAAGACACATCATAGTCACAGTGAGAAGGAGTAAGGATAAAGAAAGGATCCTAAAGGCTGCAAGAGAAAAACAAAAAGTCACATACAGGGGAAAACCCATAAGACTAACAGCAGACTTCTCCACTCAAACTCTAAAAGCCAGATGAGAATGGCAAGATATCTATCGAGCCCTGAATGAAAAGGGGTCCGTCTGGACTTTCATTCAAACTAGATGAAGGGATCAAAACCTTCTTAGACAAACAACAGTTAAAGGAAGCAACTATCACCAAATCGGCTCTGAAAGAGGTTCTAAAAGACCTCTTATAATCAAGAACTTCACTATAATACTAACCATATATCAGAGCAAATAAAAATGTGTTGAAAAATGGCACTACAATAAAAAAATCACATAATGCAGGGGAGACTGGGATTCAATCTACGTAATGCCTGTGGCAAAGCAGCACATTATCCAAGTGAGCTGAGCTGTTTTGCCAGCCCACTTCTTTACTTCATCCTTTCCCCTTTCTCTTTCATTTTATTTTCTCTCTTTCTTTCCCTCTTCCTTCCTTTCTTTCTCTCTTTTTTTCTTTCTCTCTCTTTTTTTCTATCCTCTACTTTTCTTTCAACTTTTGGCAAGTGCTAACAGGAGCTCCAGAGACCCTTTGGGGCCTCAAAGCCACCCTGCTGTTGTAAGGTAGCTGGCAAAACTTGGAGAAGCGGCATGAATGAGGAGGATGAGGTCCTGGCTGATAATGTGGCTACCATACTGACCTTATACTGCCCACTTATAAACCCCTTTCATATGAAAGAAAAACTGACACTTATCCCATTTACAAGCTATCATTTCTGATGTTGTGTTGATTTGAAGCCTCCCCAGTTATAGGAATCTCAGAAATCTCTGCTTCAAATTTGAACTCAGCTATTCATGATAGGAGACCATGTTCCAACCCCAAAGGGCCCAACTCCCTCTGGCAGGAATCCAAGAGAGAAGCAGAATGAGCTGTACGGTAAGAGGCTCCTCCAGATCTGTCAGTATCTGCAGAGCAGAGTCATAGTGAAGAAAACTTTGATGGCAGAGAAGGCAGGAGGCAAGAGCTACAGAGAAGAATCATACAATACATCCTCACATTCTGGTATGAATTGTTTGCTCCTGTTTTAACAATATTTTCAAATGCTAATTTGGAATAAGTCTTGCTGGCACATGCAGTAAAAATAGGCTTGTCCAGCTCACAGCGACTGGCCAATTAAGCTAGATAGACAGGAGGTTGAGTATTTAAGACGGGACTTGTCAGATCCTATGAAAGCAATACCACGGTAGCCAGGATGCAATAAGCCACCCTCCTCTTCACCTGCCAAGTCCTGCATAGCTGACAGAACTGCAATTAGTAGTTGGTGACCTTTGCAAAGCTTTGGAGCTCAGCATGCACCTGAGAGGGGAGTTTGAGAAGATCACAGGACCCCAAATGCTTGCCTTGGAAAATGCTTCTCTGAGATCTGGCGCTTTGTATGCCCTGGCTGGATGGTATTCACACCTCTAGCTGTGAACATTACTACTCTCCCCAACCTTGCCTATCTCCAGCCCCTACTCTGGCAATGGATACACAGAATCCTGGAATGCAGGGCTTGAGCAATGACTTTGGTTCTCTAGGGCTGCCTGCCTGATCAAAAACATACAGACTGGATGGATCAGACAACAGAAATATAGAATATCACAGGTCTAGAGGTTAGGAATCCAAGGCCAAAATGTCAGCAGGGCTGGCATCTTCTGAGGACTGTGAGGGAGGAATCTGCTCCCAGCCTTTCTCCTGGGTTTGCTGATGCCATCTTTCTCCCTATAGCTCTTCGCATTGCCTTCCATCTGTGCCCTCTGTCTTCACATCCATCTTCTTCTAATGTCCACCATTTACATTGGATTAGACCCACATCAGTGACTTCATTACAATTTAGTTCCCTCTCTAAAGACCTTGTCATTTGAACAGATCACATTCTGACATACTGAGGAGAGCTAGAACCTCAGTGTTTGAACTTAGGGGGACATAATGCAACCTATTATTCCATGTATAAAATTCAGGTTACAGGAGGGACCTGAAAGATAATATAAATAGATGTACAAGTGCATGTGTCCCATCAAGTGGTCATGATCTCTTCTCCAGCTGAAGCTATTGTGATATCTTCTTGCCCCTCCAGCTACCTCTCTACACTGCTCTACAGTCTCTTCTCTGCCCAGGAGACCAGATTTTGTGAACTGCATCAAAGGACTCCTTGTTCTCTAACTTCCAGATGATTCAGCCAGTGCTGTGCAATACATATAACAGCCAAGAAATGGATAGGCTGTATCAGTTGGGATTCTCCAGAGAAACAAAATCAGTAGGACATCTAGTAAGTATTGTGTTATAAAAATTGACTCATGCAGTTATGGGGGCTCTTGGCTATAAGCTGGAGAAGGTGGGATCCACTTTAACTCAAAAGTCTGAGACTTAAAGCTTATCAGCACACCTATCCTCAGACTTTTGTACTCAGACTGAGCCTTAACCAAGCCCCAACTTGGAATGGCAGAGTGGTGCTGCCAACAACTCTGTTCTGCAGGAAAAATATAGAAACCTAATTTTCCTTTCTTTAAAAAAAATATTGGGTGATTTATGGTTTACAGTAAACAGTAAATGCAGTTGGTTCTGCAAGACATTCTAGCCCCTCTACCACCTAGGTCCTCCTGTACCATCATGCATCAGGACCTGAAAGCACCACCCCCATCAACTTCTTTATTTCCATGCAATTCACCAAACCAGTCCAAGTTCTGCATTTTGTTTCCCCTTCTGTTCTTTGTTTCTCAACTTCTGTCTATGAGTAAGATCATCCCATATTCATCTTTCTATTTCTGGCTTACCTCACTTAATATGATTTCTTTAAGTTACATCCAAGGTTAAGTAAAGAAGGTAAATTTATTATTCTTAATAGCTGAGTAGTATGGCATTGTGTATATATACCATGACTTTCTCAGACACTCATCCGCTGCTGGACAACTGGGTTGTAATAACAAATTGTGTTGCTGTTAACATAGTTACAGGGAGTCAGGCAGTAGTGCAGTGGGTTAAGCACATGTGGTGCAAAGCACAAGGACCTGTGTAAGGATCCCGTTTGAGCCCCCAGCTTCCCACCTACACAGGAGTCGCTTCACAGGTGGTGAATCAGGTCTGCAGGTGTCTTTCTTTTTTTTTAAATTTTTTATTAAGAAAGGATTAATGAACAAAAAAATAAGGTAGGAGGGGTACAACTCCACACAATTCCCACCACCCAATCCCCATAACCCACCCCCTCCCATGATAGCTTTCCCATTCTCTAGCCCTCTGGAAGCATGGACCCAGGGTCGTTGAGGGTTGCAGAAGGTAGAAGGTCTGGCTTCTGTAATTGCTTCCCCGCTGAACATGGGTGTTGACTGGTTGGTCCAAACTCCCAGTCTGCCTCTCTCTTTCCCTAGTAAGGTGTGCCTCTGGGGAAGCTGAGCTCCAGGACACATTGGTGGGGTCTTCAATCCAGGGAAGCCTGGCCAGCATCCTGGTGGCATCTGGAACCCGAGTAATGAAGCTGAATGGTTGTCATTCCACACGTGAAGTCTCTGGATACAGTCTGAGGTGAAGCATGTTGAGGTGGCAATCGTTGCATTGGTTAGGTTGTGATGGGCGGATGCAATATTATTTGGTTTGGATTGGGAGATGCATACGGGAAAGTGGGCCCTATCCAAGGGTTCCAGGACTGGGGGAAGTAGGGGCTCTATAGTGGAGATGTGAGGTTCCTGCTGTCTTAGGGTTCAAAAAGACAATCGATAGTTAATGTTATCATCACATCATTTGTTAATTGGGTTAACTTTGAAAAGTCCCTTTGTTATGGTTTGCTGTACAGTATCCAGTATCTTGTATATAGCTGTGCTATTGGATGCTTCTAATCTACTTGGTCTAGGCTTTTGAGAGAGTCCGCATATCAAATACATAGCCTATATATTAAAAAGTTTCAGTTTGTCTTTTGAGAAACTTTGAGACATACAATTGATTTTCCCCCTCTCATATTAATTAACTACTGATTTATATGTCTACATTTTGCTAGGAGTGTACATAAACACCATTCCCACCACCAAAGGACTGTGACCCATCCCTCCCACCCACTCCCAACCCCCACTGGCCCAGGAAGCTGAATGTCTACCCCCTCACCACTGGGTTTTTACTTTGGTGCCCTACTTACAATTTGATCAGGTCCTGCTTTTAGTTTCCCTTTCAGATATTCTTAGCTTCTGTTGATGAGTGGGATCATCCCATACTCATCTTTATCTTTCTGACTTAGTTCACTTAACATAATTCCTTCTAGCTCTGTCCAAGACGGGTCAGAGAATGTGGGTTCATTGTTTTTGATAGCTGCATAGTATTCCACTGTGTATATATACCACAGTTTTCTCAGCCACTCATCTGTTGTTGGGCACCGGGGTTGCTTCAAGGTTTTAGCTATTATGAATTGTGCTGCTATGAACATAGGAGTACACATCTCTTTTTGGTTGGCTGTTATGGAGTCCTTGGGGTATAATCCCAGGAGAGGAATTACTGGGTCATATGGAAGGTCCATGTCTAGCCTTCTGAGAGTTTTCCAGACTGCTCTCCACAGAGGCTGGACCAATTTACTTTCCCACCAGCAATGTAAAAGGGTTCCTCTGTCCCCACATCCTCTCCAGCATTTGTTGCTGCTGTCCTTTTTGATGTATGCCATTCTTACAGGAGTGAGGTGGTATCTTAGTGTTGTCTTAATTTGCATTTCTCTGACAATCAGTGACCTAGAGCAGTTTTTCATATGTTTGTTAGCCTTTTGGATCTCCTCTGAGGTGAATGTTTTGTTCATATCCTCTGCCCATTTTTGGATGGGGTCATTTGCTTTTTTGGTGCTAAGTTTGCTGAGCTCTTTATATATTTTGGTGATTAGTTTCTTGTCTGATGTCTGGCATGTGAAGATCTTCTCCCATTCTGTGAGGGGTCTCTCTGTTTGTTTAATAGTTTCTTTGGATGTGCAGAAGCTTTTCAATTTGATATAGTCCCATTGGTTTGTTTCTGCTTTAGTCTTCCTTGCAATTGGGTTTGATTCATCAAAGATGTCCTTGAGGTGTAGGTGGGAAAGTGTTTTACCAATGTTTTCCTCTAAGTATTTGATTGTTTCTGGTCTGACATCTAGGTCTTTGATCCATTTGGAGTTGATTTTTGTTTCTGGTGAGATAAAGTGGTTCAGTTTCATTCTTCTGCATGTTTCAACCCAGTTTTCCCAGCACCATTTATTGGAGAGAGCCTCCTTTATCCATTTAATCCTTTGGGCCCCCTTATCAAAGATTAGATGCCCATAGGTGTTGGGATTTACTTCTGGGCTTTCAATTCTGTTCCACTGGTCTGTGTGCCTATTTTTGTTCCAGTACCATGCTGTTTTGATGATGCTGGCTTTATAATATAGTTTAAGGTCTGGGAGTGTGATGCCTCCATTTCTGTTTCTTTTCCTTAGGATGGTTTTGGCAATTCTAGGTGTTTTCAGGTTCCAGATAAATGATTGTAGTGTTTGTTCTATTCTCTTTAAGAAGCTTGGTGGAACTTTGATGGGTATTGCATTAAATTTGTATATGGCTCTGGGGAGAATATTCATTTTTATGATATTTATTCTTCTAATCCATGAGCATGGGATATCTTTCCATTTCTTGGTATCAGTTTCTTTTTCCTTGAGTAGCAACTCATAGTTTCCAGCATACAAGTCTTTCACTTCTTTGGTCAACTTTATTCCTAGGTATTTGATTGATTTTGCTGAAACAGTAAATGGAAGTGATTTCTGGATGTCTTCTTCTTCAGATTTAGTGTTTGCATAAAGAAATGCCACTGATTTTTGTACACTGATTTTGTAGCCTGATACCTTGCTATATTGCCTAATAACTTCCAGTAATTTTCTACTGGATTCTTTAGGTCTTTCTATCATATACTATCATATAGGTATACTATCATATCATCTGCAAATAGTGAGAGCTTGGATTCTTCCCTTCCAATCTGTGTCCCTTTGATTTCTTTCTATTGCCTGATTGCTATGGCAAGAACTTCCAATACTATGTTGAAGAGTAATGGTGACAGTGGACAGCCCTGTCTAGTCCCCGATCTGAGGGGGAATGCTTTCAGCTTCTGTCCATTGAGTATGATGTTGGCTGTAGGTTTGCTATATATAGACTCCACTATCTTGAGGAATTTCCCATCTATTCCCATTTTTTGTAGAGTTTTGAGCATGAAGGGGTGTTGGATTTTGTCAAAGGCTTTCTCTGCATCTATTGAGATAATCATGTGGTTTTTGGCTTTGCTTTTATTGATGTGGTGAATGACATTGATTGACTTACGGATGTTGAACCAGCCTTGCATTCCTGGGATGAATCCCACTTGGTCATGATGAACAATCTTTTTGATGTGTTGCTGTATCCGGTTGGCCAAGATCTTGTTTAATATTTTGGCATCTATGTTCATCAGAGATATTGGTCTGTAGTTTTCCTTTTTTGTTCTGTCCCTATCAGCTTTTGGTATCAGGGTGATGTTGGCTTCATAAAAGGTGGAAGGGAGTATTCCTGTTTCTTCAATCTTATGGAATAGCTTAAGAAGTATGGGTATTAACTGTTTCCTGAAAGTTTTGTAGAATTCGTTTGTGAAGCCATCTGGTCCAGGACTTTTGTTGTTGGGGAGATTCTTAATAACGGTTTCAATTTCTTTGTCTGTGATTGGTGCATTTAGATTTTGTAGTTCTTCTTGGTTCCGTTTTGGAAGTGCATAGGTTTCTAGGAATTGTTCCATTTCTTCCAGATTCTCTAGCTTGGTGGCATATAGTTCTTTATAGAAGTTTCGCAGGATTCTCTGGATTTCTGTGGTGTCAGTTGTGATATCTCCTGCATCGTTTACAATTCTATTAATTTGAGTCTTCTCTCTTTTTTGTTTGGTGAGTCTGGCTAGGTGTTTGTCAATTTTGTTTAATCTTTCAAAGAACCAACATTTGGCTTCATTGATCTTTTGTATGGTTCTTTTATTTTCGATGTTGTTTATTTCTGCTCGAACTTTAGTGATTTCTGTCCTTCTGGTTGCTTTAGGGTTCCTTTGTTCCTCTTCCTCTAAGTCCTTGAGGTGTGCAGTAAGGTCGTTCATTTGAGCTTCTTCTTGGTGTTTAATATGTGATTGTATGGCTATAAGTTTCCCTCTCAGTACTGCGTTAGCTGTGTCCCAAATATTTTGATAGGTTGTGTCTTCATTTTCATTAGTTTCCAGGAACATTTGAATTTCCTGTTTGAGTGAGTCTCTGACCCAGTGGTTCTTAAGGAGCATGTTGTTTAGTTTCCAAATTCTGTGTCTTTTAATAATTTTCCGTTTGTTGTTAAATGTTAGTTTTACTCCACTGTGGTCTGAGAAGATACTTGGGATGATTTCAATGCTCTTGAATTTATTGATGCTGTCTTTGTGGCCTAACATGTGGTCTATCCTTGAGTATGTGTTATGTGGATTTGAAAAGAAGGTGTATTCCAGTTTTTTGAGGTGGAGGAGTCTGAAAATGTCCAAGAGGTCTAGTCTGTCAATCTCTTCATTCAATTCTCTTGTATCTTTATTGGTTCTCTGCTTTGTTGATCTGTCTAAGTGTGAAAGTGGGGTATTGAAGTCTCCCACTATTATTGTATTACTATTGATGTATTTTTGAAATTCTTTCAGTAGATGCTTAATGTATTTAGATGGTTCCTCGTTGGGTGCATAGATGTTAATAATTGTTAAGTCTTCTTGGTTGATTGATCCTCTAATCATTATGTAATGTCCTTGCCTATCTTTTATTACTTTATTTAATTTAAAATCTATCGTGTCTGAGATGAGAATGGCTGTTCCTGCCCTTTTTTGTGGACCGTTAGCCTGTATGATAGTTTTCCATCCTTTCACTTTAAGTCTGTGTTTATCTTGTTGTGACAGATGGGATTCTTGCTAGCAGCATATGGTTGGGTTATGTTTTCTGATCCATCCCCCAACTCTGTGCCTTTTGATGGGTGAGTTTTAGCCATTGACATTTATTGATATTATGGATTTAATGTATTGTAGTGCCATTGTTCTAAGAAAAAAATTTGTTTACTCTGATTTATTGCAAGTATTATAGTGATATTCTTGTTTATAAGAGGTCTTTTAGTACATCTTTCAGGGCCGGCTTGGTGTTGGTTGCCTCCTTTAACTGTTGTTTATCTAAGAAGGTTTTGATCCCTCCATCTAGTTTGAATGAAAGTCTAGCAGGATATATTATGCTTGGTTGAAACCCTTTTTCATTCAGGGCTTGATAGATATCTTGCCACTCCCTTCTGGCTTTTAGAGTTTGAGTGGAGAAGTCTGCAGATAATCTTATGGGTTTTCCCCTGTATGTGACTTTTTGTTTCTCTCTTGCAGCCTTTAGGATCCTTTCTTTATCCTTACTTCTTCTCATTGTGACTATGATGTGTCTTGGTGTCTTCAGGTCTGGGTTGATTCTGTTTGGTACTCTCTGGGCCTCTTGAACCTTGATATCCTTTCTGTTATTCAGGTCTGGGAAGTTTTCTTGTATTATTTCCTCTAGAATGTTTGCTTCCCCTTCCTCTCTTTCTTCCTCTGGCAGGCCAATTATACGAATTCTACTTCTTTTGAGATCATCCCATATGTCTCTGTTGTTATTTTCAGTGTCTCTCAATATCTTTTTAAGCTCTTTCACCTCTTTCTTAGTTTTCTCTAACTCATCCTCTGTCTGACTAATTCTGTTTTCTGCTTCTGTTAGTCTGCTTTCCCTTGCCTCAGCTTCTTTCTTCATTACAGCTATTTCAGCTTTCAGTTCTCTGATTGCCTCAAGATAATCTGTATTTTCCTTGGAGGTCTCAACTGTTGTTTCCCTAATACTGACATTCCTTTCCTCCAATGTTGTTTTCATTTCTGTGATTAATAAGTTTATTATTGCTTGCATACTTTTCTTATCTATGGTTACTTCTGGCTGATTTGTAGTTTCTTCTGGGCTCTTGTCTTCATTCATTGGAGTAGCAGTTTAATTTGTTTTTAATCTACCCTTTTTTTATTTATGTGTTTCTCTTTTTTTTATGCTCTGTTGTTCCTCAGTTGTTGTGTCTTGAGTACAAGTAACACTGTACTAAATACCTTTATGACAATTGTACTCACCAACCTCCGGAATTACAGTAGCAATTGAAGTAAGTATTGAAGTAGTTTAATCATTACCAGTTAGCCAAACAATTTCTCCAGTCCGTGAAAAAACAGTAACTAAATCCCAGTGAAGAAAGAGAAAAGAAAGACAGGATAGCAAGAATAGACAGTTATGCAAATCTACTATACTAGAATACTGTATATTCTAGGGGTAACAAGAGGGGAAAGGGAACTAGAGCAGAGATACACACATAGAGAGTCCACTCTGAGTCAGATTTCTTCCCCAAAGTAATTCACAAATTCAGAAAGGCAAAGAAGAAAGAAGAAGTGTATGACGAGATTAAAAAAGAGAGAGAGAGAGAGAGACAAGAGAGAGAAAAGGGAGAAGATAAGAAAAAGAGTTGTAATTAAAGAGCAGTGCAAGGAACTTCCCAAATGTGTATCAGTGAATTAAAAAAAAAAACACCCTGTTTGGTGGTATGGGTATCCTGCTAGGAGCTGGTCCCCAGGGACTGCTTATGGGGGGGGGGGGGACGGGAAGGATGTATTCTTGAAAATTAAAAGGAAGAAAGAAGAATTTTTCCCCCTACTCTAATTCTTAACCCTAATTAAGTTATAGTCATCTCCTTGTCACTGCTCTGACACCTTATTGGCTGGCCTGCTAAAGGCAGAAAATCCTATTGTCTCTTGGGAATGTGTTTGGAGCTCAGAGACTAGCAGCTTCTCTGTCCGCCATCTTCTGGGAACCCCCCCCCCCCAGACTTTTTAAAAGGATTTCTCGAAAATGAAAACTAGCTCCAAGTCCTTTGATCCAATGAGAGCTATATTCAAGAAGTCTTTGGATCCGCCCTCAGGGTCACGGTGGACCCTGGAGACTCCCAAGAGAAAGCCCCCGAGCTAAAGTGCTCTCTCCGGGTCCTCTGCCCGCCGCTCAGCAGCGCTCTGCAACCGGCTGGTGGAGGAGCCGCCTTCCCGGGCGGAGGACAATGCCCGGCGCACTCGCCTTGCCCGGCGCTGCCTGGGAAGTCTGGAGCCCCGCTAGTCCGTGTCACATTTACTCTAATTCTTAACCCAAATTAAATTATAATCACCTCTTTGGTGTCACCCATTATTGACTGGCCTGCTAAAGGCAGAAAATCCTACTGTTGCCAGACGATGTAATCAGAGCACTCGCTGTTAGCAGCTTCTCAGTCCACCATCTTCCCCCTCCCCTGCAGGTGTCTTTCTACCCCCCCCCTCTGTATTATCCTTCTCTCTCCATTTCTCTTTGTCCTATATAACAATGATGATATCAATAACAACAACAACAAAAACTACAACAATAAAAAAAAACAAAGGCGGCAAAAGGGAAATGAAGCAAATATATATTAGCATAGGTATACACAGATCTCTTTGGAAGGGTATGATTGGTTCCTTAGGATATATACGCAGGAAAGAAATTGCAGGATCATAGGGTAAGTCCATTTCCAGCCTTCAGAGAATTCTCCAACTGCTCTCCACATGGGTTGAACCAAATTACATTCCTACCAGCAGTGCAGAAGGGTTCCTTTGCCCCCACAACCTTCTCATCATTTGTTGCTGCTATCTTTTCTGATGTATGACATTCTCACAGGGATGAAGTGATATCTTGTCTTTATGTATATTTCTCTGGAAAAGCATTTGTCTTAGAGCCATTTTTAGATTCATATGTCTGTTGGCTTTTGGATCTCTCCTTTGGTGAATATTCTGTTCACATCCTCTCCCCACTTTTGGATGGGGTCAATTACTTTTTTATTGCTGAGTTTGATGAGCTCATTATATATTCTGGTTATTAGCCTTTTGTCTAATGTGTGACATATAAAGATTTTCTCCCATTCTGTATGGATTTTCAGATAATATGGCAGTATACATAGAAAAACTTAAAGAATCCAGCAGGAAGCTCCTAGAAATTTCCAGGCAATATTGCAAAGTGTTAGGACATGAAATTAACATACAAAAGTCAATGGTGTTCCATTATATAAACACTAAATCAAATCAGAAGAAGGATAAATCAGAAAAGTAGACCCATTCACTATAACAGTGAAAACAAAACAAAAAAATTCTAAGAATAAATCTAGTAAAAAAGTGAAGGACTTGTATACTAAAAACAATGAGGAAATAGAAAAAGATACAAAGAAATGGAAAGATATTCCATGATCATGGATTGGAAGAATTAACATCATCAAAATGAATATGCTGCCCATCAAAATCCTACCAATTTTTGAGAAAATAAAACAAAAGCTACAAATGTTTATCTAAAACCAGAAAATACCTAGATTGGCTTGTAGGATGATCCAGGCTTACTTCAGAGAGTGGGGCAGTCCCTACATTTGCTATATTATAGGAAGAACAAGTTCCTAGAGTGACCCATGAAAAGGCTTTTGCAGCAAACTTTTTCATTTAAGTTTTATAGGACTCTTCAATGATACAAATTCAATTTCAGGGAAGACTTCTTCTTCTAGCATTTGCCCTTCTTCTGTAGCCAGTCAACAGCGTCAGGTTGAGCCTGATGTAAAGTTTCGAGACCTCCTTTGAATCTGGAGAGGTGGCAGAAATTGACTGTGTGGGTCATAGTCTGTCTGTAGCCGCAGGGGCAGTTCGGGTTGTCTCTGGCTCCCCAGCGATGGAACATAGCAGCGCACAGACCATGGCCTGTTCGATAGTGATTGAGGAGGGCCCAATCATAACGTGCTAGGTCAAAGCCGGGTTGACGCTTGCAGGGGTCTGTGATGAGGTGTTTGTTCTTTACCTCAGCTGACTGCCTACTCTGTTTCCAAGAGACTGGAACAGAGAAGTTCAGTGTAGGCATAGGGGACCAGATTGGGTGACGAGACGTCAAGCGTTGGACAGGGTGGGCGAAGATATCCGCGTCTATTGGCAGGTCCGGTCTAGCGTAGACGTGGGAAATGAACTTAGATGATGCCGCATCCCGACCAATATCTGGCGGGGTGATGTTGCTAAGAACTGGCAGCCATGGAACCAGGGTGGAACGGATGGTTCCAGAAATTATCCTCATGGAAGAATATAATTTGGAATCGACCAAGTGGACATGGGGGCTACGGAACCATCCTGGGGCACAGTATTCTGCAGTGGAATAGCATAATGCCAGAGATGATGATCGTAGTGTGGAAGCGCTCGCGCCCCATGAGGAGCTAGCCAGTCTTGCAACGATGTTATTCCTCGCGCCCTCCTTTGCTGCAGTTTTTATGAGATGTTCGTGAAATGACAGAGTGCGATTGAGAGTAACACCAAGATAGACTGGCTGGGTTTCATGCCGGATTCTCGTATCGTCAAGCTGCACATTAAGCTCACGCGAGGCCGAGGCATGGTGTAGATGGAAAACAGATGATACCGTTTTTGCAGTACTAGGGATTAGTCGCCATTTTTTACAGTAATCAGATATCAGAGACATGTCTTTCGTGTTTCCGAGGATGTCGAACTTTGATGCCTGAGTTGCACAGCAGATGTCATTGGCATAGATGAACTTCCTTGAAGAAGTTTCTGGGAGGTCATTGATGTAAATATTAAATAGCGTAGGAGCCAGAACAGAGCCCTGGGGGAGGCCACTTGAGACAAGTCTCCATCTGCTAGACTTAAACAATGGAACTACATGGAAGACTAAAACAATGGAACTACATCAAATTGAAAAGCAAAAGAAACTACCTAATTTTGCATATGTAATCTGGCTCCTATTAAGGCAGCCACTGCAAAGGCAAGTTTTTATTTTATATCTTTATTTCTACCAAGGTTATCACTGGGGCTCAGTGCCTGCATGACAAAAGCACTGTTCCCAGTGCTCATTTTTTTTTCCTTTTTAATTTTTTCTTTGTATTTTACTTAATAGGACAGAGAAATTTAGAGGGAGAAAGAGAGGCATCTGCAGCTCAACTTATCCACTCATGAAATTTTCCCTCTACAGGTGGGGACCAGAGGTTTGAACCTAAATTATTCTTACCCTGAAAAGGCAATTTTTAAATGTTGCTTCAGAGTAAACCAAAACTCACCTACAATTGAATGAAACCTGGCTTTGACAACCTCTGCTCTGTTCCAGTTCCAGCAGCTTGGGGGTCATCTGGGTGGTCAGCCCAGAATTGGTTGCTCAAGTCCCACCTTCTGCCTAGTGACACTAAGGTTTTGTGTGATATCTCCTTAGTGATTCCACTTCCCTGTCTATCCCTTGCTCAGAGACTGAAAAGGCTATTGTCTCCTATTTACTTGGTCTCAATGATTTTCCTAAACATACTATTACAAATATGTAGCTACTTTTCTTTTTTTATATATTTATTCATTTATATATTTTTATATTTGAGAATTACATGTCAACAGGGGTTTGAATCCACACCACTCCAACCACCAGAGTTCTGAATCTTCACTCTCCCCACTGCAATCCACCACAGTTCCTCTAAAGTTTTAGACATGGGTCAATCATCTTCTCTACAACTATCTGTCTACATTTATACATAGTTGCCCCTTCTTTTACTGATTCATCTTCTCTTTTCCTCTCATGACACATAACTACCACCAAGAACTGACATCAAATACGTAAGCCCATTATTTCACCTCAACTCACTCAAAATTTACAATAGCCCAATAAAGAGATAAATATTGACTTCCAGATGTGGGGCTACAGAGCAGCAGCAGCTGTGTTTCTCTCCTCTCCTCTCCTGGGTCAACTAGGAATACCAAAGGAGACCACCTGGGACCTCAAAGAGACAGGATGAAAATGACTTCAGGAACCCACCAAAACACCAGTGAGTGCAAACATGTGTGGCTCCTGGACATAGGGGAGCCTAGGGAGAGATTAAGCGGCTGGTAAGAGTCCAGCAGTTTACCAGTTGAGACTGGTAAACCTCTAGTCTCTTTCACCAACAAAAAGACAGCTGAAGGGAGGAGAGGTCTCCCCTAAGACTCACCAAATGCAAATGTGAGTTTCCACTGCTACTGCCTCAGAGGCTGGAGCAGCATGGGGGAGGCCTTGTGTTGACGCCAGGGGACAGAGAACTAACCAGGAAACTCAGTAGATCTATACCCTATATTGCTGTGGCCTAGCGGTGGGACTGTGAGAGTCTCTTTGCATAACCACTGGATTATCTCTGACCCACCTTGCTTTATTTCTTGGCCAGAAGTCAGTGATTAATCTAAAAAGCCTATTTATAGTTTAAAAGCCCTCAGACTCCCATAGCCTACAGGGAAGGAAAAGAACAAAAGAGGCCTTTAAGCCACTGAGCTTCGACTCAGGGATTAAAATAATATTGAAACAACTGCCAAATTCCACAACTGTGAACCCTTTAATTACATTAATTAGACACAAGTCAAGGCAGGCAACAGTGATCAGTAATTTGAAAAGTACTGAGAGAGGGACCTTATAACATACTGTATAGAATTGTTATATCAACAAGAAGAAATACTGGAGAAAGGAACAAGGACAACAGTACAGCTAAAAGCCCCTCTAATGTCAACATCCAAACATCAGTTAAAGAAATAATCACAGGAGTGAGTAAAGAGCTTGAAAGAATTGTCATCAGAAATGCAGAAACAACAAATGAGACCCTGGAAGAAAACACTAATTACATCAAGGTTGTTAGAGAGATGAAAACTGAAATAGCTGAGCTAAGAATACAACTAGCTGAACAAGCTAAAACAGTATCAGAACAGGATAACAAAATAGATGAACTCCAGAAAACAGTAGAGGGGAGAAAGAATAGAATAAATGAGGCTGAAGACAGAATTAGCAAGATTGAGCACAAAATAGAAACAACTAAAAAAGAAGTAAGAGATTTCAAAAAGAGATTAAGACATACTGAAAAGAATTAGCAAGATCGAGGACAAAATAAAGACAACTAAAAGAAGTAAAAGATCTCAAAAAGAGATTAGGACATACTGAAAAGAATTAGCAAGATCGAGGACAAAATAGAGACAACTAAAAAGAAGTAAAAGATCTCAAAAAGAGATTAAGACATACTGAAAACAACAGCAGAGACCTATGATATGACTTCAAAAGAAATAATATATGCATTATTGGCTTACCATAGGAAGAAAGAGAGGGAGGGGAAGAAAGCACTCTTAATCCCATAACAGCTGAAAACTTCTCTAATCTAGACAACATAAAAGACATAAAGGTTCAAGAATCCCAAAGGGTCCCAAACAGAATTAACACAGACTTAAAGATACCAAAGCATATCATATTTAGAATGGAAAGGAATAAGGATAAAAAAAAGGATCCTGAAGGCTGTAAGAGAAAAGCAAAGAGTGGACTACAGAGGAAAACCCATAAAATTAGCAGCAGACTTCTCCACAAAAACAGTACAGGCCAGAAGAGAATGGCAAGTTACCTGTCGAGTGCTCAATGAGAAAATCTTTCAACCAAGACTACAATATCATTCTAGGCTGTCATTCAGAACACATGGAGGCATAAAAACCTTCTCAGATAACCAACAGTTGAAAGAATCAACTATCACCAAGCCTGCCCTGAAAGTTCTGAAAGGTCTATAAAAGTCTGACCACCGCGAATAGGACATCTATCAGAACACTCTAGAAATCTACAAAAAAAAATGTCTTTAAAATATCTTCAAACTTTGATATCAATAAATGTCAATGACTTGAATTCGCCTATTAAAAGACACAGAGTAGAATGATGTATCAGAAAACACAACCCAACAATATGCTGTCTACAGGAAATTCACCTAAACTCAACAAGACAAACACAGAGTTAAAGTGAAAGGATAGAAAACTATCATAAAAGCCCATGCCCCACAAAAAAAGGTCAGGAATAGCTATTCTCATATCTCACACAATAGACTTTAAAATGTATAAGATTAAAAAACATAGGAATGGGGAGTCAGGCGGTGGCACAGCGGGTAAGAGCACCCAAATACCCACCTGCAGGGAAGTTACTTCACACATGGTGAAGCAGGTTTGTAGGTGTCTATCTTTCTCTCCCCCCTCTGTCGTCCCCTCCTCTTTCCATTTCTCTCTGTCCTATCTAATAATGATGACATCAATAACCACAACAATGTTAACCAAGGGCAACAAAAGGGAAAGTAAATAAATAAACATGTATAAAATTTTTAAAAAGATAGGAATGAACAGTACTTAATGGTCAGGGGATAAGTCAATCAAGATGAGTCGGCAATTATTAACATCTATGCACCCAATGAGAAATCATCTAAATACATCACACATCTACTGAAAGAGTTAAACAATAAATTAACAGCACACAGTCATAGCAGGGTACTTCAGCACTCCACTCTCTCATCTTGACAGATCATCCAGGCATAAAATCAATAAAGACATGAGAGAGCTAAATGAGGAGATAGACAAACTAGAACTATTGGACATTGTCAGAGTCATTCATCCCAGGAAAAGGGAATAGTAATTTTACTCAAGTTCACATAGGTCATTCTCAAGGATAGACCATATGTTAGGCCACAAAGACAGCATCAGCAAATTCAAGAGCATGAAATCACCCCAAGCATCTTCTCAGACTACAGTGGAATTAAACTAAAACTTAACAATCAACAAAAGATTAGTAATAGTCACAAAACGTGGAAGCTCAACAATACACTATTTAACAAGTAATGGGTAAAAGAGGAAATAAATGAAGAAATCAAAATGTTTTGAGAGTTCAATGAAAATGAAGACACAAGTTATCAAAATATTTGGGACACAGCTAAGGAAGTACTGAGAGGGAAGTTCATAGCCATACAAGCACACATTAGGAAACAAGAAAAAGCACAAATAAACAGCCTGATTGCACATCCTAAAAACACATAAGAAGAAGAACAAAGGAACCCTAAAGCAACCAGAAGTACAGTAATAATTAAAGTTAGGGCAGAAATCAATGACATTGAAAATAAGAAAACGATACAAAAGATGAACGAAATGTTGGTTCTTCGAAAGAGTGAACAAAGTTGACAAACCTTTAGCAAGACTCACAAAATAAAGGAGGGAGAAGACCCAAATAAATTGGATTGTAAATGAAAGAGGAGATATCAAAACAGACACTGCAGAAATGCAACATAGCATGCGAGACTTCTATGGACAACTATAAGCCACCAAGCTAGAGAACCTGGAAGAAATGGATGATTCCCTAGATACCTACAAACTTCCAAAATTAAGTAAAGAGGAACTAGATAACATGAACAGGCCCATCACAGCTAATGAAATTGAAACAGTTATAAAAAACCTTCCCAAGAAGAAAAGTCCTGGACCAGATGGTTTTACAAATGAATCCTACAAAACCTTCAAAGAAGAACTAATATCTCTACTTTTAAAAGTCTTCCAGAAGACTGAAGACACTGGAATACTCCCTTTCAGCTTCTATGAAGGCAACATCACTGTGATACCAAAAGCAAACAGGAACACAACCAAAATAGGCAACTACAGACCAGTATCTCTGATGAACATAAATGCCAAAATATTGAACAAAATTCTAGCCAACTGGATACAGCAGTATATTAAAAAGCTTGTTCATCATGACCAAGTGGGGTTTATCGCAGGCATGCAAGGTTGGTTTAATATACAAATATCAATCAACGTGATCCATCACATCAATAAAAGTAAGACCAAAAACCACATGGTCATATCAATAGATGCAGAGAAAGCCTTTGACAAAATACAACGTCTCTTTATTATCAAAACACTACAAAAAATGGGAATAGATGGAAAATTCCTGAAGATAAACCTATACCCAACACCATACTCAACGGTGAAAAACTGGAAGCATTTCCCCCCAGATCAGGTACTAGACAGGGCTGCCCACATTCACCATTACTATTCAACATAGTGTTGGAAGTTCTTTCCATAGCAATCAGGCAGCAGCAAGGAATTAAAGGCATACAGATTGGAAGAGATGAAGCAAAACTCTCCGTATTTGCAGATGACATAATAGCATACATAGACAAACCCAAGGAATACAGCAAGAAACCTTTGAAAATCATCAGGCAAGGTGTCAGGCTACAAAATTAATATATAAATGTCAGCGGCATTCCTCTATGCAAACACTAAGTTAGAAGAAGTTGAAATACAGAAATCAATTCCTTTTACTATAGCAACAAAAACAATAAAATATCTAGGTATAAACCTAACTAAAGAAGTGAAAGACTTGTATACTGGAAATTTTGAGTCACTACTCAAAGAAATAGAAAAAGAAACAAAGAAGTGGAAAGATATTCCATGTTCATTAGTTGGAAGAATTAACATCATCGAAATGAATATACTACAGAAAGCCATATACAATTTTAATGCTATCCCCATCAAAATGCCAAACATATTTTTAGGAGAATAGAACAAATGCTAAAAATGTTTATCTGGAACCAGGAAAGGCCTAGAATTGCCAAACAAGCTTGATTAGAAAGAACGGAACTGGAGACATCACACTCCCAGATCTCAATTTGTGTTATAGGGCCATTGTCATCAAAACTGCTTGGTACTGAAACATGAATAGACACACTGACCAGTGGAATAGAACTGAGAGCCCAGAAGTAAACCCCACACTTATGAACATCTAATCTTTGAAAAAGGTGCCCAGAATGTTAAATGGGAAAAGCACAGTCTCTTCAACAAATGGTGTCGGAAAAACTGGGTTGAAATATGCAGAAGAATGAAACTGAACCACTATATTTCACCAAATACAAAAGTAAATTCCAAGTGGATCAAGTACTTGGATGTTAGACCAGAAATTATCAGATTCTTAGAGGAAAATATTGGCACAACTCTTTTCAGCATAAATTTTAAAGACATCTTCAACAAAATGAATCCAATTACAAAGAAGACTAAGGCAAGTTTAAACTTATTGGACTACATCAAATTAAAAAGCTTCTACACAGCAAAAGAAACCAATTTCAAAAACAAAGAGTCCCCTCATAGAATGGGAGAAGATCATTACATCATGTATCAGACAAGAGTCTAATAACCAACATATATAAAGAGCTTGCCAAACTCAACAACAAGAAAACAAATAATCCCATCCAGAAATGGGGAGAGGAAATGGACAGAAAATTCATCACAACAGAAATCCAACAGGCCAAGAAACACATGAAAAAATGCTCCAAGTCTTTGTCAGAGAAATGCAAATAGAGACAACAATGAGATACCACTTCACTCCTGTGAGAATGTCATACATCAGAAAAGGTAGGAGCAACAAATGCTGGAGAGGTTGTTGCATCAAAGGAACCCTCCTGCACTGCTGGTGGTAATGTAAATTGGTCCAACCTCTATGGAGAACAGTCTGGAGAATTCTCAGAAGGCTATAAGTAGACCTACCTTATGATCCTGCAATTCTTCTCCTGGGCATATATCCTAAGGAACCCAACACACCCATCCAAAAATATCTGTGTACACATATGTTCTTAGTAGCAAAATTTGTAATAGCCAAAACCTAGAAGCCACCCAGGTGTCCAACAATAGATGAGTGGCTGAGCAAGTTGTGGTATATATATACACAATGGAATACTGCTCAGCTATAAAAAATGGTGAGTTCACCATTTTCAGCCAATCTTGGATGGACCTTGAAAAATTCAAGTTATGTGAAATAAGTCAGAAACAGAAGGATGAATATGGGGTTATCTCACTCTCAGGGAGAAGTTGAAAAACAACATCAGAAGAGAAAATACAAGTAGAACCTGAAGTGGAATTGGCATGTTGCACCAAAGTCTCTGGGGTTTGTGTGGGGGGGAATACAGGTCCAAAAAACATGACAGAGGACCTAGTGGGGGTTGTATTGTTATATGGAAAACTGGGAAATATTATTCATGTACAAACTATTGTATTTACTGTCGAAAGTAAAACATTAATTCCCAAATAAAAAATTAAAAAATAAGAGATAACTATTACTATCTGCATCCTCAACAGAGAAAATTAGGCGTTGAGAGATCCAGACCCAGGTTAAGAATACAACTACTAAGTGGTAGATCTAGAATTTGGACTCTGATCTTTAGATTTCAATATCTGTTCATCACATTTCACCTAACTATACTATTCATTGATTCAAAATATGCTGATTGAATCATCCTTGGTAGCAGTCATTTCTGAAGGGTCTAGATTAGCAAGGAATCTTCTGTATGACCATGAAGAGGTCATGTGTCTCCTGGAAACTGCAATTTGCCCAAGACT
Source organism: Erinaceus europaeus (assembly GCF_950295315.1). Classification (NCBI taxonomy): domain Eukaryota; kingdom Metazoa; phylum Chordata; class Mammalia; order Eulipotyphla; family Erinaceidae; genus Erinaceus; species Erinaceus europaeus. The sequence goes on from NC_080163.1 coordinate 161,881,893, forward strand.
TGACTGTGGGCTCACAAATGGCAAGTGGATTTTGTCCATTCCTTCCACATTATATACACATAGTCCTAGGCAGAGACTGTATCTGCTTTATTGCTATAGCTCCTGCATCTTGCAGAGATCCTAGTGTATCATGAGTCCTCATCAAATGTTGAGTTAAATTGAATTGAACCAAATTGAATAAATTGCAAAACTAAGTGAGCATCAAAGGAACAGAGAAGTGGAATATCTGAGTTCTCAAACCTACAACCGTCCAATGTTATATCTATCATTAATGCCTCTTTGTGTAAGCTGAGGTTAGGAAGTGACTCTGAGCACTGCATAATCTCCAATTCTATTCAATTTATTCCAAAGGACACAATACTATATTTTTATTGCTGCATACTTCTCTATTAACTATGTGTTCCATAACTTTTTATACAATCACCCATCAAAGGGTATTTTGGTTGTTTTCAAGCTTTTGCTATTGTGAATAAAGCTGCTATAAACATAGGGGTGCATATGTCCCTTTGGTCAGTGTTACTACATATTTTGAGTATATACCTAGTAATGAAATTGCTGGATCATATGGCATTTCGATATTTATTTGCTTAAGGATTCTCCATACTGTTCTCCAGAGTAGTTGTACCAGTTTACATCCCCACTAACAATGTAGTATATCTAGTTCCTCTATTTTCACATCCTATCCAACACATATCTTCTCTTGTTCTGTTGGTGGAGCCCATTTTAACAGATGTGAGGTGGATTCTCAACATAATTTTCATTTGCATATCTCTGATGATGAGTGAATTAGACCACTTCTGATTAAGTGTGTGGCCTATGTGTACCTTTTATTTAGAGAACTATTTATTCATATCTTCTGCCCACTTTTTAATTGGGTTTTTATTTTATTATGTGTAACTGTACCTATGGTATTGTCAGTGTTTCCACTTTATAAATATATATACTTCCCCCATATTTTGGAGCTACTCTCTTCCCTGATCCAGCTTTCTAGCCCTATTTCTATCCATGACATCATCTCCCAAGACAATAACTTGGGTCCACCAGCATATCAGATGTCAGGCTCAGGAAAAACCTAGTAAAGTAATGGGCGCTTTGGAATATATCTAAAATAGACCTATTATTTCCAAAATGGAGACCCTGAATCTTCATCTGCAATATTACAGCCTTTAGGTTCATAATAAGTCAACAATTTGGCTTTGTATGTTAACTCACTCTTTTTTTCAGTTACCAGGTTCCAGATGCTACCATGATGCCAAACTGACTTCCTTGTGCACATGACCCCACCAATGTGTCCTGGATCCCTGTTTCCCCAGAGCCCTTTCACACTAGGGAAAGAGAGAGAGAGGCTGGGAGTATGGATAAACCTGTCGATAATTCCCATGTTCATTTGGGAAGCAATTACAGAAGCCAGACCTTCCACCTTCTGTACCCCATAATGACCCTAGGTCCATACTCCTAGAGGGTTAAAGAGTAGGAAAGCTATCAGGGTAAGGGATGAGATACAGAGTTCTGATGGGGTCATCCACTCAGGGAAGTTAGGTTGGCATCATGACCCAAGTTATTGTCTGGGGAGATGATGTTGTAGATGGAAAAAGGGCTAGAAAGCTGGATCAGGGAAAAGAGTAGCTCCCAAATATGGGAAAATTATATAAATATTAGGAAGTAGTAAATATTATTGACTGTAAGCTCCATCAATTTGATTTGGGGCCCATATTCAGCATAGGAGCCTGTGCAACCTCTGAATCACTGTAGGTCTAAGCTCGTATTCTGTGGTCATGAGTAGGAATGTTCAAAGGTGCACCAGTTTCAGAACCCATCTTCCTCAGGTGGTAGGTAGAGTATGTTATCCAACCTCCTTTCAGAGGATGGAACATTCTCTACCATTGTTGATCCATATTGAGGGCAAGGTCCTGTGAGGATCCACAAAGGGGCCCATTATGTTGTTTCTGATGGAGATGACCAGTGTCAGTGGAGTGAGAGGGATATATTTGAGGTCTAAGCCCATCATGACTGTGTGGGAATCCCAGGACATATTGACTAGGACCCCAGATGATTGGGTGGCCTGATAGTGACTAAGGAGTCATCATTAAAGTATGCCAGTCTCTTGCCCTTATTCAGCTTTTGTAGCCCTTACTTTGATAAGGTTAGCTTTTGACTGACGGAAGTGTAATAAGAAGTAGGTAAAGAGGGTATTTAGGTCTAAGTAGAACTATTTCACTAGGTACTTTGTGGCGTGTTTTTATTCTTCTTCTTCATAAGGTCCTGAAGGAAAGATGTTATTATTGTTCTTGTATTTTAGAAAGAGACGTAGAGCTTCATGTGTGATTTCCACAGCAAATACACTCACACACACACATAAACGCACACACAAATGGTGGACCTGAGATTCTGACACAGGGTATCAGTCTGGAGTCAAGATATTAGCCACCACAGGGTGGTGATTAACCTATATGAATGCAATTGAACTACATGCTCTTCATAAAATCTTACCAGGCTTGTGTCAATAAATGTGGGTTGGCTAACTGGTTGGTTGCTTATTTCAGAGACAGGTTCCCTGAAAATTCCAAATTATAATAGGTGGAGGGACTTGCAGAGCTAGTTCTTAAGACTGAAATTAGGCAATTCAGCGGGGGGGGGGGGTGTTCTGATGGTGGCACATCAAGTTAAGCACAAATAGTGCAAAGTGAAGGAATGGGCAAGGATCCTGGTTAGAGCCCCTGGCTCCCTACTTGAAGAGATGTCACTTTATAAGCGGTGGAGCAGGTTTGCCGGTATCTATCTTTCTCTCCCCCTGTCTTCTGTCCTTTATAAATTTTTCTCTGTCTTATGTTACAACAATAGCAACACCAAAAAAAAAAAAAGTGATATTCAGGTTGCAGATTCCCAGTCCTGAATGATTTTTATTGACCTGCAGACATTTAAAGGTTGGAGAGGTAATGTTCAACTGCAAACTTATCTATCACTTATAGTGAGATCACAGGTATTTTTTTAATTCCTACTGGGATTGTTGCTGAGGCTTGATAACTGTGTAAAAAAAATAGTCACTCTCTAGAAGCCATTTGTGTTCTTTTTTGTTGACAAAGACAACGAGAATTTGAGAGGAAACAGAGAGACAGGGAGAGATACCTGCAGCACTGCTTCATTATTTCTAAAGTTTCCATTCAGCAGGTGGGGACCAGAGGCTTGAAGGTCTGTGCTCATAATAAAGAGAGAGGGAGAGGGAGAGGGAGAGGGAGAGGGAGAGGGAGAGGGAGGGGTGGGGGAGGGAGAGGGAGAGGGAGGGGTGGGGGAGGGAGAGGGAGAGGGAGAGGGAGAGGGAGAGGGAGAGGGAGAGGGAGAGGGAGAGGGAGAGGGAGAGGGAGAGGGAGAGGGAGAGGGAGGGGGGAGAGTTTGTGTGTGTGGTGTGGCAGTGGAGGATGAAGAGAAGCAGAACCTACTCCAAGTGAGATAGGTACTATCACGTTCTCTCCTGAGTGCTTTTTTTTTTCTCCCTACAGGTTTGACAGAATGAGAGTCAGATTGGGAATCTTCTATCCAGGGAACCTGCTGCTTTACTCTCCATGGTAACTCTGAAATCAAAGCTGGTTCCCTCCAGGTCTCTGAAACTCTGCATCCCTTAGCCTGCTGTCTGTGTGCCATCCAAGCTTACACCAGATTTTGACCTTGCCTCAAACCACCTATTAAATCTTTCAGGCAAGTCTTCCCTTCATAGCTAGACCAAATTCACTCAAGGAAGTGGGCAGAGACCTCTGGGGCAACACAGTGCTGTATACATGGACTATGTTCAATGAACAGCTAGTGGGTTTCTACTCATCAGAATACTAAAATTGGACCTATCCAGGGGACTGGGGAGTGGTGCATGCAGTTAAGCACACATGCAAAGACCCAAGTTTCTCCCACCAGCAGAGATAAAGCTTCATTAGTGGTTAAACAGGACTTCACATATCTTCCTATCTCTCTCCCCTCTCTCAATTTCTCTCTTTCTTATCAAATAAAATAGAAATAATAAAAAAAAACATCAGGAGCAGTGGATTTGTAGTGTCACTGCTGAGCCCAAGCAATAATCTCGGTGGGGAAGAAAGAAAGAAAGAAAGAAAGAAAGAAAGAAAGAAAGAAAGAAAAAAAAGAAAGAAAGAAAGAAAGAAAGAAAGAAAGAAAGAAAGAAAGAAAGAAAGAAAAAAAGAAGAAAGGAAGGTATCTTATGACCTTGTATTTCTTCTCATGGAAATTTATTCAAAGGAAACAAAGACATCTCTGCAGAGATTTGTAAGCTGAAACCTGGAAGCAACCTAGATGTCTAATGACAGGTAAGTGTCTAACAAAGTTATAAATGGAATACATTCTTTAAAATAAATAAGTCTTCTTCTTTGCCATATTTTGAATGGAACTCAAAGGTATTATGTTGAATGACATAAACCAGAAAGACACATACAAATACTGGGTGAACTCACTCATATGTTGAAATTAAGAAGCAAGAACAAAAAGGGAAAACATGAAGTGAAACTAGACAAACACTGGGGAAGAAAAATATGGGGGAGTAGGCCTTGGTGTTCTGGGACATAATGATGGAAAAACGTCCTCAGATAGAGGTTAGAGTGTTTTACAGACACTGATAATGGAGAGATGAGAGGTTGCACCTATGTGTCAACAACTGTACTGTAAACCATTACCCCCTTCAATAAAGTGTTAATAAATGAAATAAAACAATAAAATAAAATACAAAATAAAGACTGTCCTGGATAACCATGGTCCTGCCTCTGGGCTGTGGCATGAAGAAGAAAGTTGTAAGAGAAGAGTCATTCCCAGGAACAATCTCTATTTCCACTAGTTTTTTTTTTTTTTTTTTTTTAATGATTGGATGTACTGGGTCAGCATGACTAATTGCTAATAATGTGCCAAAAAGACATTAGAATAGCAAGAACACTGTAGTAATTCTGTTCCATCAGATTTTTCACCTTGCAGCCTGATATCCTTCCAGAGTTTTCTAGTGGCATCACTAGAGAGACTAACATCTCACTCTGGCCTACAAAATAGGGAGTCTTGGTCATAGTTCCCTCACCTGAACCCCATTTCTTCCTGCTTCTCCACCACACTAAGGCAGATTCTATCCAGCAGCTTTGGCTCTGTCTCCAGAAGTTTATGGGGTTGTGTTTTTCTTTTTCTGTTTATTGATACAGTAATGATCCATAAGACCATAGGATTGGGAGTCGGGCTGTAGTGCAGCGCGTTAAGCGCAGGTGGCGCAAAGCACAAGGACCGGCATAAGGATCCCGGTTCGAACCCCGGCTCCCCACCTGCAGGGGAGTCGCTTCACAGGCGGTGAAGCAGGTCTGCAGGTGTCTAGGTGGGGAGCCACTTCACAGGCGGTGAAGCAGGTCTGCAGGTGTCTATATTTCTCTCCTCCTCTCTGTCTTCCCCTCCTCTCTCCATTTCTCTCTGTCCTATCCAACAACGACAACAACAATAATAACTACAACAATAAAACAACAAGGGCAACAAAAGGGAATAAATAAAATAAATATTAAAGAAGAAAAAAAAAAGACCATAGGATTAGAGGGGTACAATTCTACACAATTTCTACCACCAGAGTTCTGCATCCCATTCCACCCATTGAAAGCTTTTCCATTCTTTACCCCTTTGGGAGTATGGACTCAGGATCATTATGGGGTGCATAAGGTAGAAGGTCTGGATTGTGTAATTGCTTCTCTGCTGGATGCCACTCAATTGAGCCCTGAATAAACATCCATTCCAGTCAACCCATCCAGGCATCACTGTACTAGATACAGATAGTGTACCAGATAGGACATTACCTGGTCCTTCCTTATTCTATTTTCCTCTGTTCAGTTATTTTCCCTTACTAGAATGTAAACTCCTTGGTAAGGGAGATCTGTTTCCCAGAACCTCAGAATGATTCATGCATGCCCCAGGCACCCTATACACCCTACTGAATGTTTATTATAGTAATCAAGATTTACTGTGGATCTATTAGCCACAATATGAAGATATTTGCATACTAATTGATAGATTTACTTAATTCCCACAATTTGATATGGTACACTCTATGATTATCTCCCTTTCACAGATGAGGAAACTGAGGCACAGGAGGATGGCTGTACTATGTAAACCATGACTTTTGGGTGGTAATGCTATGTCACTGTAATTCTACGAGCTGGTGAGGAAGTTTATGAACTGGGGGAGCTCTGCATATATGACTCTGCACTTTTTTTCCTTTAAAAAAAGTTTTTTATTGTATTCATAAAAAGGAAACATTGACAAAACCGTAGGATAAGAGGGGTACAACTCCACACAATTCCCACCACCCAGAACTCTGTATCTCATACCCTACCCTGATAGCTTTCCTATTCTTTAACCCTCTGGGAGTACGGACCCAAGGTCATTGTGGGATGCAGAAGGTTGAAGGTCTGGCTTCTTTAATTGCTTCCCCAATAAACATGCGTGTTGACAGGTCTATCCATACTCCCAGGCTGCCTCTCTCTTTCCCCAGTGGGGCAGGGTTCTGAGGAATCAGAGATCCAGGACACATTGGTGGGGTTGTCTGTCCAGGAAAATCTGGAACCTAGTGGCTTAAAAGAGAGTTAACATATAAAGCCAAACAAATTGTTTACCAAGTATGAACCTAAAGGCTGGAATAGTGCAGATGAAGAGTTGGGGGTGGTCTCTGTTTTGTAGATAGCTAATAGGCATATTTTAGTTTTATTCCAAAGGGAAGCTAGACATGCTCTGAAGTGCTCTATCTTTACATGATTAACACAGAAAACGTTATGTTCAATATATTTTACCACAAGTAAAAAGAATAATAATACTTTTAGTGACAAGTACTATATTGGTGGATTCAGTGTGATAACATATATATGAAGAGTAGTCTGAAAACCTATACCATCTTGTAAACCAACATTACCTCAAAAATAAATTAATAACACTCTGAAAGCAAGTTCTTTCCTCTTTTCTCCATTTTTATTATTTTTAAAGAGTTTGCTCTGAAAGTAGCTTCACTACTGCAAATGAGCTTTTTACAGAGACTGAGGCAAAGCATCATTGCAGTGATGCTTCTTCCAGTGCACTGAGGACTGGGCTCAAACTTGGGTCACATGTATTGCAACACAAGTGCCCTCCCAAGTGATCTGTGAAAAACAATTTTTCCAAATTCCTGAGATTTCTGCTTATCCTCCAGAACATCCTCCAAAAGTGAATTAGTTTTTAATCCTGTAACATATTCAGAATAGCCACAACACTCATATTCATTGACAAAGAAGAAAGAACAGATTTTTTTTCCACAATGAAAACATAAGTGAGCTTCTGTCCCAGAAGTGACTCTGAATAAAACATCAGATTTTCAAGCAAGAGGTCTAATCAAGGGTTTGATTCCTGGTAACACATGTGCCAAGGTGATGCTCTGGTTCTCTCATAAATAATTCTAAAATTAAGAAAAAACAAAGAAAATTGACCCTCCAGTTCCTTTTGGATTTTCTTGGACTTTTCTATCTAAGATGATTATTATATTATCTGTGAATGAAGAATATTTACTCTTTCCTTTATGGAATGCTTTCTTTCTCTCTTTCTTTCTTTCTTTCTTTGTATTTTATTGGCATGTTGAATAGTAGTAACAGTACTGAATAGTTTGATTTTGACTTATTTTTTTTTTGTATTTATGATTAATAGTTGGTTACACAACTTTAAGATTACAGGGAAGAGTTCTAAATCACATCCACCACTAAAGTTCTGTGTCTATACTTTCTTTTTCTTTCTTTCTTTCTTTCTTTCTTTCTTTCTTTCTTTCTTTCTTTCTTTCTTTTTTCTGTGTCTATACTTTTAAATTTTTGTGTCTATACCTACCTCCCAAGACAACAGATAACTACCATAGTTCCTGCAATGTCTTAGAAACAACTTTTTAAAAGGTGTATGTACTTCAGTTCTCTAGATGTCACGTATGAGCAAAAGTACCTGGTAGCTATCTTTCATCTCTCTACTTAACTTGCTAAGCATAATAATCTCTAGTTCCACCCATTTTGTGCCAAAGAAAACAATATTGTACTTTTATTGCATAGTAGTCTTCCATAGAGTACATGTCCTATAACCTATTAACTAATCATCTGTTGATGGGCATTTAGGCTGCTTCCACTCTTTGGCTATTGGGAATAATGCAGCTGTGCTTGCATTTGTCCTTTGGATAAATTCCTAAGAGTGGTAATTTCATTTTTGTTTGTTTAAGTACACTCCATACAATCTCCCAAGGGGCTGTACCAGTTTGCATTCTCCACAACCTCATGAAATCCAATCAGTCTCTGTTTTGTTGATATAGGCCTTTCTCACAAGGTATAAGGTAGATTCTCAGTGTAATTTTTAATTTACATTGCTCTAATGATAAGTAAATTGGATCACTTCTTCCTATGTCTATGGGACATGTGTATCTCTTCCATTCAAATACTCAAATATTTTGTTCACTTTTTTGGAGGGGTATTTTTTCTTTCAAAAACTATTTTGCCTACTTCTTATTGGATTATAGGTTTTTTTTCTTTTGTTTACTCTATTAAAAAGAAAATATGACCTTTATGAGAAGATGAGGATGTTCCATTCTATTGAAGTCTTGTTGAAAATAAATATTGTGAGTGAGTTTTGAATATATTTTCATGTATTAAGAGGTTCATATGAGTCAAATTAAAAAATCACAGGGGAAAGCATAAATGTATTTGAATTATATTTTCATGGAAACATAGGATATTGAAATTATCTGTTATTTGTATCAAGTAGTGCTCAGAAGGTGATGTGTATATTCAGTCTGATTTTAATGTAATGTAATGTGCATAATGTAAGGATCTTGATTCAAGTACCCTGTTGTATGCTTTACATTGGGTAGTTCTCCCCCGCCAAGAGAATTGGATCAGTCCTGTTAGTTTCGCGGGCCTGCGCCCCTAGGAACCCCGCTGGAGTTCCAGAGTTGGAGAGTTGTAGAGTTAGAGAGAGTGCTTGCTCTGCCGCAAAGAGACAGCAGAGTTCTGTTTGGTGATTAGTTTGTCTTAGTTTATGAATCGTTGTTCCTGAATAAAAAAATACAGCTTCCCTGCCCAGCCGTATGTCTCTGGTCGTCTGTTACCCGCCCGTGAAGCTAGCCCGGCCAGCTAGAGCCCCACAAATTTTAACAACAAATGGCGCCCACATGGACCTGACCTGCGCATCTCTCAGATAAGTAAAGACAACTTGGCTACCTATGCACTATGGCCTTCTCTTCTGCTTGTGAAGAGATCTCCAAAGGCCTCTGCTCTTTCTTCATGAGACTGTTTTGCTGTTTCTGGAACATTTATCTCTGGACCACTCTGTGGTTACCACTCGCTTGGGCGAACTCAGAACAGCCAGTGGGAATAGCCAGCGGGCGGGAGGTGAGGCGCAGAGCTGCCTTTTCCACCTGGTTAAACAGCCCGTCAGCCGGCTGCGCCCAGACAACCCCGCGCACTGCGCCCGCAGCCCCACAGCCCCGCAGCCCGCAGGAGGCTGACGCCAGCATGCAGGAGCCCGATGCCACCACGCAGGAGCCCAATGCCACCACGCAGGAGCCTGATGCCAGCACGCAGGAGCCCGATGCCAACATGCTGGAGCCCGATGCCAACACGCAAGAGCCCGAGGCCAGCCCACAGGAGCCGGCTCTCCACCACGTGGCGCAGGGCACTGGACACGTGATCCCTCCACGCTGCTCGGCCACTGCGAACAGGGCAGCAGACAAGGCAGGGCCATGGGGCAGGGCCGCGGCGGCCTATCATGGCCGCCGCGGCCTATCATGGCCGCCACCCCTGGGCACCTAGGCCCATGCCTTCTACAAAGCTGGCCTGCCCGCCCTCTTGCTATAAATTCTGGAACGATCCCAGACCTCCCGGACCCCCGGGCTCCCTGCCAAAACTGGGCACACGAGATCTCCAGCTGCCGGTCCGGTCTGAAGGCAGACAAGCTGGAGTACGCAGAGATTTGTGCAGAGATCGCAACCTTCAATTCCTAGAAGTGAAGCTGCCCAAGAGACCACCACTGGACAACACACCCCCCCCAACAACTAAGACAGTACAGATTTAAATTCGTGTTTAAAATGACATGTCTTCATAACAAAGGTTTCTCTCCTTGTGTATTAATGACCATGTTTATGTGTATGTTTAAAGTTTGGTAAACAGTAACTTTAAGGCTAAATTCTTACTAGTCAAAGTTAAATGAAAAAGGTTTTCAATGTAATTTTCATAAAGATAAAGTTAACATACATTTAAAGTCTGAGGTAAAAATTAGTGAACAATCAATATATTTTAACTAAGTTGGTCCAAACAAAAGGTTAAATAGACTTGTTGATATGTAAAACTCTTCATTACCTTCTCTATTAGAAATGGTAGATAGCACAATGGCTATGCTAATTATTCTCATGCCTGAGGTTTCCTTTCCTGTGCACAACTCCATCTTGAATGGGTGTAACAAAAGGTTAAAATATGTTGTTGATATGTAAAAGTCTCAAATTCTTTCTCTATTAGAAATATGCTAATAACAAGTTTTGTTTCATAGTAAGTAAATTGCAGCCAGCTGCCTTTGGGACTCTAGGCCGTTCCCTGCCCCCATGCAAATGCCCGTCGAGGCAAGTATGCCCCCCAGAGGCAAGAAAGTACGCCCCCCAGAGGTAAGAGAGTACACCCCCCAGAGGCAAAAAGTACGCCCCCAGAGGTAAGAAATGTTTTTTTAAGCTGATAAAGTTTTGCCCACAGAGGCAAAAATGGCCCCCTCAGGCCTTCCCTTAGCAGCACACTGGTTTTTGTTACTTGCTTACATGTTTCTCCATGTTTGTGCCAGTTTCTTTTTAAAAAAAAATGCCTGTATGATAGAGGTTTCTGTTCACCCCACACCCTTGATACTATAGTCATTTAGTTAAAAAGAAAAGGGGGAATTGTTATATGCTTTACATTGTGTTGTTGTAGTTCTCCCCCGCCAAGAGAATTGGATCAGTCCAGTTAGTTTCGCAGGCCTGCTTGGCCCCGCCCCTAGGAACCCCGCCTGAGTTAGAGAATTCCACAGTTGGAGAGTTGAAGAGAGTTCCAGAGTTCGAGAGTTCCAGAGTTGCAGAGTTTGAGAGTGCTTGCACCTCCGCAAAGAGACAGCAGAGTTCTGTTTGGTGATTAGTTTGTCTTAATTTATAAATTGTTGTTCCTGAATAAAGAAATACAGCTTCCCTGTCCAGCCGTATGTCTCTGGTCATCTCTATTACCCGCCCATGAAGCTAACCCAGCAGGAGCCGCCGAATTTTAACAACAGTACCCATTCCCCACCTGTAGTAGGGAAGCTTCATAAATGGTGAAACAGTGTTGCAAGTGTCTCTTTCTCTCTCTTTCTGTCTTTCACATTCCTCTTAACTTCTCTCTGTATCTATCTAAAATAAATAAAATGTATTTTAAAAGAATATATGTTGGGTCCAGGTGGTGGCACACCTGGTTGAGGACACATGTTAAAGAGCCTAGGTTTGAGTCCCTGGTCCCCACCTGCAGATGGAAAGCTTTCCAAGTGGTGAAGCAGGGGTAAATTCTCTCTCTCTCTCTCTCTCTCTCTCTCTCTCTTCCTTTCTATCATCCCCTTCCCTCTTAATTTCTGGTTGTCAGTATCCAATAAACAAAGATAATTATTTTTAAAAGAATATATGTTACATATAATGTGCTATGTTGTGTTATATATAATATGTTATATATACACATATACATGCATATGAATCATACATGTACATATGTATAATGTTAAGAAAGTATTACTGTATATTTACAAATGACAGAGCAGAACAAAGACTCAGCACTTTGACCAAACATTATTATGATTTCTCTTCCAGAAACCAGTTTCAAACTTGAAAAATAAGAAAGTTTTAAAATCAGTGAAACCAAAAGTCAATTATTTGGAAAGATAAACATAACTGTAGCCCGACCAACAGAAAAAAAGGTAAGGAGGGTGTTAGGAAAGTAAAATATTGTCTATATCAGGAATAATGGGAAAGATAACACTATAGATCCTAAAGAAATTTTAAAAGATAATAATGGGTAAGGGAGGTAACAGACTCTCATGCCTGAGGCTCCTGGGTCCCAAGTTCAATGCCTCACACCATCATAAGCCAGAGTTGAGTAAGTTTCTGATAAAATAAAATACAATATAATATTATGGACAACTTTACGTCAATTTAAAAGTATAGATAAAATTGGGAAATTCTTTGAAAAATAATAGTTATCAAAAAGAAAACCTGAGTAGGCTTATAATTATTTGGTTGTTGGAAAATCATGATGCATTTTTACACATGAAAACATACATTTGACTTTGATGCCAACCTAATATTAAATAAATCAAGTATTTAATTTGAAACTTTACTACAGAGAAAATGCTAACCTTATTTCTGAATTATCAAAATTTAAACAAAAATTACATAATCTGATGCAAACATTTTCCGAAAAATAGAGAATGAAATAGTATTTATCAAATCACTTTGTAAGGCTAGTACTAAAACTTGAAAAACATATTGTAAAAAAATTCAAATAACATAAAATGAAACATGGCATTATGAGAAAAGAAAACCATAAAACAATATAATTGACAAACTTAGGGATGCATATAAAAAGATGTTGCTCTGCTAAACTTATTTATTTACTAGTATATTCAGATTTAAGAATGTTTTATAATTGTGAATCTATCAAATAAGTATTGTATAGAAATAAATTAACAGGTTTACACACATACACACACATACAAGTATTGAGATAAATAAAGAAAATGCAAAGGAAACAAGATGGAAAGGACAGGAGACAGGAGGTGAGAAGGGGAAGGAAGGGAGGAGGGGGGAATATATAATAAGGATGGGAGGAGACAATAAAAGACATATATACAAAATATACATCTTTTGATTTTGCTGCAACAGACCATGTCTAGTCCAAGTTCCAGCCTGCGTTTTGCCTCCCTCTCCATGTTTATTAAGTTCCACCTATAAGTGATATAATTTGTTTTTTCTTATTTTCCTCCTAGTTGATCTCACTTAGCATGATCCCTTTAAGTTCTATGCAATATAAGGCAAAATATATGATTTTATCATTTTCTGATAGCTGAGTTTCTGTCTGTTGTGTTTATATAAACAGCTTTCTTAGTCACTCATTTGTTGTTGAACATCTGGGTTGCTTCTAGGTTTGGGCTATTACAAATAGAGCTGCTATGAACATAGGTGTATAAAAAGCTCTCTGGATAAGTGGTTTTTTGTTTGTTTGTTTTTTCCTTGGACAGATTCTTAGAGAAATTGCCTGGTTGTACTGTAGGTTCATTTCCAGTGTTGAAGAATCTCCAAAATCTTTTCCACAGGAGTTAGAACAATTTACACCAATCCCTCCAGTAGTGTAGAAGAGTGGTGGTGCACATATTACATATTACATACTACAGTGTAGTCTTGATTTGCATTGGGGGAGCTTCACTAGCGTTGAAGCAGTGCTTCAGGTATTCTCCCTTCTCTCTCCTCTCTAACTCTCCTTTCTCTTTAAATTTCTCTATCCAAAATAAATAAACTAAAATGTTTTTTTAAAAAAGTGTTCTCTTTTTTTGCCCTACATCCTCACCAACAGTTACTATTTTGACCATTTTGAAGTATGGCATTCTCACGTGTGTGAAGTGGCTACTCATTGTTGTCTCTACTTTCAATTCTCTGATAGTGGATTTGAATATTTTTTAATGTATCCTTTGGCCATCTGTATATACTCTATGGTGAAGATTTTGTCCCTTTTCTGATCTTTTGATGGATTTTTTTGTTTATACATTGATGAACTTTGTAAGTTCTCCATATATTTTGGTTATTGGTCCTCTTCGGATATAGTGTGTGTGCTTAACCAGGTACGCCACCGCCTGACCCCCTATATTGCATGTAAAGATCTTTGGTGGATTGTCTTTCTGTTTTGGTGGTGATTCCTTTTACTGTGAAGAGGCTTTCAGCTTGATGTGATTCCACTGGTTTATTTTTGATTTTGCTTTCCTTGCTATTGGATTTTATACGTAAAAGATATTTCCAAAAATTATAGAGTATCCTGTCAATGATTTATACTATGTATTTAATAGTTCCTGGTCTAATATTCAGGTCTTTGATCCACATAAGTTAGTGCTTATGTCTGTTTTCTCACTTATATTTCACTTGTTGTTGTATCTACTTTTATTCCCATACCAAACAGTTTTATTTATAATATCCGCATAGTATAATTTGAGGTCATGAAGCACACAGTATCTCCATTCTGGTTCTTTTTTATCAAAAATTTTTGGACAATTCTGGGTATGCCTTTGTTGCAGATAAACTTTTAAAGTTTTTTTTCTATGTCCTTGAATAAATTTATTTCTAGAAACAAATGGTGACACAAGCTACCAGAACTTTTGGGGCACAGATAATGCATCACTAAAAGGGAAATGCATAGCCATACAAAGACAGAATCAAAGCTCAAATGAACATGGGTGATCTAGAAAAATAACAAATCAATTTCAAAGGAAACAGGAAAGAAATAACAAAGATTAAAGCTGGACTAAATGCCATTGGGAAAAAATGCATTAAGACATTGATGTTAAGAGCTGACTCTTCTGGATTGAGTCCCTGGTTCCCCACCTGCAGGGAAGTTGCTTCACAGGCAGTGAAGCAGGTCTGCAGGTGTCTATTTTTCTCTCCCCGTCTCTGTCTTCTCCTCCTCTCTCTATTTTTCTCTGTCCTAACAATGATGACATCAATAACAACAGCAATAATAACTAGAACCACAATAAAAAACAAGGACAACAAAAGGGAAAATAAATAAATAAATAAATATTAAAAAATTTAAAAAGAGAGAGAGAGCTGACTCTTCAAAACGATAGAAAAAATTGACAAATCCTTAATCAGATTTACATTAAAAGGGAGAGGACTCAAATCAGAGATTATAAATAAAAGGAGAGAAATCACAATGGATACCTAGAAATACAAAATATTATGTGAAGCTTTTATGAAAAACTATAATGTTTCTTAACAAAGTCAGGAATCTAGAAGAAATGGATTAGTTTTTTAAAATCACACAACTTCTCAAGACTGAGCCAGGAGGAACTGGAAAATATGAGTAGAACAGTTACAGTGGAAACAAACAGTGATCAAAATCTCCCACTTAACAAAAGTTTAAGACAAGATATAGCCTTTAACTTTTTAATTATTTTTATTGCCACGAGGGTTATTTCTGGGGCTCTGTGCCTGAATTACAATTCCACCACTCTCAAAAACCATTTTTCCTTTTTTAAAAAAATTTTTCTCTTTCATTTGATTGGACAAATAGATATTGAGAAGGGAAATGGAAATAGAGAGGGAGAAACAATGAGGTATCACTTCACTGTTTATCAAACTTAACCCTTGCAGATGGGGACAGGGGACTTGAAGCAACATCCCTGTATATGTGTGCTCAATTAAGTGTGTAGCCACCCTGCCCCCCCAAGTTTTTAATACATAAGATAAATAAATTTTATATCTATATCAACCATACAACTCAGGTCAAAGTATCACTAGTTTCAATACTTGCCCTAGTGTTCAAGTTGACGTCATCAGAAGCAGTCCCTGCCAGTACATGCCTCTTTTGAAGGAGGCAACCCAAGATAATTTCCACCTTATACCTAATCAACAATTGTTGCTTCTACATACATTTTTTTCAAAAAACTTATTCATGCCTTGACATTTTTAAAAGATTCAGAGAAGCAAACAATAGCTCAGATACTCTGTCTCCTGTCCTCTTTGCACCTCAATGCACCTACTAAAACTTCTCAAAAGCAGGGAAGGGGCATCTCTTTCTGGGAAGCATTTTTATATAGAACATCTCTCCCAACCCCTCACACCTAGTGTAATTTGTTCCTGTGTGCACATTGTCTTTTTCTGAAGCATTTCATCTTTCCAATTTAACCTCCACATTTTTAGGGACTCTTCCCTTCACCAGTCTCTGATTCTGGTGGGGTTTTCAACTTTAATTCTCTCCACCCCTTAGCATTTGGAAACTGTCAAAACTAAGATGTAAGTTCATGCCCTCCCCCACCCTAAGATTTTGCAAAAAAAAAAAAAAAAAAAAAGAAAGAAAACACTAAGAAAACTAAGTTCTCAGTTTTTCTTTTAACTACAAATTCTAAAGTCATATTCATAGAGTTGCTGGGAACCAGCACTGACAGTATGGTGAAATACCTGAGCGAAGGAAGCTCAGAGAGGAAAGACAGTGAGATCAAGTTACCTGGACTGATGTTATTTTCTACTTGAACTATTTTGAGTTGGTTTTCTAATGCATGCAAATAAAAGAATTATAGTTAACAAGGCCCTCATGAGTTTTAGCACTTTTTCCTTTATAGCACTTAGTCTCTCCATGTTACTGGTGCCATCTTATATATTCATCTTGTTATTTGTTTAATGTCTTTTACCACCCCTTTGTAAGCTTCATCCAGGCAAGGGGTAGTCCATTTAATTCCTCATTGCTTCCCCAGCATCTGTCCCTTCCTATAACAGATTAAGATATCAATAAATATAGATAAAACAAATAAGCCAATCCATATAACTACTGAGTGGCGCTGAATTCTTCTTTGACTCCTTTTATACGTATACTACAATTGGAGAATTAGAAACAGAAGTCACCTGTTCTTCACTGCCATCAAGGTAAATTTTTAGATTTAAGAAAAAGCTGGGCTGGGCAGTGGTGTACTTAGTTAAGCACACATATTACCATGCCTGAGGACCTAGGTCTGAGTCCATGCTCCCAACCTGCAGGCATGGGGGAGAAGCTTAAGGAGCAGTGAAGAAAGTACTGCAGGTCTCCCTACCTATCTCACCCTCCTCTCTCAGTTTATCTGTTCTATCAAATAAAAAAAAAGAAGAAGAAAAGACCACCAGGAAGCAGTGGCTACAGTGTATTCATCACATAAGCAGTAAGTCACAACAATAACCTTGGTGGCAAAAGAAAAAAGGAAAAGGCTTCCACACCAAGCTGAGTTATTGCCCACTTTTCTTTCTACTTCCTCGGGCTTTCTTTCCTTGTCACCTCAATCTCTATGCTCTGTGGGATCTATGGCTTAACCCTTTACGGATCTTTGAACTAGAGAAGCAAGCATATTAATTCTCTATAGGTACTGGTGCTCAGAACCAAGTGTTAATGGGACAGTAGAGTCTTGACCATATTTATGGGCCCAGAGACAAATCAAAGTCAAGCAAAATAACAAAATAGTAATGGAACATAGTCTTTCCAGCCCATCTGCCACTTTTTCAAGTTGAATAGAACAGTTCAGCTCTCCTTAACACTTGCAAGAAGGAACTTTATAATCATGATTGTATATCAAACAAGAGAATCACATGGAACTGTTAAGGTCCAGATTCATAGGTTCAACTCTAGACATGAATCTCTTGGATATAGAGCCCTATTGGAAAAACAATTTCCTGCCACAATGGTTATCACTGGAGCTTGGTATATGCATGATGAATTCACCTCTCTTGGCAGCCATTTTTCCTTTTTTAATTTTTAATTTTTTTTATAAAAAGGAAACACTGACAAAACCATAGGATAAGAGGGGTACAACTCCACACAATTCCCATAATAACTCTGTATCCCATCCCCTCCCCTGATAGCTTTCCTATTCTTTAACGTTCTGGGAGTATGGACCCAAGGTCATTGTGGGATGCAGTAGGTTGAAGGTCTGGCTTCTGTAATTGCTTCCCCACTAAACATGGGTGTTGATAGGTTGATCCATACTCCCAGCCTGCCTCTCACTTTCCCTAGTGGGGTGGAGCTCTGGGGAAATAGAGCTCCAGGACATATTAGTAGGGTTGTCTGTCCAGAGCAGTCTGGTCTCATCCAGCTAGCATCTGGAACCTGACAGTTAACATCAAAGTCAAACAAACTGTTGACCAATCATGTAGCAAAGGGCTGGAATAGTGTAGATGAAGAGTTAGGGCATCCTCCATTTTGTAGATAGCTAGTAGGAATGTTTTAGTTAAATTCCAAAGGGCCTGTGGCTATACTAGTTTTTTTTTTTTTCTTTTTCTTTTTGACCCTGAACATGAAACCTAATATGCTGGTGGATCCAAGTTATTGTCTGGGGAGATGATGTCATGGCTGGGAAAAATAGATCAGAAAGCTGGATCAGGGAAGAGAATAGCTCCCTAATATGGGAAAGTGGTATAAATATTGATGACAGTAAGCCCCATCAGTTTGATGTGATCTGGGGCCCATAATCAGCTTAGGATCCTATGTGACCTCTGCACCCCTCTAGATCTGAGCTCACATTTTGTGGTCATTATCGACCCATCTTCCTCAGGTGTAGCATAGAGTATGTTATCCATACTCGCTTCAGAGGATGGAACATTCTCTACCATTGTTAATCCAGGTTGCAGGCAAGGTCCTATGGGGGCCAACAAAGGGGTCTATTGTGTTGTTCCTGATAGAAATGACCAGTAACAATTGAAAGAGGGGTTTATTTGAGTTCTAGGCCTATCAAGTCTGTTTTGGAATCTCAGGACTCCCCAATTAAGGCCCCAGCTGGTGGAATGGCCTGATAGTTACTAAAGAGTCATCATTAAAGTATGACAGTCTCTTACGCTTATTCAGCTTTTGCAGTCCTTGTTTTGCTAAGGTTAGCTTTGGAGTGAGTGAGAGAACTGTAATAGGAAGTAGGTGAGGAGGGTATCTAAGTCTATGTGGATACTATTTCATTATGAACTTGATACTGACTCACTACAGACTATTGCGTATTTGTGCTTTCATGTATATATTTTGCCCTAATTTATGGATATATGTGAACTTATGTTCTATCTTATGGGATCTGGTCTATATCTAGGTTTTAGGACTTTCTTAGGAAGTGAACCTCCTGGAATGGATTAGAGAATCCTATGAAAAGATAGGTCTCACCCAAGTAATGAGGCTGAAGGGTTGTCTTTCCACACCTGAAGTCTCTGGACACAGTCTGAAGTGAAGCATGCTGAGGTGGTACCTATTGAGTTGATTAGGTTGGAATCAGCGGAATGCAATCTCATTTCATATGACTTGAGAGTAGCATGCAGGAAAGTGAGCCCCATTCTAGAGGTTCCAAGACTGTGGGAAATACAGGCTCTATAGAGGAAGTGTAAGGTTTAAGAAGATATTTGGTATGCTTTTAAAAACCCCTTCTGTTTCATTTGGTTTAAATCCCCCCCCTGCTTAACACTATTCTATTTACATAACCACTGTATTCTATTTACATAACCACTGCCGTCTATTTACATAAATCACTCTTACATTTACATAAAGCACCACCTTCCCTCCAGGGCATTGGTGGTCTAGTGGTAGAATTCTCACCTGCTCCACCCCCTCTCCTTGTCACACCCTGATCCTCTCCTTTTCACACCCTGATTTTCACCAGTCACTTTTCTCTCCACCCTCTCTGCATCACATCCTGTTCACACCCTACTTGTTCGTTTTAGTTAGTTGTTAGTTTAGCTTAGCTTGGTAGAGATTGCACTGCGTCCTGCATGAATAAAGAGATACTGTGTACAACCCAGCCATGAGTCCTGGGTCGTCTGTCTCCCGTCAATGAAGCTCAGCCCGACAAGAAGACAGTAGATAGTTATTGCTATAATCACATGTTTGACAATTGGGTTAACTCTGAAAAATCCCTGTGTTAGGATTTGCTGTATCTACACCATCACCATATTGTATTTATTTTGACATTATTTGCATATAGGTATGCCACCGGTTGCTTCTGTTCTCCCTGAACTAAGCTTTTAAGAGGGTCAACATATCAAAGACAGCCTATGTATAAAATAGACTCAGTCTGCGCTTTTAAAAAATTTGAGACATTCAACAGTTTTTCCATTCTCATATTAAACAGTGATTTATATGTCTACAAATTAATAGGAGTGTACATAAATGTCATTCGCACCACCAAAAGACTATGTTCCATAACGCCCTCCCTCTCCACAACCACTCAGCCCATAAATCTGAACATCCATCCTCACCCTCAACCCAGGGTTTTTACTTTGGTGACCTACTCCAGATTTAGTCAAATCCTGCTTTGAGTTTCCCTTTCTGTTATTCTTTCTCAACTTTTGTTGATGAGAGGGATCATCCTATACTCATCTTTATCTCTTTGACTTAGCTCACTTACTATAATTCCTTCTAGCTCCATCCAAGATAGGGCAGAGAAGGTGGGTCATTGTTCTTAATAGCTGCATAGTATTCCATTGTGTATAACACAGCTTTCTCAGCCACTAATCTGTTGTTGGGCACCTGGGTTGTTTCCAGGTTTTAGCTATTATGAATTATGCTGCTATGAAGATAGGTGTACAGATATCTTTTTTGGTTGGATCTTATGGAATCCTTGCAGTATATCTCCAGGAGAGGAATTACTGGTTCATATGGAAGGTCCATGTCTAGCCTTGTGAGAGTTCTCCAGACTGCTCTGCAGAGAGGCTGTACCAATTTACATTCCCACCAGCAATGCAAAAGGGTTCCTCTGTCCCCACAGCCTCTCCAGCATTTGTTGCTGCTGTCCTTTTTGATATATGCTATTCTCACAGGAGTGAGGTGGTATCTCAATGTTGTCTTTATTTGCACTTTTCTGACAATCAGTGACATGGAGTGATTTTTCATATGTTTGTTAGCCTTTTGGATCTCTTCTGTCGTGAATGTTCTGGTAATATCTTCTGCCCTTTTTGGGATGGGATCATTCGCTTTTTGGTGCTAAGTTTGCTAAGCTCTTTGTATATTTTGGTTATTAGTCTCTTGTCTGATGTATGGCATGTGAAGATCTCCCATTCTATGAGGAGTCTCCTTGTTTGTGTGATAGTTTCTTTTGCTGTGCAGAAGCTTTTCAATTTGATGTAGTCCCATTGGTTTGTTTCTGCTTTAGTCTTCCTTGATGTTGGGTTTGTTTCATCAAAGATGTCCTTGAGGTTTAGGTGGGAAAGTGTTCCACCAATGTTTTCCTCTAAGAGTTTGATAGTTTCCAGTCTAACATCCAGGTCCTTAATCCATTTGGAGTTGATTTTTGTTTCTGGTGAGATAAGGTTGTTCAATTTCATTCTTCTGCATGCTACAATGCAGTTTTCTCAGCACCATTTATTGAAGAGAGCCTCCTTCTTCTATTTAATACTTTGGGCTCACTTATCAAAGATTAGATGTCCATAGGTGTGGGGGTCTAGTTTTGGGCTTTCAATTCTGTTCCACTGGTCTGTGTGCCTATTTTTTTTTCCAGTACCAGGCTGTTTTGATAATGATGATGGCCTTATAATATAGTTTAAGATCTGGGAGTGTGATGTCTCCATTTCTGTTTCTTTTCCTCAAGATTGTTTTTGCAATTCTGTTTTCTGGTTCCAGATAAATGATTATATATTTTTTTCTGTTCTCGTAAAGAAGCTTGGTGGAACTTTGATAGGTATCATGTTAAATTTGTATATGGCTCTGGGGAGGATATTTATTTTGATGATGTTTATTATTCCAGTCCATAAGTATGGGTTGTCTTTCCATTTCTTGGTATCAGTTTCTATATCCTTGAATAGTGACTCATAGTTTTCAGTATACAGGTCTTTCACTTCTTTGGTCACGTTCATTCCTATGCATTTTATTGATCTTGAGGCAATAGTGAATGGGAGTGATTTCTGGATGTCTTCTTCTTCAGATTTAGTGTTTGAATAAAGAAATGCCACTGATTTTTATACACTGATTTTGTAGCCTAATACCTTGCTATATTGCCTAATAGCTTCCTGTAGTTTTCTTCTGGATTCTTTAGGTTTTTCCATGTATACTATCACATCATCTGCAAATAGTGAGAGCTTGACTTCTTCCTTTCCAATCTGTGTTCCTTTTATTTCTTTCTCTTGCCTGATTGCTATGGCAAGAACTTCCAATACTATATTGACGAGTAACGGTGACAGTGGACAGCCCTGTCTAGCCCCAGATCTGAGGGGGTATTCTTTCAGCTTCTGTCCATAGAGTATGATGTTGGCTGTAGGTTTGCTATATATGGACTCCACTGTCTTGAGGAGTTTCAAATATATTCTCATTTTTTTGTAGTGTTTTGAGCATGAATGGGTATTGAATTTTTTCGAAGTCTTTTTGTACATCTATTGAGATAATCATGTGGTTTTTGGTTTTGCATTTATTGATGTAGTGAATGACGTTCATTGACTTATTTATGTTGAACCAACCTTGCATTCCTGGGATAAATACCACATGGTTATTATGAAGAATCTTTTTGATATACCGCTGTTTCCAGTTGGCCAGGATCTTGTTTAATATTTTGGCATCTACGTTCATCAGAGATGTTGGTCTGTAGCTTTCCTTTTTTGTTGTGCCCTATCTGCTTTTGGTTTCAGGGTGATGTTGGCTTCATAGAAGGTGGAAGGGAGTGTTCCTGTTTCTTCGATCTTGTGGAAAAGTTTTAGAAGTAGGGGTATTAAGTTTCCTGAAGGTTTTATAGAATTCATTTGTGAAGCCATCTGGTCCAGGACTTTTGTTGTTGGAGAGACTCTTAATAAGAGTTTTGATTTCTTTGTCTGTGATTGGTGTATTTAGGTTTTGTAGTTCTTTTTGATTCAGTTTTCGAAGGGCATATGTTTCTAGGAATTCTTCCTTTTCTTCTGGATTTTCTAGCTTGGTGGCGTATACTTCTTCATAGAAGTTTCCCATGATTTTCTGGATTTCAGTGGTGTCAGTTGTGATATCTCCTCTATCGTTTATAATTCTATTAATTTGAGTGCTCTCCTTTTTTTTTTAAATGAGTCTGGCTAGGGGTTTATCAATCTTTTTTAATTTTTCAAAGAACCAACATTTGGCTTCATTGATCTTTTGTATGGTTCTCTTATTTTTTATGTTTTTATTTATGCCGTAATTATAGTGATTTCTGTCCTTCTGATTGCTTTAGGATTCCTTTGTTCCTCTTCTACTTAGTCCTTAAGGTGTGCAGTAAGGTAATTTATTTGAGCTTTTTCTTATTCTTTAATTAATGTGATTGCATAGCTATGAGTTTCCCTCTCAGTACTGCTTTAGCTATGTCCCAAATATATTGTGTCTTCATTTTCATTTGTTTCCAGGAACATTTGAATTTCTTGCTTGTGTGTCTCTCTGACCCAGTGTTTTTTAAGCAGTGTGTTGTTTAGTTTCCAAATTCTGTGTCTTTTAGTAATTTTCTGTTTGTTGTTAAATGTTAGCTTTACTCCACTGTGGTCTGAAAAGATACTTGGGATGATTTCAATGCTCTTGAATTTGCTTATGCTGTCTTTGTGGCCTAACATGTGGTCTGTCCCTGAGTATGTGTTGTGTGGATTTGAAAAGAATGTGTATTCCAGTTTTTTGGGGTGAAAAACTCTGAAAATGTCCGGCAGGCTAGTCAGTCCATATCTTCATTTAATTTTTTTGTTTCTTTGTTGATTCTCTGCATTGTTAATCTGTCTAAGTGTGAGAGTGGGGTGTTAAAGTCTCCCACTATTATTGTATTACTACTGATGTATTTTTGTAGTTCTTTCAGTAGGTGTTTGATATATTTATATGGTTCCTCATTTGATGCATAAAGGTAGAGTGAAACAAGTTCCTCTCACAGTGTATAGGACACCCAGTCACCTAGTAATGGAAAAACCAATAACAGTTAATTTTGGTCAAACTGAGAAGGAGGCGAAAAAGGGACACACACATATATATAATAGTAATAATAAAATAGGATAGAGTAAAAAACCCTAGCAGTCAGTCAGAAGCTTGGATGGCTCTGGATTGGCTCAGGCAGCCTGAGCAAAGACAACCAATTGTAAGAAGTATCAAAAAAAAAAAAAAAAAAAAAAACCCTCCAAGTAGTCTTTCCCAGTCAGGGGTGAGTCTCTGATTGGTCAGATATTTTGTCACTCAAATAGAGCTCCAGCCACTTAGAAAAAAAGGGAGAAGGAAAGAAAAAGTAAAAGGATTGGAATGACACCCTAGTGAGCCAGGAATCTTTGTAAAGAAAATAGCTCAGCAGGAAGCCTGATAGAGTGGCTGTACAGCCCCTGGGGGCTGATTTTGGGGCAGGGGTGAGGGGTGAGCTTCAAAAATAATAAAAAAATTTTCTTTCTTTTTCCTCCTGGCCTCCATTTTCTAACCCAAGAGTGAGCTATAGGACCTCTCCTTGGTGTCACACTTAGGACCTCTTATTCACCCTTCTGCTGATAGCCCAGTATCCTACTGTATCCAGACAATCCTAGGTCACAAGGTCCACTGCTTGTTGGAGGTCACACCAGCAGCTGCCTCCAAGTCACCATCTTGCTTTTTTTTTTCTTTTAACAGGACAGAGAAAAACTGAGAGGAAAAAGGAGATAAAGAGTGAGTGGGAAAAGAGATGCAACCCTGTGTCATAGCTCCTTATTCCCCCTAATGCTTGGAGGAGGGGACTAAGGATTTGAGCCTGAGTTCCTGCACATGGTAGAGTTCTACTGAGTACACCATTCCCAGGCCCAGCTCCAGCTCCAGGAGATTAATGTTTACCACGTGTCCCAGAAATCCACAATCAATATTATACTCGGTGGCAGAAACTGCAAGCTTCCCCTGACATTCTCTTAAGAAAGCTACCAACACCATTACCATTCAGCATCCTAGCACAGGCCTATCTAGAACAGTGAGACAAGAAAAGGCTATAAAAGGAAACCAAATTGGGAAGGAAGATGTAAAGCTGTCACTACTTGCTGATGATATCATATTATACCTAGAAAATTTCCAGACAATAAAAAGTTATTAGAGATAATAAATGAACACAGTAAAGCAGCAGGCTGAAAAATTAATATACACAACTGTATTGCATAAAATAAGCGAGGATGAAGGGAAATCAGAAGAACAGGATAATTTCAAATTAGAATAAAGATAATTGCATACATTGGAATACATTTAACCAAATAAGTAAAAGAATTGTACAAGAAAAACTACAGAGAACTGGGAAGACAGCATAGTGATTTGCAAAAAAAAAAAAAAAAAAAAAACATTCCTGAGGCTTTGTGAGAGATCCCAGATTCATTCTCTAGCACAACTATAAGCCAGAGCTTAACTGGCATTTCTCCCTCTCTCTCATAAAAATAAAATAAATAAAGTATTAAAACAAAAGAAAGAAAACTATAGAGGCTGTATTAATAGCTCACTTGGTATCTCCTATGTATTGACAGTTATACTGCCCAGGTTTAAGGCCCAAAATACTATTTGGCTATAAAAAGAGATGAAATTCTGTCATTTACAACAACATGGATGGACCTAGAGGCTATCATCTTAAGTTTGATAAGCCAGAAAAACAGGAACAACCATCATGTGATTTTACTCATTTGTAGTAGAAGGATAAATTGAGTAGGTAAAGTAAATAAAATAATAATAAGCTAGGACCATAGTACCAAAAATTGTCCATCTTAACATAGAGTAGAAAGAGGAAAAATTGTGTATATCAGGACAAAGGGTGTGTTGATTTTCAAAAATGCACACCTGGAACCTATATCCTGATATAGAACAATGATGCTTTAATTTTAAAAAGTATATCATGACTAAAATTAAAAATAATAATTCCAAGGTGGTATTTTTGTCAATAATCCTTTATTCTAAGTCACTGTTAACTGTATTACTGAGATACAGATTCTCTCCCTAGAATTATAGGAATAGACAAATGTCCAACATTGATTCACAGCAGATTGCTAGTCATGTGTGCTCCCAGTACAGAAAAGGATAGTATCACATACTATGCATGACCACACAGGAACCATACTCAGAAAAGAAAGAAAGAAAGAAAGAAAGAAAGAAAGAAAGAAAGAAAGAAAGAAAGAAAGAAAGAAAGAGAGGAAGGAAGGAAGGGAGGAAGGAAGGAAGGAAAAGGGGGGAAGAAAAAGAGTGAAAAACCAAGAGTTGTGGGAGGCAGACTTTGTAGTACCAAAAAAGGCAAGTACTCTGGAGAGGCTGAATGAAATAGGACAGAAGAGACCAACTTGGAGGCAGGGCTACAGAGCAGCAGCAGCTCCTCCTGGGTCAACTAGGAATACCAAAGGAGACCACCTGGGGCCAGAACAAGACAGGACTAGAATGACTTCAGGAACCCACCAAATCACCAGTGAGTGCAAACATGAATGGCTCATGGACATAGGGAGCCTAGAGAGAGATTAAGTGGCTGGTAACAGTCTGGCACTTTACTAGTTGAGTCACCACCTCCAGTCTGTTTCACCAACAAAAGGACAGCTGAAGTGAGGAAGGACTCCCCTAAGACTCACCAAATGCAACTGTGAGTCTCCATTGCTACTGCCCTCAGAGGCTGGAGCAGCAGGGGGAGGCCCTTTGCTGACACAAGGGGACAGAGAACTAACTAAGAATGTCAGGAGAAGATCTATACCTAGGTGGCCTAGCAGTGGGGCTGTGAGTCTCTTTGCATAACCACTGGATTGTCTCTGCCCCACCTTGTTTTATCTCTTGGTCAGGAGTCAGTGATTAAGCCTAGAAGCCTACTTATAGTTTAAAAGGCATCAGGCTCCCATAGTCTACAGGGAAGAAAAAGAACAAGAGGCTTTTAAGCCACTGAGCTTTGACTCAGGCATTAAAATAATATTGAAACAACTGTCAAATCCCACAACTGTGAATCCTTTAATTACCTTACTTAGACACAAGTCAATGCAGGCAAGAGTGATCAGAAATTTGAAAAGTACTGAGAAAGGGACCTTATAACATACTATATGGTTAAACCAACAAGAAGAAATACTGGAGAAATTAACCAGGAGAAGCGAACAGCTAAAAGCCCCAAAAGTTCAACCACAAAATAGTGAGGTCAACATCCAAACACTAGTTAGGGAAATAATCACAGGAGTGAGTAAAGAGTTTGAAATAATTGTCATCAGAAATGCAGAAACAACAAATGAGACCCTGGTTGTGGTTCAGCCTTTGGGCAGCTTTTAGCTGGACTGTTGTCCTGTTTCATTTCTCCAATATTTCTTCTTCTTGTTTTAACCATTCTATATAGTATGTTATAAGGTCCCTTTCTCAGGAGTGGTAAGAGACTAAAATACACTACTCAGTGACAGGCAGAAACATATGTGTTCTACTGAGTCCACCACCACCTTTACTTAACAATGATTGATAAGATTGTGAGATAAGAGGGGTACAATTCCATACAATTCCATTCCATTATTTTCTGTAGCTAGCGCATCTATTTTGTTACCCTGAGGTGATATTGTATTAGCTTGTTCATCTAGTTGTGCTCTTAGCTCAGTTATTTCAGTTTTTAGCTCTCTAATTACCTAGAGATAGTTAGTGCTTTCCTTCAGAGTCTCATTTGCTGTTTCTACTTTTCTAATATTACTTTCACAGTCTTTCCTCACTCCTGTGACTAATACCACAATTAGTGTTTGGATCCTACCCTCATTCTTATGTGCTTCTACCTTTGGGAGGGGGTGGCTAGCTGGC
Source organism: Erinaceus europaeus (assembly GCF_950295315.1). Classification (NCBI taxonomy): domain Eukaryota; kingdom Metazoa; phylum Chordata; class Mammalia; order Eulipotyphla; family Erinaceidae; genus Erinaceus; species Erinaceus europaeus. The sequence goes on from NC_080163.1 coordinate 161,909,309, forward strand.
CTTTTGACTTGGTTCATTTCTTCAATGTTTCTTCTTGGTTTAACCATTGTATATGGTGTCTTAGGAGGTCCCTTTCTCAGTACTATTCAATCCACTAATCAAACTTGCCTGGATTGACTTGTATCTAAGTAAGGTACTTAAAGAATTCACAGTTATGGAAATTAACAGTTGTTTCAATGTTGTCTCAATCCTTGAGGTGAAACATGGTGGCTGTTAAACACTCTTTTGTTCCTTATCTTCCCTATAGGCCCTGGGAGACCATGGGATTTTTAACTATAAGTAGATTTTAGCTTAATTACTCAGTCCTAACCTAGAGATAGAATAGGGTGGGGGGAGACATAACACAATGGTTATGCAAAGAGACTCCCACACCTCAAGGTTCTAAAGCCTCAGGCCTTCTCTGACAGCAGCAAGAGCCAAGCTGGACAGCACTCCTTGACCAGGTGAGTTTCTAGACATATCCTGTCTGTACTCTAAATTCTGAGGCAATTATTCAACACATCTCAAAATTCATGGGGAGAACAGTGTCCCCTTGTGTCATGGGGAGAACAGTGTGGAAAGGCTCCCACTATACAGCCCCACTTCCAGACCACTGGGAGTGTTTGTCTTCCCCTGAGTTTCCTGATCAGGTCTCTGCCCCCTATCAGCACAGGATCTCTCTGCTGTTGCTGTAACCTCCAAGGGATAGTAGCAATGGAGACTCACGGTTGCCTTAGGGGATCGTGTCCTCCTGTCAGCTATTTATTTGTTGATAAAACTCAGACTGGAGGTGGTGCCTAAACTGGAAAACTGCCAGACTGTTACCAGCTGCTTAGAAATAGGTATGGGCTTTCAGCCCCAGGAATTTCTCCTTAGGCCCCTCTTAGTCCACAAGCCACATGTGTTTGCACTCACCCATGACTTTGTGGGTTCCCAAAGTATACCTACTCTTGTCTTGTTGTGTTCTTAGGTGATATTCTTTGTTAATCTTCAGGTAATTTGTTTATAATGGGGAAATTCTACATCACTTACATGAAAACATCTTTAAGACAGAGTGCTAATTTTAAAAAATGTAACAAGCCCCTCTCTTACCCACAATCTTGTCAATCTTTATTAAATAATTAATAAAAATATATAACAAGAACAATGACATGGGTTAAATATATGTTCTGGTACAAAGAAAGAGAGAGAGAGAGAGAGAGAGAGAGAGAGAGAAATCTGGAGGGACATTGACACATGCATCTATTTTTCTATCTGACTCCTAAGACCAAAACTCAATTTTGACCATGTCTACTTGCTTGGAAGGGAGGTGCTGTTCACCAAAGCCCTGTAAGACAGTTTGAGTCTATTAGAATAAATGCTGGGATAAATGGAGGGGAAGTGGCCTGTGAAGTATCATGATACATATTATCTTGGCTTGACCTCAGAGAAGAAGAGGGATCTCAAAGTTGGCTTTTTGATTCCTATTCTCCCTGCACTAGGTTCTTTTTCAGATTACCAGCCAATCTTTTTTTTTTTTTAATGTAAATGTAATCAGTTACTCCAGATGGCTTTTGTCACATGTGCAAAAGAATCCCAAGACACTTAGCTAATGTAAAACACTGGTCTATCAAATCTCAACAATTGCTAGTTCTCCAACACAAATCCTCTTTTTACCCTAAGGCCTTTGCATTTTCTATGGTCTCTATTGGAGAAGTCCAAACATACATTTCAATGACTTTTTCTCATCAATCCAGTAGGGAAGCCTACTCCTTGCACCCTGATAGTTTCCTCCATGTCCCCTGGCCACTTTCTGAAATGACTGTATTTCCTTGTTTTTTGGCATGTATATTGTCTGTCTTCTGTAATAACATTTATATTCCATGTAGTTATCTATTCAGAGTAATCTCTAAATCACCAGGAACCTTGTCAAGCACATAGTAGGCATTCACTAGATTCTGAATTCTTTTACTCACTGGAAGAACACATATTTCTTGAACACCTACTAAATGTCAACTATTCTTCTACAACTTAGGAAAAACATCAGGGTCAAAACAAGGTCTTTGCATCCAGATAATTTACATTCCAGTGAGAAGGAAAACAGAATGATGAGTCAAGCTTTACTTTGTTCCTCTAAGAAGTCTTTTAGGGCACCAAGTTACAGATGCTACCACGATGCCAACCTGACTTCCCTGACCAGACACACTCACCAACATACTCTGGAGCCCCACCTCCCCAGAGCCCTGCCCCACTAGGAAAAGATAGAAACAAGCTGAGAATATGGACCGATCTGCCAATAAAAATGTTCAGTGGAGAAGCAATTACAGAAGCCAGATCTTCCATCTTCTGCACCCCATAATGATCCTGGTTCCATGCTCCCAGAGGGAAAGAATAGGAAGGCTTTCAAGGGAGGGGATAAGATATGGAACTCTGGTGGTGGGAATTGTGTGGAACTGTACCCTCTCTTATCCTATGGTCTTGTCAATATTTTTTATTTTATGAATAAATTAAAAAATAAAAAATAAGTGACTCTTCAGATGGAGGAGACATTTCCTCAAGTATTCTTTTGTACTGATTTAACTTTCTAGTTTCCTATATGTGGGGAAGATAGCACAATGGTTATGTAAACAGGCTTTCATGCCTGTGTCTTCCAGGTCCCAGGTTCAATTCCCTGCACCACCAGAACTAAGCAGTACTCTGGGGAAAAAATAAAAAGAATATGATGAAGAAGAAGGAGGAGGAGAGAAAGAGGAAGAAGAGGAGGAAGGAGAAAAATGATATCCCCATGTATTTTCCTTTATGCATTATTTCTTTCTTTAAAAATAAAATACTTTTAGAAAATAAATAGAGGGAGTTGGCAGTGGTACACATAGAATTCACATGATTCTATGCAAAGAACCTAGACCCAAACCTCAGATAACCACCTGCAGGTTTAGCTTCATAAGTGATGGAACAGTGTTATGGGTATCTCTCTTTTCCTCTCTCTTTTTCTCTATCCCTCCCTCTTTCTCTCTCTTCCTATTTTCTGACCTTATCAGGAGAAAGAGAGAGAGAGAGAGAGGCAGGCCTCTAGGAGCAGTGAAGCCATTTTATAGATACAGAGCCTCAGTGAAAATCCTAGTGACATTTTTTTTTAATTTTTATAAAAAGTAAAATGAGGGTCTGGGTGGTGATGCACCTGGTTGAGCTCTCCTATAGTATGCAAGGACCTAAGTTTAAGCCCCCAGTCCCCACCTGCAGGAGTAAAGCTTTGTGAGTGGTGAAGCAATGCTATAGGTGTTTCTCTATTTCTTTCCTTTGCTACCTCCTCCTTCCTCTTGATTTCTGACTATCTCTATCCAATAGGTAAGTAAAAATAATTTAAAAATAAAAAATGAAAAAGAAATAAAACACAACACCAGAGAGGGAAATGAACTAGTAACAGTACAATTGGTTAATAAGTCAGTGATATCAACAACAAATGTTCCTATAGCTCTTTGGTTTACTGAAGGACCTTTGCATGAAGTCAGGACAAACACGCTGGGGGGAAAGGACGTCTCAATTTACGCTCAAAAATTACTAGAATTGAGGGCCTTTGTCCTCTGTATCATTTATCTGTCAAAAATATATAGATCCATAACCTCTCTGCAGAGTTTTCCTGGGTCTACTGTGGGCTTCAGGGACAGTTTGAAGACTGATGCCAGACAGTCACAGCAAATATGGCATGTCTCAGTATTCCCTGGTGTGTTTTGTTACCAGGGAGGGAGAAGGGTAGACTCGTTTCTGAGCTAGCCTAAGCTGGACACAGTGTAAATGGACATTTACAGAGAGCTTGTCTTAATTAGCATCCCAGCCTTTCTGCCCATTTCAGATCTCCAGCAATGTGCAAAGCTGGGAAAGGATTCCCTGACTTTGATGTCTTTGGGTTGTCATTCAAGCACTCCATTTCTGTGGAATGAAATGAATTTTTCTAAATCCTAACTTCACAGAAAATCAGCCTGCACCTGTCCCACCCTCACTCTTGAGCAACGTCTCAGAACGAGTGTTCTTTTAAAAAAGACACGGTCCTTACTGACATCTCTCTTTAGAGAGCTCTGTCAAAATCCCGTACTTGCCCAATGTCCTTCCCTTGGCCACTGGTAACCAAGGCAACAAAATACTATGGTAACACAGGGAGGCAAGAAAGGAAAGCACCTAAGAACCCTTCTTCACTTTGTATTTCCTCTCTCTTGTAATGAAGACAGCATCCCTTCTCAATTTCCAGGGAACGGGGGGACCTGGATCCCCAGGTAGTGGCTTATTGGCTACCCAGAGCTTACACCCATAACTTCTCATTCCACAAGCTAAAGATTGGTGTGGGCAGCCCCAACTCAGCTGTTTCCTTTCCCAGATCCAATGGCCTGACTCACTTCACAACCTATAATAAATTGCTATCCCCCAAAACCAGATGTAAAGGGCAAGAAGATTCAATCATTCATTCAAATGAGTAAATTAGGGGCTGGGTGGTGGTACACCTGGAAAAGCACACACATTATCATGCACTAGGTTCAAGTCTATGATGCTCAGCTGCATGGGGCAAGTTTCATAAGCTGTGAAACAGTACAAAGAGAAATAGTGTGGGAGTCGGGCTGTAGCGCAGCGGGTTAAGCGCAGGTGGCGCAAAGCACAAGGACCGGCATTAAGGATCCCGGTTCGAGCCCTGGCTCCCCACCTGCAGGGGAGTTGCTTCACAGGCAGTGAAGCAGGTCTGCAGGTGTCTATCTTTCTCTCCTACTCTCTGTCTTCCCCTCCTCTCTCCATTTCTCTCTGTCCTATGCAACAATGACAACAACAATAATAACTACAACAATAAAACAAGGGCAACAAAGGAAATAAATAAATAAATAAATAAATAAATAAATAAATAAATAAATAAATAAAACAAAGAGAAATAGTGTGTCTATTTCTCCCACTGTATTTCTCCCTTCCCTCCCAAGTTCTCTGTTTCTATTAAAAAGAAAAAATGGGGGAGGAGGGAGAAGCATGGCCACTGGGAGTAAATGAGATGCAGAATGCCTAAGCCCTAGACATACCTGGAACAGTGATGTGTGGCAAAATTACTTAGCAATATTGAATTCATCTCTCAATTTCTTCCCAGTCATTCTACCTTGCAGCCCTCTGCCTCTTTATCCAGTGATGAACCTCCTGATGGCTCTCTTGTCTCTCTCCTCCTTCTCCTCTTCCCATATTTTCCTGTGCTTACTGACCTCCTCTTCTTAAATCCCTCCTGCTCTTCTCACTTTCCTCTCCTCTCCTCCCACCTCCTGATTCAGTATTCATCTGACATTCTTAGGATGAAGTGGCATTAAAAGAAAGGCTCTCCCTGTCCTGGTGCTGGTAACACATCTTTGACCACTCTCTGACCTCAGTATGGATAGGCATGAAGTCCTGCACAGAGGGCCTTAGACTGAATCAAATAAGGGTTGTGCTGGAAGGTCACAGCATTGCAAATGTTAACTGTCCAGTGACATCATGAATAATCCAACAGCTGTGCTGAAAGGTAACAGGAAAGCTTGTCTCCACTCCTTTGATTGCTGAATCTCCTTTTATAACCTTAAGAATTCCCATTAGAATTACTTAATTGAAGCAACACTGGTTTGCAACTCTGTACAAGTTTTAGGATCCCAGGTCTACAGTTCTCAAATGTTTTACTACCAGACCACATTTATTCTTTAAATTCTAATACCCCCAGCTGCAATTCAATAGACACCTCACTTCCCACCAAACTGTTGCTACCACTTTCTGTACCTTTCTGTTTTCTTCCAAGTCATACCAACTGTTCTTATTTTTCTGCAGATATTCTCTATGTTTTACTTTTTTAAAAATTTGATATTCTTTTAAATGTCTTATTTATTAATTTATTAGATAGAGACAGAGAGAAATTGAGAAGTATAGGAGAGATAACAAGAAAGAGATAGAGAGTCACCTGCAACACTACTTCACCACTTGTGAAGCTTTCCCCCTGAAGCTAGGGGCTGGGGGCTTGAGCCATTGTCCTTATGCATTGTAACAGGTACACTCAACAGGTGCACCTCCATGCAGCCTCACAGATTCACCATTTTCCTAGGCCTTTGCACCCACACACCCTTGTATGTCAAAACATTTTGAACATAGACCCCCTCCATGTAAGTGTCCATGTTTACTGATGACTTACAAACATGCACTACTATGATAATTTGTACACATACTCGACGAAATGGACAGAAAAAAGTGAGAACTTAAAAAAAGTATTGGGACCATGAGGTGGATCACTTGTATAGTGCCTGCCTTGCATACATGAGACCCTGAGATCAAACCCTGGTACCACAAGAAAGCAACAAATACAAAGACAGTGGAACTCCATGAATTGTAATGTCATTCTTTGATTTATCTCTCTCCTAGGAATTGAAATTTGCACTGGAGATGAACCTCAGCAGTATAATACATACTTCACTCATGTGAGAACCAAGTTTCAATCTCTAGGGCACAACATTAAGAAAGGAGTAATAATATTCTAACATATGCCCCCAGTACCCTATTGAATTTCCTTGTGCAACCCATGTGAATTTGCTCAATCCCTTTTAGTGATCAATTCCCTTTTTCCCTCAGGCCCACAGAAACCCTGAGAAACCAGGAAAGACAGGGAAACTACAAGGTACTTTGTCAAGGAGTATATTCATTCCTGGGGTTACTAATTTCATCTTTCTCATCTAAACTTGGTCATACTGTTTACAAATATGATCACTGTTGAGACCATAGTTTGGGATTCCCATACACATATGATGGGCCTAGACCTATAAAGGGTCCATCTCTCTACCATAACTGGTCACTTTCATAATGAACAGCATCTTTTGGGCCCTCCAAGGGTCTTGTCCTCACCATAAAGCAATGACAATAGGGGTAGCCCATCTCCAAAAAGAGGCTGGGTGTATCCTGCCTTGCCACTCAAAATAGACTGGTCCTGAAGTAATTGCGGCCTTCAATGTTCACAGTTGTGACTATGAGATATAAGTTCAGACCAATAGTGACTTAGAGGTTACACAGGCTCTGTTGCTATATATATGCCCTGGAGCAGATGGGTGGTGGTAAATAGTTAATTTTAGCCATAATTTTTTTTTTTCAAGAATGGGTGCGACTCCCTGCCCTAATCCAACTTTCTAGCCCTTTTTCTCTTCTCTCTGACACCATTCTCTTAGACAATATTCTCATCCAACTTTAGGCTAGCTACCAAACTCAAGCAAAACTACCACAGTTGTATGTCCCCAGGAACATGCCAAAAATGGATTTTATAGCTTTCTTCTATATCCCTAATTTCATCTGCTCTAATTCTACTTTGTGTTTCCTGTTCATTAACCATTTTGTCTCAACTTAGGCCAATGCCACCTTCCAGATGCTACCATGACTCCATCCTGACTTCCCTGGGCAGACGACCTCACCAATGTGTCAGGGACCCTTGCATCTCCAGAGCCCTGGTCAATTAGGTAAAGATAGAAACAGGCTGGTGGTATGGATCAACCTGTCAATTCCCATGTTCAACAGAGAAGCAATTACAGAAGTCAGAACTTCTACTTTCTGTTTTTCCAAAACAACCTTGATCTATATTACCAGTGGGGGAGAAGTGATAGAATGAAGATAAGAGGACTCTGAACTCCAGTTCCATCAACATTCAGAGAGAAAGAAGGAAAAGGAGAGGGACATATGGAGTGGTTTAGAGAGGAATAGAGAATTGAATCAGAAGAAAATGGGGGCAACAATGTATAAATATGGACAAATAGTTGTAGAGTTGGCATATGTCTACACTCTTAGGGGAACTTTGGTAGATTACAGTGGGGAGAGTGAAGATTCAGAACTCTGGTGGCTGGAGTGGTATGGATACAAACCCATGTTGACATGTAATTATGTAATATAAAAATAAAGAAATAAAAAAATAAATATGATCCTGTTAGGAACTGAATTGTGAGATTGCCTTCACCTTAAATTCAAATGCTAAAGCCTAACCTCCAATGTAACTGAAACATCAGACAGGGCCCTTAAAGAGATCCTTTATATTAAATGAAGCGGGGGGGGGGGGGGGTCCTCTGTTTTGTAGATAGCTAGTAGGCATATTTTAGTTATATTTCAAAGGGCCTCTAGCTATATTAGTGTGTGTGTGTGTGTGTGTGTGTGTGTGTGTGTGTGTGTGTGTGTGTGTTTGCCTGAGCCTGAAATCTGATATGCAGGTGGATCCTAATTCTTGTCTGGGGAGATGATGTCATGGCTGGGAAAAGGACCAGAAAGCTGTACCAGGGAAGGGAGTAGCTCCCTAATATGGGAAAGAGGTATAAATATTGTTGACTATAAATCCCATCAATTTGATCTGGGGCCCATAATTAGCTTAGGAGCCTGTATTATATCTATATCCCTCTAGATCTGAGCTCACATTCTGTGGTCATGAGTAGGAACATACCATGCTGCCCCAGTATTGACCCATCGTCCTCAGGTGTAGCATAGAGTATGTTGTCCATCCTCCCTTCAGAGGATGGAACATTCTCTACCATTGTTAATCCAGGTTGAGGGCAAAGTCCTATGGGGGACAATAAAGGGGTCTATTGTGTTGTTCCTGGTATAAATGACCAGTAACAATGGAGAGAGGGATTTGAGTTCTAGGCCCATCAAGTCTGTTTGGGAATCTCAGGACTCCCCAATTCCTTAATTCCAGCTGGTGGAATGCCCTGATAGTGACGAAAGAGTCATCATTAAAGTATGCCAGCCTGTTGGTATGCTTCTGGATTCTGCTTGTGAAGTCTTTTTTATCATCACATTGGGTTCACTTGTGTTGCTTGCTATGTGTTCTGTTTGCACGTCCATTGTTGGCTGGGCACACCCCTGCCTCTGGGATATTGGTTTGATCTCCCCCTCCCCCCTGCCTCTGGGACATTTGGTTTAGTCATCACTGGTTCACGCTTCTTCCTTCTCCCAGCCCCCTATCATACATATTTCCTTGGTTCCTGACTCTTCCGCCAGGGGAGAGAGAAGCAGGACAGAATTGGGTCACGATTAGAAGAGATTAGATTTTTGAACGGCTTTCCCGCTCGTAAATAAAGATTGATCAGCATTCTCAGCTCAGCCATGAGTCCCTGGTCGTCTCTGTCTCTGACCCATGAAGCCAGCCCGGCAAAAATGACACCAGCCTCTTGACCTTATTCAGCTTTTTCAGTCCTTGCTTTGCTAAGGTTAGCTTTGGAGTGAGTGAGAGAATTGTAATAGGAAGTAGGTGAGGAGGGTGTCTAAGTCTAAGTGGACACTATTTCATTATGAACTTGATACTTACTACAGACTATTGCGTATTTGTGATTTCATGTATATATTTTGCCCTAATTTATGGATACATGTGAACATATGCTCTATCTTACGGGACCTGGCCTATATTTAGGTTTTGGGACATTGTGAGGCAGTTAACCTCATGGAATGGAATTAGAGAATATCATAAAAGGAAAGATCTCACCTCAGTGATGAAGGTGAAGATGAGGGCATGGTTGGCAATCCATGCCTGACATCTCTGTACACAGTCTGAGGTGAAGCATGCTGAGATGGTACTTACTCAATTGATTAGGCTGGAATTGGCAGATGCAATATCATTTGGCCTGACTTGAGAGAAGCATGCAGGGAAGTGAGCCCTACCTCAGAGGTTCCAGGATTAGAAGAAACATAGGCTCTATAGAGGAAGCGGAAGATTCCTGTTGTCTTAGGGTTTAAGAAGACAATAGATAGTTATTGCAATAATCACATTGTTTGGCAATTGGGTTAACTCTGAAAAATACCTTTGTTAGGATTTGTTGTATCATACACACCCTCACCATATTTTATATCCTTTGACATTATTTGTATATAGCTATGCCACCAGTTGCATTTTTTCTCCCTGGAGTAAGCTTTTAAGAGAGACAACATATCAAATACTCAGCCTATGTATTAAAGACTCAGTATGTGCTTTAAAAAGTTTGAGACATTCGATCGGTTTTTCCTGTCTCATATAATTTAAATAGTGATTTATATGACTACATGTTAATAGGAGTGTACATAAACACCATTCCCACAAACAAAAGAGTGTGTTTCCCCCCTCCATGAAGCTGAACATCCACCCTCACCCTCAACCCAGGGTTTTTACATTGTGCCCTACTTCAAATTTAGTCAAATACTGCTCTGAGTTTTCCTTTCTGTTATTCTTTCTTAACTTCTGTTAATGAGTGGTATCATCTCATACTCATCTTTATCTTTTTGACTTAGCTCACTTAATATAATTCCTTCTAGCTCCATCCAAGATGGGTCAGAGAAGGTGGTCCATTGTTCTTAATAGCTGCATAGTATTCCATTGTGTATATATACCATAGCTTTCTCAGCCACTCATGTGGTGTTGGGCACCTGGGTTGCTTCCAGGTTTTAGCTATTACAAATTGAGCTTCCATGAACATAGGTGTACACATATCTTTTTGATTGGGCATTATGGAATCCTTGGGGTATATCCCCAGGAGAGGAATTACTGGGTCATATGGAAGGTCCATGTCTAGCATTGTGAGAGTTCTTCAGACTGCTCTCCAGAGAGGCTGGACCAATTTACATTCCCACCAACAGTGCAGAAGGGTTCCTCTGTCCCCACAGCCTCTCAGCATGTGTTGCTGCTAACCTTTTTGATGTATGCCATTCTCACAGGAGTGAGGTGGTATCTCAATGTTTTCTTTATTTGCACTTTTCTGACAATAAGTGACCTGGAGCGATTTTTCATATGTTTGTTAGCCTTTTGGATCGATCTCCTCTGGAGTGAATGTTTTGTTCATATCCTCTGCCCATTTTTGGATGGGGTCGTTTGCTTTTTTGGTGCTAAGTTTGTTGAGCTCTTTGTATATTTTGGTGATTAGTCTCTTGTCTGATATATGGCATGTGAAGATCTTCTCCCATTCTGTGAGAGGTTCTCTTTGTGTGCTAGTTTCTTTGGCTGTGCAGAATCTTTTCAATTTGATGTGGTCCCATTGGTTTGTTTCTGCTTTAGTGTTCCTTGCAGTTGGGTTTGTTTCATCAAAGATGCCCTTGAGGTTTAGGTGGGAAAGGGTTCCACCAATGTTTTCCTCTAAGTATTTGATATTTTCTGGTCTAACATTCAGGTCCTTTATCCATTTGGAGTTGATTTTTTGTTTCTGGTGAGATAAGGTGGTTCAATTTCATTCTTCTGCATGTTTCAACCCAGTTTTTCCAGCACCACTTATCAAAGAGAGCATCCTTCCTTCCTCTGTTAATACTTTGGGCTCACTTATCAGAATTAGATGTCAATAGGTGTAGGTGTGGTGGTTTAGTTCTCGGCTTTCAATTCTGTTCCACTGGTCTGTGTGCCTATTTTTGTTCCAGTACCAGGATGTTTTGATGATGATGGCCTTACAATATAGTTTGAGATCTGGGAGTGTGATGCCTCCATTTCTATTTCTTTTCCTCAAGATTGTTTTGGCAATTCTATGTGTTTTCTGGTTCCAGATAAATGATTGCAATTTTTTTCTTATCCTCTTATAGAAGCTTGGTGGAACTTTGATGGGTATCACATTAAATTTGGATATGGCTCTGGGAAGAATATTTATTTTTATGATATTTATTCTTCTGATCCATGAGCATGGGATGTATTTCCATTTCTTGGTATCAGTTTCTATTTCCATGAATAGTGACTCATAGTTTTCAGTATACAGGTCTTTCACTTCTTTGGTCAGGTTTATTCCTAGGCATTTCATTGATTTTGCTGCAACAGTGAATGGGAGTGATTTCTGGATGTCTTCTTCTTCAGATTTAGTGTTTTCATAAAGAAATGCTACTGATTTTTGTACACTGATTTTGTAGCCTGACACCTTGCTATATTGCCTAATAACTTCCAGTAGTTTTCTGCTGGATTATTTAGGTTTTTCTATGTATACTATCATATCATCTGCAAATAGTGAGAGCTTGACTTCTTCCCTTCCATTCTGTGTTCCTTTGATTTCTTTCTCTTGCCTGATTGCTTTGGCAAGAACTTCCAATACAATGTTGAAGAGTAAATGGTGATAGTGGACATCTAGTTCCCGATCTGAGGGGGAATGCTTTCAGCTTCTGTCCATTAAGTATGATGTTGGCTGCCAGTTTGCTATATATGGATTCCACTATCTTGAGGAATTTCCATTTATTCCCATTTTTGTAGTGTTTTGAGTAATGAACAGGTGTTGGATTTTATCAAAGGTTTTCTCTACATCTATTGAGATAATCATGTGGTTTTTGGTTTTGCTTTTATTGATGTGGTGATCCTGGACTTCTAACCTAAATTATATTGTAATAAAAATAGTCCTTTAAATATCTTCTCTGTGGGATCATAAGAATACTGTCATACTCTCATGTACCACTGTTAGCACTTGGCCTTTTCCCT